>NW_020450529.1:8552634-8669361 GCF_003343035.1 Apteryx rowi
TTTTTTTTTTTTTTGAAAATCAGAATATAAATGTAAATGTTGAATTTCCAATGAATAAATCTGGATGAGGCTTGCCTGAAAGAAATAGGAGAGTGTAAGAAGAAAATAATTTCCCTGAAGGAATTGGAGGAATTATGGTTTTCCTTTAAAAATAGTTTTCTCTAATCTTCAAAAAAATGCAGATTCTTTAAGAAAAACAAATCCTAGGTTGTCATACAGAGACGCAGACTGCCTTGAAATACTGCACAAAAAAAGGCAGTATCGTTATTTGTTTTACAGATAGAGAAACTGAGGCATGGAGAAATTAAATTGCTTTCCCCTTTCAGCCCAGCGGGCAAATAGCAAAGCCAGAGTGCCCYGAGCCTCGGCGGCGGTGTTACTCCGCCAGCGCCCACACCCCAGTGCAATGATGTTGAGATGCGCACAAAATCGATCCCTTCCGACTCGCTGTTCACCCCTTTGGTTTCAGCAAATGCGTTTCTGCAGGAGCAGAGGAGGCAACAGGAAGATTTTCCGGGTGTGATGGTCTTCCAGTGGGCCTGGAGGCCAAGCTGGGCAGCCTTGGGTCTCAATTACTTGCAAAGGTGTAGCGGGGAGCGTGGGAGGAAAGGAATCACCCTCCTTTTCTCGTGCTTAGAGTGGCAAAAAATGGCAGACTCCATCCTAACTTTTCCCTTTCCCAGCCTAATTCAAGTTGTCCAGCTCTTAGAGACATCGGACTATCTTCCCATACATACGTATAGTTAGTGCATCACGGGACCTAGTTTTCAGTGGAGCCTGTGGCTGTTGTGGACCAATAAATACGTATTTATCCTTTGCTTCTTCAGCAGAAAGGTGGAGCTGAAATATTTCCATCTGTGGATGATACAGCCTTGAGTGGCATAGGGTGAGAAGCTGAACAACGGAGGGGCAGAAGGGCATGGGGGAGAACTCCTTGTCCAGATCACAYGAACTGGCTGGGAAGAGTTGTAATAATGATTCTAAAAAAGAGCGTAGCCACCATCTAGGTTCAAGTTAACACCGGTGGGAAATTACAGCAGGTAATTCAAGGCAACCATACATTTTCTTAAATTCACTAGAAGCCCACAGAGAATTAAAGAGAGCATAACTAAAAATAATTACATAGAAATTATGGAGCTCAAACAGAACATGTTTCTCTATTCATACTAAGCTCTTGATGTACACAAAACTTCAGGGGAGATGAATTAGAGTAGATTATTCACATATTCCACTTTTTAAACAAGTTTTACAAGGAAGGAAAAATAGGGTAATGTAAAGGAGCTGCAAATTCATGTTTCTATAATAGCTGTTTCAGCATTATCCTACCTGCAAAATTATTCTCTGTGGGTGGCAATTCTGTTGAATTTTTGATTTCTTAGCTATTATTCTTAGCTTTTCCCCTGTAAGCTGGTCTTTGAGTATGAATGTTAACCTGCAGTCTTCTCTTAGCTAAAACTTCCTCTGGCTTCATTACACCTGGGTAAAGACTCTTACAGAAAGCAAAGAGGAGCACACAAAAAATGATCAGAAATATGCTCACAATAATTCATTTTTATTTGAGCTCATTCATTCTAATTGTTCTCCTGAGGCTTGATCTAGAGTGCAGTGAAGTCCAAAGTGGGATCGCTGGGCTTTGGGTCAGGTTCTCGGGTCATCTATACATGGTGAGCGCTGAATAACGAGCAGCGCGGCACGTGGTGCAAACTGCTCGGGCCTTATCCTCATGACGGCGGTAAGAATTTGGCCGCTGCCTTCATTAAATGTAGTCTTAAGGCTGTAGGAGAGCATTTCCCCTAATTCCTTCTGCAGTAAAAAACAATCATAGACCTTAACGATCAGCAGACTGGTGTGCACCAGCAATGCAGCTGAACATGCCCTGATTAACTGGTGCAAACTGTGCCCCAAAACTTAAAGGTTAGCTCTTCTTTAGATGGCAGTATTATTATTTCTAAGAAGTTGTCAGAGTCACTATTGTGACTTGGTATGATTATGAATATATTTGCATATGCAGTTATGTGAGTAATATGATGGCTGATTTGTCCCTCCCTGCTCTCACTGATATGTACTTTGTAAGTAGAACTACATATACTGAAAACTGTTTAAATAACTGTTAATTTTATTTCTTCTTCTTTTTTTCCATAATTCAATCCTTAAAGCCAGTTCAAGAAGTTTGTTACTGCAGACAAAAGTGACCTTTCTTTTTGTCTAGGTTTGGCATGCAAGTGGGAAATGGGATTCAGGGGCCCAGACCTGTGTTTCTGCGTGACCATAGGTGAATCACTTTGTGTTGTGGCTCTTCACGCTCCAACCAGGTTCTTCCTTGCCTTGCTACATTTAAAACTTATGAGAGGTGGTTGTCTTCTGTTGTCTTCTTATAGGCACTAGCATGGTGTGATCCAAGACCAAGGGTTCTGGGCAGCGCCACAATAAGCATGGTAAGAGTTTGGCATATTGAGCTCTATGTCACAAGGGATCTAGAAACAGATGTGCAAATATTGAGCATTTTCAATGGTGGAAAAAGTGTTCGAGCCTGGAAACAAAAGAGTTAAAACTCATTTCTCTTACTGGCTTTCCAAAGAAGCCAACCTTCCTGTATATATTCTCCTTTCATTAATCTAATAAAGCTCTACTTTGYTCATAATTTGCTACACCCTTCAATAAGCATTGTAATATTTGTGCAGGGCAAGTATATAAATCATTGTTGCCCTTCTGTACTTTTTTACTTATCTAGTTCTTTCAAGGTCACTAACCTACCTTATAGCTTTCATCTGGTTTAAATATTCTGCTATTACCTTTTACACCTCACTTCCTAGTCCATGCCCATTTAGATATATGCAGCTGCGTCTTCTCAAATAGCTATTGATCCATGTCTCCTTGCTAAAGGTTACTAACTTCATCAGCAGCAATGATATCAATTACATCTGTTAAGGTTCACTTGCACCTTCTTGCTGGTTAGAAAGGGGGAACTGTTTTCCAGTTTTGATGTTATTGACCATCTCTTCTGCCCTGGATGTCAGGGAGAAAAATTATCATCAGTTAAATATCCCCATTTTGTCGCACTTAGACTTTCCGCCCCCAGGCCATCCAGAGAAGTTAATCAATTTCTAGTGACCTCCAAGAGCCTGCAGTGTAGCTGGATAAGGCCCYGATCCAGCAAAGCACTTAAGTATATCCTCATGTAAACATGTCAACAGTCCCATTTTCAGTGTGATTCGGTGATAAGTGCATTTCAAAGTAGAGCATCTTGAAGGATTCTGCTTCTTGCAAGTGCTGTGCAAGGCCCAGCCGCTCTGGCTGCAAGTGAAAACACTGGGGCCAGTAACTCCCCTCAAGTACATCGCTCATGGGGACAACCCCATGCTTCAGGGAAGGACCTTGGTTCATGATCTCTTTAGAGTCCCAGCAGGTGTTGGTGGGCATCAGCCATTGTCCCTTAGGACCTCTGCAGACCCGGGGGCTCTTAGGATGCTTGAGTTTCTTGCGTTGACTATTTAAGGGACAGTGAAATGATGTGGAAGTGAGCAGAGTAATCTTCCTGTGGGATGGAAGTGCAATTTCTTACTAGTCTCTCTGTGGTCTGAATGCTTTAGTTAGAGTAAAATGGGACAGAAAGAGATAGTGCAGCATGTTCCGCCTTCCTGGGGTTACACCTGGGCCCTGGCAACAGGAGTGCAGGGTAACTGGGTGGTTTGCAGGTTTTTTTGACCATTCAGGCTTCAAAGGTTGGTGAAATCTGTTCAGGGCTCAAACTGGCTGCTGAAACATGGCCATAAAATGTAGCAAATAAAGTATCAAAATAGTAAATGGATTGGTTAGCTAACTTTTAGGGGGCAGGTCACTTGCTAAAACCAAAAACTCCAATGATGTTTTTAGAAGGATTTTGATATAGCTGAAGCTTGTTCAAAAGGGCAAAAATATGTCTGGAAGAAGTTGGTGAAAGAATTAGTTGAGAAATAAGCCACGAGCTCATAAAATTTTTTATTTGGGAGGAGAGTGGTAGGGATGGGCAGTAAAAGAAGAAAAAGGGTAAGGAAAAGATGAGCCAAGCTGTTTGGGAGGATGCTTGCCTGCAGGATCTGAAAGGACTAGCTGCTGCTTGATTTGAGCTTGGGTATATCCTTATCTCCAGGAAACATGCTCTGAGCACTTTGATATCCATTGCTAAGTTGAGCCTGTTTTTGCTGATTTCTTCGTGTCTCGCGTAATAAAAAGGAAGCAAAATTTTTTTAGAGGTAAGTAGCTAAGGACCACAACAGTTGTGCTCACTGTGCAATGGCCAGAGAGACCATCATGTCTTCTGGCTTCATAAATCCTTTGAGCCAAGGCTGCTGCTGCAGCAGGATTGTTGCACTAYAGGGAAAAGTACTGCTTAAGCGGGGGCCGCGAGGGGAAGCGAGCCCTTCCCGCCGATGCACCGGCTCTGCCCCTCGCTCCGCTCTGCCACCGAGCGCTGTGCGTTACTCGCACTTTCCTCCTTGACAGATGTCTGAATCGCTCTGCTTCGGCTTATTGCCGTGGAAGGAGGGTGGGATGGGGGAAGGTAGGCGAGATCACGGAATAAAAGAAAACAGSGCTGGAAGGGACCGGAGGAGGTCATCCCATCCGTTCCTCTGCAAACCATTCCTGATACACGTTTGTCTAATATGCTTCTGTAAAACTGCCGGYGATGGAGACCCCGCCGCCTCCCAGGCGATCCGTTCTTGTGCCTAATGATCCTTGCAGCGAGGAAGTTTTCCTAATGCCTGACTTAACACTCCCTTGCCGTGTTTAAGCCCATTACTTTTGTGCTATCCCTGTGGATGCGGATAACAATTTGTTGCCTTCCTCGTCGCAGAAACCTTTTACATAATTGAAGAGCGTTATCGCGTCTCCCCTCCGTCTTCCCTGCTCTAGACTAAATAGCCTAGATAGGAGGATGAAAGCTGGAATGGGGTGTCAGAGAGAAGGAGTCAGAGCAGGAAATCGCAGAAGGATTAATCCTGCATCCTGCCCCTATGGAAAGGGACTTTCCATTCTGGAAGACRGACGGTGCGGGAAGGGAGCCACGCTCCACTGAGATTCACACACGCAGCGCCCAGACCGCACATCCCTTTGATGGATAGCTGTTTCGTACCCCGAAGGAGAGGGGGGGAGCTGTCTCCTGGGMTGTGATGCTCCTATCCTGGTGTGTGCGCTTGGAAATAAGGCTTCAACTTCTTACAGTGGTGAGGAGCAAATGCAGCTCGCAGGCTGCTTCTCTGGGCTTGTACCCGATTGACCTGTTTTGCAGTTTGGAGGCACCAGTGCTGCTGCTCCTAAATGCCATGCGTATGAACGTTATACAGTCAAAGAAAATGATGGTAATGTTACTGYTCTGCAGAAGCACCTCAGCAGCCCTGCCTGTGAGCCTGAGCCCTCTTCTTCGTATGGGAAAAAGGTTTTCTTCCAGGAGGCGCGCCACCATGCATAGCTGTGCTGTGCCTCCAGCCGCGAGCACGCGCGGGAAAGCCACCCGCCACCCACATGCTGACGACGTGTCTCAGGGGCCAGCTGCTGTGCAGAAAACCCACACGTGGCACAGGAAAACGCCATCTRGTCCAAAACACCCTGGGGAGTATTTTTCCACGTCGCATACGTTAGAGGAGTACAGTGCGCACTCGGAGTGACCTGCTGCGCTTGTAGCCCTTCTCCATCACTGCCGCTGCCAGAGCTGCAGCACGTACGCAGCCTGGGTGGTGGCTGTCGTACCTGGAGGAAACCAAAATAGCTCCCAGCTTGAAGATTTCCAAAAGCACCACACGAGTTAGCCTGTAAAGAAATGGTTCTTCGCCACTTGACAGCCCCAGTGACGTCCTTTGCCTTGCTGCAAGCTCTCCAAGAACAGCATATAAATGGAGCTCTGTTCCTTTAGACTCCTGGCTACACGGGATCTCAGGATTATTTACATCAGAAAAGCACTGGCCGTGAAGCAACCCCAAAATCTAAGGCTGTTTGGGACAAGCAGGAAGTCCTTTAGCTGCTTTGCGCTGTCAGCCGGTTGCAGACTCACTCCAGCCTCTCCACAACCCCCTCTCCAGCTGCCCTGCTTGCTCATCACTTAGAGGTTAAGACTTCACTGTTCGATATCGCAGTAAAAAAGCTTGATGAATTACAATCCAAGTGATACTTTTTTTCTACTCTTTCTCCCCTTCCCACCCTGAGTGACTTTGGAGATGACATTTGTATTTCTGAATTAAAACCACATTTGTCAAAAGCAGGGAAGGGAGGAGGAAGGGGGTGGGCGAAAGAGAAACCCTTTTGTTCTCCTCCTCGCGGCTTGCCCTCACCTGCCATGGCCAAACTCTGAAATAATTCCTAACAGCTGAGGTTAGCTGGGGACAACTAATCCCGGAAAGCTGGCTCTGAATTCCAGCACCAGCACGTAGTGTTTGAGTTTCATCAGCAGTCACTCACATGTAATTCCCCCAAACTTCTGAAGAAGTGTGCCTGTATATGCAGGTACATGCTTATTTAATTGAAAGGAGAAAAAAAAAAAGTCTCACAGATCAGAACCCGAATGGCATCAGTAGCAGTGACAACATTTATGTTTTTTAAGGCTAAGCAAGCTCAGGAACTGTGCTGGGCACGTAATGGGGACTTGCAAGTGCACCCCAAAAATGTCTACAGGATGCACGTGAATTGTGATTTTCACCCAAAGAACTGGGGCCCCTTCCCCTGATTTTCCCTGATAGAAGAAAGATCTCACTCAGGCTGTGCAGACAGGGTTTAAAGTTATCTTCCAGATTTTACCGAGACCTGTCCTGTTTGTTTGCAGGAGAAGGGGTGTGAGGMGCATCCTGGTGACACAAGAAACAGAAACCTCTCAGGGTTCAGCACACCATGATGGGAGAAGGTGGCTGCAACAGGCTTGCTCCAAGGCAAATGCACCTTCCCAGGCATGAACGGGGAACAAATGGAACATATTGGGTAAAATCGTCTTTGTTTTTCTTTTTTTGGAATCAATCAGCAGTGATAACATGCTGTTCCTTTCAGGGGAGGTTTTAATTTTCTCATAGACAGTTCCCTAGTTGGCCCTAAGTATCATGACATAAAGCTAAAATTCCCCATCAGTTCTGCTTACCAGCAAGAAAATTTCCAGCAGCTTCAGTTTTGGTGTCGTTCGCTTTAAGAGCACACATTTTTTATTAAAAAAAGGTTCTTTTCTGCTGTTAACCACTTGAACATGACTAATGAAAATGTTATTTGCATGGGACAAAGGAAATATTTTCTTTTAAGTTATCTCATCTTACTAATTGATTACAATGGGACTGCTTGCATGTGTGCGGTGAACAGCATCTGGTCCCTCTGCTCGGAGCAGGGCTTCAGCCAAGCTGGTATAAACCCTCCCAAGAGAGCAAAGTCATTAGGTATTTAAAGCTGACTGTCCCACTGAGCCACCTTAGCCTCCATTAGGAAATAACTGTGGTGTCCGAAAAGAATCTGTCATAAAAATATTAGAAATATCTGTAGAAGGTGGAACATGAAAGAATATTGATAGTTAAAAAAAAAAATAGTCCAGGAATAAAAAAATACGTATCTAGAGGAGACCTGTGCTCTTGCAAGGCCTGACATAGAAGGCATATATATTTTCTGCTGTTCTGTGCAGGCATCACTGATTGCCTGCTAACATGGAGTGTGCTTTCTGCWGATGAAAAGTAATAATACAAATCCACAGTATACCTGAGTTTAAATCAGAAAGGGAAACGATTAATATAAAGGATTACAGTATTACAGTGTGATTCCTTTGAGATGCAAATCATTTTGTATTTGAAAGCGATTTGAATGTAATAATTTTCAAACCTGCATGGCTGAAAAAGTTTCCTAAATGCTGTTTCCGCAATAGATGTCAGGAGACAGCCACTGTGTCCTGAGATGGTTTCGGAACCATGGCGAATAATGTTGTTTCCATAAACACAGACCGGAGTGTGACATCAGCAAAAAATCCTCCAGGTTTGCCTGTCAAGTCTGGAAAAAAGAGAGGGAAAAGGCTAAGCAGGAGAGCTGGGAAAGTCAGCTTTAAGATGCGATTTCGTTCACAGCTAACCCATCTGTGCAGTCCGCGGTTACGATCTGTTCCTCCTTGACTCCGGTGGCAGCTCTCTCTGCTGCCTACTGCCAAGAAGTAGGTCAAAAACCTATTTTTGTCTCTGTTTTTCTGCGGCCGGATGACAGTCCCTGCACCCCGGCGGAGGCGGGGGAGCCGCTGCATCGCGGCTGCGAGGGCAGAGGCAGCCGGCACGGCGCCAGGCGGAGCGGGGCCACCTCCCCTGGGCTCCCTCCGCCGCTGGTGGCATCTCCCCGCCGGCAGGAGAGGAGGCTGGGGGCACCTCGGGGCCCGCATCGCCCTGCGGTTCGGCAGGCAGGGTGAACTTGGGCCAAAGCACGAGCGGCGGGCCGGCCTCGTGCAGGGAGCGTGTGTCCGAGTAGGGCGGAAGGGTTTCGGGTCTGAGCCAGGTCCCAGCCGAGCGGTTTGGGTGCAGCCGCGGTGGTGGCGAGCGGGGCACGCGGCRGCAGCAGCGGCCGGGGAGTGAAACACAGGGATATGAGCCGTAAGGGCACGTTTACTGCTCCCGGGCCCACAGCTACCTGTTCCCACCTCTGTCCCCCAGGGGCTAATGATTTTATCAGCCCTGCTTGCTAACATCCTTCTTTCCTCCCCAGGTACCAACTACCCTTTTTTTCTCAAATTGTCCAATTGATTAACATAATTAAGTTAAACCTGGCAATTGTTTTCAACTTGTGCTTACTTTGAAGTTAGCTAGGAGACATGCCAGCCAGCTGCCCCGATTTTCCAGCTGGAAATTAGAAAGAAAAAAAAAGTAATAATAATAAATTAGACCGAAGATACCATCGTTCTTTACAGACTTGCCTCATTCGTATCTCTTTGCCTTGAAAGCCACAGGCTCTTCTCGCYGCCTCACCCCGCTCCTGTTCATGCGAAGCGGAGGCAGGGACATGGGTTTTGCCGATCTGGAGCCCCGCGAACTTTGGCACGCGAGCRGTCCATCCGTCCGGGAGACTCTGCGTTTTGCCAGTGGTCTACCAAACACCGTCCTCAAATGCCCGTGAGTAGTTTTGTGATGGTAACCTCACCTAACGCCCCAGCCTTATGGAAAAGGCACTGTCCTGAAACTTGGCTTTGCTGCTTGTTGCAGCTGAGCTGATGCGCACAGGAATTGCCAAGCAGCGATGTTAATTGTAAAATGGACCTCTACTTAAATTTCACTAAAATATCGCAAATGCTGTGCTGCTTTGGCCAAGGGAATTGCAGGCACTGTGACGTGAAAACAAACCACAAAGGGGTTGCCTCATCCTTTTGTTCTTAGGGACTCCTGAGTCCAGCTTTTCAGCCCCATTTTTACCTTTTCACAGTGCATCTGTCAAGATTCCTTCTCCGGAAAAAGAGATCAGAGCAAATGGGGACCGAGCAGAATAAAAGCTGACCCAAACCTTTGACCTAAACTTTAYATAAAGCTAAATGAAACCTTAGAGGTTTGTAAATGTTCATGAAACATTTCCACCTTCTGCTCCCGCCTCCTTTATCTTTAATTTCTTTATACTTCTGCATGTTCTATTTCTAATTGAAAGTCTAATATAAAGCCTAATTAAATTAACAGAAAGACTTTCACTAATTTTAGTGGCTCTTGATTCAGCCCTCCTAAAGGAAGGAAATAATTTTGCTTATAAAAATGTCTTTAAACTTAAGAGAGAACAAAATCTGAAGAGAGAAACGGAAAATCAGAGGTCAAATGCAATTTTCTAGCTGGTATGGCTGCATATTTTACTTGAGAATACTTGTATGGCTTGTTGAGAGAGTTATTTCTCAGTATTTGTGTTACAGGTACAGCTTTGATTTTCACAGTAACTGGGTATATGCACACTGATGGCATGCGCTCTAGAGACTGTTRCCGTATTTTAATGGAAAACACAGATGGGGGAAATGTTCCTAGGTAGATGTTGCCCACAAGCAGCTACTGCTGTTTCATATTGCTGCTGTAAATGAGCATTATTGTATTATTACTATTTAAAAGCAAATTTTACACAGTGTAGGTTTTTTTGGTAATTCTAGCTTTTTCTTCATTTTCTTTTTGCCTTCCCTTTGTCTTTTTTTCCCCCTCTCTCTTACTCGATTTTTGGTTTCTGAGCTCCTCTGAAGTCCTCTCCAGAGCCAAGTGTGGGGCATTTACCCCCGTGCCAGCAGTGCGCAGCGCCTGGCAGCAGCACCCACTCCGTCCCGCGGGGCTTGCTGCCCTCGGTGCGTTTGCTGGGCGACTTTGTCTTCGGCAGCTTGGTTTGTTCTGGCAATGCACTAAACACTGCTCGACTCCTTAAAGGAAATACAGATCCTGACCCAAAGGGCTTGGCTGACATTTGTAGATGATACGGTGCAGAATAGCTGATGAGGGTCTGATATAATTAATGTCTTGCCTCTCCCTCCACTTCTAGCTGAGTTACTACTCCTTGAAGAGTTTCCAGTAGTTCCTCAAGCCGTGTGCCACGTTCCTCTCCACCAGCCCCCAAACCACTGTAACTGCCTTTCACTTGTTGCTTCTGCCTTAAAGAAGATAAGGAAATATGAAGAGAATCATAAAGAAGTAAGTAGGACTCAAACTTTTTGTGTTGGCACAAGGACAACTTATTTTGAATGTCAAAACTGTTAGAAATCTTATATTTTTTTCCCCCCTMTCATCTTGGATCCATTTTTTCATTGGCTGCAGTGGCTCAGCTGGTTTGTATTTTGTAAATCTGTTTGATCTATCTATTTCTAGAACTCATGCAGTGCAATGTTACTGGAAACGGAGCAAAATGTGCCAGAAAAATCCAGTGCACTCTCCGTAACTCCTATTCTCTCAAGACCTATTTGTCCCTTTCCTCCTTTTAAATATTTCCTCCCATCTTTTCCTTTCTGGCCTGGTCATGTTATTTGTTTCATCAGCCATTTGTTATCCACGTTTTGGCTAAGTATCAGGGAAGTCTCCCTGACAATGAACCGGGAAGAGCTTTCTCAAGGGAACAATGACGGCTCCGTTACTTGGGAGAGCTGAAAAACGAGATGAGCCCAAGTATTAGGGTCTCGCTGAGCTTGTGAGGACTGGTAACGTGCTTTATTAGACTCAGCTATGTAACTGGTGAAGCTCGTCTGGTTTGGCTTTTGCTTTGTTTTTCCTGGGGTGTGTTTAAGAAGTTACGTGCTGGTGTTCGAGGAGGCAGCGGGAAGCGTTGGAGGGACGAACGGAGCTGCTGAGCTCCACTCTGCGCGGTCCTGCGGTCCTCTCGCCCCGGAGGTTTGGCTGCAGGCAGCCCAGGGGGTGAGGATCTACCTTAGCCCAAAAACAAGCAAGCTGCCCGCTTCAGTCCCTCCTGAGCCTCCAGTCTCCCCAACCACACGTGAGATGAGTTTTGACCCAGTCTGGGCCTCTCTGCACTTTAGCCGCCCGCAGTTTCGCTAGAGCTTCGACTTTGCTTTGGGATTATCTCGACCTTCGGCTGCTTTGGGGCCGGTTGGGCTCCTCGCCGTCTCCTCCCCAACCGAAAAGTTTATTGCTGAGCTGCTGCAAGCGTGTCATGACTTCAGAGCAAACCAGGGAAAGGCAGCTACAGCTGCGGCTCGCAGCCTGCCAGAGAGCCTCCCCTGGCAGCCTTCCGACCAGCCTGTTACTACAAGTTCACCCCAACCGGCAATTCTGGCAAACTCAGGAATTTGCATGAAGTTCATGTTAGTTCAGCATTAGCTCACGTTGCCAGCAGTTCAGTAGCTCCTTCAAACGGCCTCAATCTCAGTCGAAAGATTTAAACGAACCTACCATGCAGCGTCTTCGAGGGGGTCTTGCACATGGGAAAACCTTTCTTTTTCACCAGTTTGTTTTGCACAAGTTAGTGTTACGGTATCTTCTCAGAGGTTTGAAGGTTTTAAGTCCCACTGTGTACTCGCTTTCTGTATAAGAACTGACAGCATCTAGATTAACTTCCAAAATAGCACAGGGCATAGAAAAATAGCTTTTATATAAAACTATTGTTTTTCACTCACTGATTCAGTGAGGTCTTATGCCAATTGCATTGAAACAAATATTTAAAAAGCCTCTCTCATTTAAACTAGTTTCAAAAACTTTGACTTTATCTATTAAAACACAACCTATTCAAAAGTATTGTCTTTCACTATAGCWTTATGTGCATCATAACCTCTGCAGTGTCTCCAGCTGAGAGGCCTTGCAGAGCTGAGGATGTCCCTGCTAGACAGATTGTTTCTTTTTTCCTTTAGTTTGCCCCAAAATAGCCTTTTTGCATAATAAAAATCAATGTTGGTCAAATTTTGTAGAAGAGCTTGCTGAAAAATCTCTTTCTAACTCTGGAAATTGAGTCATATTCAGTGTTTTTTGTTTTTTTTAATGAATGATRTTATGCAAATATTAGCAATGTACCTGACATTTTCCCTCTTCTTTTGACTTATTATGGGAAATAAAAGCCGCCCAGTCCAGTTCCTGGCCCCTAGACGTATCCCTAGCTATTGGAGCAGTGCCTCCCTCCATCCCGCTGGAAAGGGGTTTGCAAGGAGGAAGGGAAACCGTCCTCGTCGCTGTGCGGGGCACCTGGGGTGAAGGCAGGCTGGGGAGACGCAGCACGGCAGCRATGGGAGCTCGTGGGACTTCCAGGTCCCATGGCCGGGCATGGTGAGGAACGGCTGCGGATGCTGTGTTTGGATGTAAAGCTTAATTTGTGGGTTTTACACCCACTACCTTTCTTGCAGTTGACATTTTTCTGTGGCTTTGGGGCTTTTTTGCCTTCAGGCTGATTTTTTTGTTTTTCCTCCTCATTCGTTCTTTAGCGAGCTAGCAGCCCACGTCTTTTTGTCTTCGAGCATGCATTTGGCTTGACCCACACTTCTGTCAAAGCAGCGGTGTAACGCTGTCCTTCACCTGAAGGTGCAGAAGCCCGAAGGGCAGCGGGACAGATACTCGGTCGGGCAACTTGTTGGTGCTCACCGTGGCGGTGCCGGGTGGCTCTCTGTGTGCAGYGAGCGCCGCGGTGGCACTCTCGCCTTCGCTCTAGAGCTTCAGCACTTTACCGTGATTTTATGGTTCACCCTACCAGTAGCAGCAGGAAATAATTAAAAGCTAGTAATTTAGAAGAAAAAAATATTCTGCTTTCTTCGGAGCACTGAAAAGGTTCTCCCCGCCTCCGTTCTGCAGCAGGATCCACTGGATTAGGGTGTTGAAAAGGCTGTGGCATCGGGCTGGTAGCGCTAACCTCAGAAAATTAGGTTAGGATTTTCTCTGGATATGGAATACAGACAGGACAGTCACCCCTTTTCTGGGACATTTAAGCCGAACAGGTTAGGGAGATAGAGAAATAATCTAGTTGATTGGCAAGCGAGTAAGCGTGCGGCTCGTTCGGTCGCCTTGGCGGGCGCGGGAGGAGGGCTGTGCGGGGATGCAGGGCTACAGCYGCCTCCTGCCCTGCCGTTGGGGTGTGCGGCATCGCCTGATGCCGCCGGGAGGCAAAGCCCTGCAGGGGCCTCGGCCGTCTCCGCTGCGCCCTGCTCTGCCACGTCCCTTTTCTCCGCACCCGCCTCATCCTCGAACAGCGGCAGCGGTGGATTTTGGCTGGGGAAGCCGTGAAAGCAGACAGAGCCAGCTGGTAGGAAGCGGTGGCAGCCCGAGACTGGGGCTGATGGAGATTCCCCAGCCCTTGGGAGAAAGTTGCTGGTCTAGTTTCAAGGRCACTTTCATTTCCAAGTCCCTTTTCCATTGGGCAGGTGCACAGTCTAGGAGCAGGGATAAGGACTGGCACAGTAAGATCTTGCTAGATATCTGATTTGTGTTGCATACAAGAATTACAGCRGCATACGCTTTCTCCTGGAAGCGTTTTTCAGCTACAAAGTACTTTAGAAATACTAATGTTACATCAACAATTTGTGTAGGCATTATTCAGCCAGTGAGGTGAGCCGATACTGGTGAGAGAAAGGGAGGTTAAGTGACTCGCTTAAGGTCAAGCAGTATGCCGGAGAGAAAACCGGGTTAAGCTTGGGGATTACTGCCTCCCAGTGCTCTGCTCAAGAAATGTGGGCGATATTTCAGAGAAAATAGAGTGTAACGCATTAATATGTACCCCTACAGTAAGCTAAAAATGGTACTAGCTTGGGAGGTCACTCATTCAGCAGTGCAAGAGGCACTTTGATTGCGTGGTRTTGCAGAAGCCGGCAGGTCACCGCGCTTGCAGCTGGCAATGGCCAAACCCTGCGAGACGTCCCCATGTTCCCACTCGTGCAGCTCCCRTGGACTGCATTCTCTTAAAGGAGAGCTGGGCCTTCAGCAGGCGATTAATACGAGTCTAGAGCTGTGATGAGCTGCTCTGCGATTTCTGTTTATTTTGGAAGAAACTCCATCGTTAAGTATCTCTTTAAACTTGGCTATAATGGCCAGAGTTTTAACCCTTTTAACAAAAAGTTAACCCTTTCTCCTCATTTGGGGGCATTTGCTGTTCCATTAACTGGAGGGAATTAACACCAATGGGACTATTTCCCAAACGTACAGGCAGGCTTCACGTTAAAGCAGCAGACGTTGTGTGTCCRTCTGCTCAAAGCCGAAAAGATGCCATGTGACTCACGCAACAAGTCACAAGGGAACAGCACCTCCGAATTTGAATACTGAAGGTGTCATAATTTTAGGAAACTAATTAACCCTCAGACAGGTGAGCAAATTTCTGAGCAAAAAACATTTACATTGAAAAATAAGTTAAAAATAGGACTAACGTGTTTGTACGTGGAGGGGAAAGGAGAAACCAGGCCTTTTGCTCCTGGGCCTTTCTTCTCCTGCTTTGCAGTACGAACGCCGTTACGGGAAGCAACCTCTGCAGAATAGGTCTAACGCTAACTAATTAYGTCTCAACAGAAATGAGCAGGATCCCAGATTTTACTTGGCTTGGATGTTTCAAGGCAAATAATAAGTTGCATAATAAAGCAACGGAATCATTAAACATTGATTTAAATGTTTATTTTGCTATAAGGAATGAAATTTTTATTGGAACTGAATTAAACAAAGGTTTATGTGCTTGTATTCCCCATAGCCCTTTATACTCTAGTAATATATCAATATTCATAAATCATACCAGAGTTTTCAAATTTCCTCAGGAGTGACCTAGGCAAGAAACCCTTAACAACTTGCTGAGAGATTTTGAAATTAAGTTCAGCTGTAATATCATCATGCCTAATTTATGTTTAGCTTGCTTGCTACGAAGATACATTTAAAGAAATCAGAGTGTATGGTGAGATTAAGATAAACCATTAGTTTAGTAACATGTAGTTGTTGCACTAGCAAAGATTTATTTGATGTTTCCTTACTTTATTGAACATGGCAAAGCAGTCCGTTCTCTGAGAGAGAGGAAACCTGAACTATGTAATGAAACACGTAAATGCTAGGGCCTTCGACCAAACAAAGCAAGGAAAGCGCTAGGCAGAAAACGAAACCTTTATATCGTTATTGAAATACTCTGTTCGCTTTGCAGCCAGGTACATCTGTGCATGTGTGTGAACGTGAGCGCAGGAGCATGCACACGCACGCACACACACTCTCTCTCTCTGTATATATATAAATATGCATGTATATAAGCATAAGGGGAATGTGCCATGGTTTCCCTTAAAGTAATAGAGTGCTTATTGCTGATAGTTACTGCCTTCGTGAAGTATTAACGCACAGTTATAGCACGGTCATGTAGCAAAATTTTAGGGCCCTGTAGCACGTTACTTAGCAACACTTRCTAATGTTGAGTTGGTAATGAAGAAATGGAGTAAAAGAAATACACAGTATATTAAAGTCATAAAATAAACTGTGATACGACTTGAGAAAGCTGTTCGAAAATAAAGATGTTGCCTTTTTCTTTTTTTGGCGTTGAGAATATGGTAGAAGAACTTAAGAGCTGCTTTGAAGCAACACGTTTTAAATATCTAAGTAACAGAAGCAAGTAGCATGTTATTTTTTGTTATTGGTGCTGCCTGGGGAAAGCATCGGAATTCCTAGGCTTTTGCAGATCCTCTCTCTGTCATTTCTAACCCATACTGAGGCATTAGCTGGCCAATTAAAATAATCTTTCCTTTGGAAAGCCAGCATGTGTCAGGGTGAATAAGGAGGTCTTCTTTCTACTGCATCTATTTTCCCCATTCATTCATTTACTCCCTCCACAATTAATCAAGTCTCTGTAGGCATATCTCAAGGAAAGGACAGGGCTATAAAAATACGGACAGACATTTCTAGTTGCACATGAATCTTGCACATGCTGGAGATCTGCCTCAGGCGTTTATCTGAGTTTATCTCTACCTGTTTAAATTGGAAATCTCACAAAAATCCATCTCCTGCGAGACTTCCAACATTTCTTGATTTCGTTTGAGTCAGAAATGCCATGAGAGATGCATTTCTCAGAGCGCTTCTGAGCTCCTGCCAGGAACAGAGAGTGCTGGGCTGTGCCACTAAAAAAAAAAAAAAAAAAAAAAAAAAAAAAAAAAAAAANAAAACAAGAAGAAAAAAGGTTTTTTTGAAAAGTCACCAAATTTTATAAGCTTTTTAAAAAAAGGAAAATTCTGGTCTAGTTCAATCTCAGGTCTGTCTAAAAGAGTTGAACTGATCTACTGGTGTCAAAAAGAGTATGTTTTGGTGGGACATCATTTTGTAATGGAAAAACCATCATTGGAAGCACTGCTTGGATAGGGTGAATACTGTGCCTTAAATTATAAGAGCCTTAAATAACAGGGGGGAAATGAAGACTGCTGTAAATTTTGTAACTAGAAATCCAGATCTTACTCTAGCAGATTAAGGCAGCTGAAATCAGGCTGGACAGTGTCTGAAGATCAGCTGGTTACATATAGAGATGCTATTTGCTTGCTTTGCATCTCACCCCAGCCCTACGAAGCAGGTGGAAGGAAGTTGCTCATTCCTATTCCATCAGGAGCATTGAGGCATGAATATGGATGGTTTGAGGAAAATTTCAAGGAAGAAACTTTCTGTATAGGTGAATTTAATAAAAAGAAAATATTCACTGGTTGGTAACATAGTTGATTCCTGCTGTCCTTTGGTTTTTGCAACCTTTTCTTTCCTTATAAATGAGAAAGGCATTGTATTGTGTCTCAGTTTTGGTCTTGTACATTCCTTTTCCCAAAGGAGTGCTCTTCCAGAGCGCTGCCACCAGGATGCATCTACCAGGGACTAAGCAGAGACAAATGGAAAAACGAGCGTAAATGACTAGTGATGCAGGCAAGCCAGCCGGCTGTTAATAAATCGGTCTTTCTCAGCAAGTGCTTGTCCCACCAAAACAAAGAAATCCTCTTCCTTCTGCTGCGTTTTTAACAGGAGAACCACTGTGCAAAGGGAGACCTTACCAAAGACAGCTAGTCATGCCCTTCCTGAAATCACCAAGCTTATTTTTTTCCCCTAAAATATGCAATTAATTTGACTTTTGGCCTCTAAATCTGTTTTATGACCATTCGAGATGCCATTGAGACTACAGCTGAGGCCTTTTACAGGACAAAATTACTAGTAAATATAAATTTAATTCAGTGAACTTAGAATAATAATGATATGGAAAGATCAACATTGGCAGGAAAACTCTAATATGAAAAATTCTGGAAATAGCAGAGTCCTGTACACATTTTTTCTAGTGAATGTTCTGTCCCTCCTGGTCTCAAGCAACTATTCTTGGTCAAAATGCTGCAGACGCTGAAAAAGATAGTTCTCATTTTGTAACTTTTAACAATGTTTATTTTGAATGAACAAAATTGTCTTCTGTCTTGAGATGTTTAATGATTATTTGAAAGCAACTTGATGAATAGAAGAGAGTGTACTCCCACTTGGGGCAAATGTATTTTTGGCCTGATTCATAATAATTAATCTCTGTCTAAGTGGAATGCATTAATTTCTCCTACTGGTGGTGACTTTCCTTCTGTTTCTTTTCCTAAGTTAGACGGTTCTGTTCCAGAGGCAAATTTACTGATTAAATTGGACCATGACCGGCTACTCAGGTTATGTCACTATTATCCAAACGATCTCTTAAAGAACACAGCGTACTCGTTTTTCCAGATATCGCACACACCACATTTAATCACGGACCTTTGTAGCTTGGTATTGCTAGAATTCAGATTACTGCAATTTGAGGCCTCTCCGTCTTTGCCAGCGCTCGGTGACATAAAGTAAATCCACACATTAAAAAAAATAAATTGTCAAATCGCGCTGAGGGACTATGAGAAAAAGAAAGCACACTTTACAGCGATCTGGAAACACGGTTTGAAGCATCACTGTAAAGGGCAATGTTACAATTTGCTAATGTTTTCCATGAAGCGGGAACTTTATTTGTGAGATTGTTCCTCTCGGGGTCCCGTCGTGCTGGTGGGCTACCTAGCAAGAGATGGTTCGTACCCCCAAAATTCACAGTGGCGATAGGCAGCGGGAGGGGGAAGGGGGGCGATCTGGCTGCTGCTCCACGGCGGGACGGGAGCCGGACGGCGGGAGCGGCCTCGCACTGCGTCCCCCATCCCGGCTGGGGCTCGGGGCTCGATGCGGACCCGCGCGGCAGCGCCCGACCGCAGAGCTGCGTGCCTGCTTGCGTTTCCCCCCTGCTTCCTCCCCTGCCGGCGTTCGGAGGACGGCGGTGGCGGCGCGGGTTCACCCGGCGCAGCCGCTGCAGGCAGCCCAAGCGCTGAAGTGCTCCAAGTTCCTTTTTTAGTAAAACCGCTTTGTCTCGCAAGCGCCGTAGAGAAAAGCCTGCCCGTCCCCACCGCTGCCCCCCCGTCCCGCCGCTCTGCGCAGGAGAGGTGCCAGGCCAACATGCCGGAAATATTCCTCATCCCCGGAGAAGGAGCAGCTCGGGYGCTCCGCGGCCAAGACGCCGGGCTGGAGCCCTGACCTGCAGTGTCGGGTTTTCTCGGGAAAAAGCAGCTTGTCCTCCCTGCTCCATCAGCCCCTTTCTGGGTGCCAGCATTGCTCCTTYGCTCGTTTTTGATGTGGCATCTAAGGAGCGGACAGAAACCATCGGCTCTTTTTTTGGCCTGGGATAACAAAAAACTTGCGTGTGGCTGTAACACACGATGCGCTGGGCAGGATTTCGGTGGCTGCAGGACAAAAGCTCTGCCCATGAGTTTCTTCGGTACTCAGTTTTGCCTCTTCCAGGCTATTCCTGAGCAACCCGCTCTGCTCCTCCTTGGGCATGGTCAGGGCGCTAAGAAGAAAAATGACACATAGGTGGTGAGGGGGACCAAAGCCACCATCTGGTTTTGAGTTTGGTCGTGCTCCTTTCTCAGTCCTGACGTCTCCCAGTTTGAGAAAGGGCTTTGGCCCCGAGTCTTTGCCAGGATTCAACCATATAAACTAAAATTTGTTTGTACRTGCCCGGATACCTTCTCCAGGTTGGGTGATGGCTCTGGACAGGCTGGACTGGCTACAGGGTGCTCGTGATTCAGACTGAGGAGCAGGCAGGGGGGAACAAGGAGCAGGAGGGCAGAGGTTGGAGCACGGAGCTGGCGTAGAGGCGTCAGGGGGCAACTCCGGGATCTGATGGGCTGCTTCGCGGGGCTGATAAGGAACTTGTGGGGACAAATGATGTGAGCATAAGTGGGAGATGGGGGAGGTAGGGAGGGGAAGCACAGCTGGACCTGAACCTCATGGAAATGAGGTGGGGATAGGTGTGTGTGGGGGGGCAATTAGGGTAAAAAAGGCAGGGCTGGGCAAGGGGTGGGTTTGGTGTGAAGGCAGRGTTTTGAGGCAGGATGGAGGGGATTGGAGGTATAAGGGACAGGCTTGCACTCACAAGTCTAGTGAACTGGCTTGTTGCCTACCAGGATGTGTCCTTCTCCAGTGCCTGGCTGGAGCCCAGTGCTCCTGGTTCAGTGTCCCCCTCTGAGCGCTGGAGTGTCCCTGCCTCCTCCAACCTGTCTGGAGACCATCAGCATCTCTGTGCAGACATTGCATGCAGGTGTGATGCCAGGTATGATAAGATGTCTCTGGTCTGAGGAAATCATGCACTGCATAATGGTATGATCCTTGGTGACATGAGCAGGGACTGCTGGTTTTTGATGTTGGGGTGGAGGTTTGGTTGGTTGGTTTTGTTCTTCCCTTCCTGTAGGGCTCCTGCCACCCTGGAAGGCTCCACTCCAGCACTGAGTTGTGGGAGAAGGCTGTTGTCTGTCAGCCCGCGCTCCCTAAAAGATGGGAGGTGAGCTGGGACTTCAGGGCAAGGCAGGATGGTCTCATGCTTAAGGTCTCATGACTCTGTGTGGTGCCCTGCTGACCTGGATTCTGTTCAGTCTCCTCAGTTGCTGAACCAAACTCTTTCAAGAAGCCTATTTACTATATGTTTCTGGCTAAGGGCTGGTTTTTGGAGGCATTGAGTACTCCCAGTTGCAATAGGAATTAATGGGAGTTGGGTTTTGCACGTACAGTGTTAAGACCGGGGGGGGTAGAAGGTTTCTGGCCAGTTTGGACACCCCCAAACTAGTAAACACTTGACTTTAATCCGACTGTTTCTCAGCCCCCCTCTTCTCACAATATTGATTTAACTGCAGGAATATTTATATTGCTTTTTGCTGACCTGTTAATGAAAAATGCAGAAAACCCATGGAGCTATTAATGATTTTGTCCTCTGTGCTCGAGTAGCAGGCAGCAAATAAGGCATGGCRCCATGCGGTAAGCAATAAGGAGAAAACCAAGCACAGAATCCTTAAAAAGTACCCTCCACTCTGTGCAATGGGGGCAGAAAATCCTTAAGAAAAAAACAGAGTGATCCTATAATCAGGAGCTGTGTCATAACACCAGGATCCAAAGCATTAGGGTTGCATAGGAGATCTAAAATCCCATATTGTCTACCTTTGGGTGTCTGACTCCTCAGGAAGGGACTCAGTACATGTTTAATATTATGTCTATGATCTTCATTACATGCATGAGTCTCCCCTGGAGATTTTATTCTATTAATAATATCTAAAACCTCCCTTAGTTTACTGTTTTTATGCACTCATATAACTATTTTTTCAAGCATTAGCTTAAAAATAGATGCAAACTTATCTCTGAGAATTTTGTTGCTGAACTAAAGTTAGTGAAAAATGGTATTTATGTAAATCTCTATATTTTTGCATAGTGAAGGTTCTATTTTAGCCACTTTTCTGGCATGAGCTAGTATTTTTTTTTTTTTTTCTGACACTAGGTATTATGTTGCACTGTGAATAAGCCAGTCACTTACTGACAGAGTGAAATYCCCTTGCCACGAGGGATGGTGACATTACTGGGCCCTGTAGTAGGAGCTGAAGACATTTGATCAGTCACAGGATCTGCAGACCTTGCTGGGAACCTGAACTGTTAACCTGAATGCTCAATTTTTATATTTTTCCACTGAAACTGTTTAACAGCATCTTTGTTACTGTGAGTTCTTGCCTATTTGTCATAAAGAGGAGAAAAACACAAAACAGGAATTAACCAGAGGATTTTCTTTGTGACTTCAGTTCCTCATTAGGAGGTTTATGATCAGGCTTTGGTAAAGCCTTCCTTGAATTATTTTAAGGTTCTAATGATTAAAAAAAAAAACCTCAGGGAGGTCATGCACAGGGGGGCTTTAATACCCCTACAGAACCATCTGGCATTAGATTACATGCAGGGAAAGAACAAAATCTGGCAGTAATATTCATCTCCATTAACCTAGAATACAGGCTGATACGATTATAGCAGAGAAAATACTCTCACTCTTTCACCAGGAAAAGCTCTTAATAGACCTGGGCTAAATTAGTTTGTAAAACTGAAGACTTCCTGAAGCATGCATCTGCCCTCTCATTGAGTGTATTTGCTTTGCCTTTTTATATACATATTTTATATGTTTAAATCTGTTTAACCTTGACAGTTAATATATGTTTAAAAAAAGTATAAGACATTGCTAGGGTGAAAGACTGTGTTTGGAGCTCCTGACTTGCTGTGTGCACACAGTGTTAGTAGTATAAGTGTAATGCTAGGGTATGGCCATGCTTCGCTTCCACCTCTAAAGAGCATCAGCAAGATCACAGTTCCACTGACATTCCCAGCAAAACTCCTGCTAACGCCAGTGGCGATGGGATAAGCTCCCATCACACCATCCCTCGGAGACCCCAAACCAGCGAAGTCTACCTCTCCTCAAGGCGAGGGTGCTTGTGCAAATGCAGGTTAAGAGAATGAAGAACTAGAGGGAGATGGTTGCTTTTCACCCAGGTCACCTGTCTTTCACCCAAGCAGCTGGTCAGGCTCTGTTCAGCCTCCTGTGCTGCTTGTTACTTCTTGCATCTCTTTCATCTTGTCGCTCTCCATCAGTGCAATGACTTCTCCACACACAGTCCATATTCTCTATCTCTCCTCCAAGTTTTGCTTTTCTTTCATCTCCACTTCCAGCTACTCATCTCTCACCGTAAGTGCAGTCGGACAGCTCCTCTCCTTCATCTGATGTTATGATTCATTTACTATATGAAAAGCAAAACCATATGGAAGACAAACAAAAAAAGGCAATTTATCTCAAAGCCTATTAAGATGTGAACATCTCGCACTAAAGCTCCAGTTCAGCCGAGCTTTCTGGCACATGCTGATATCATCCCTTTTCACCAGAACAGGGATAGACTGCTGAATCAGCCTAAACGATCTTCTTATCTCAACATCTGGTTTGTACTTAGCATGGCCCTGCATGCAAAATGTTTAAAAATATATATATATAGCATGTCTTTCACATGTCCTGAGAAGCCGCCTATGCCAGTTTTCCTTTAGGAGACSGTGGTATTTGCCAAAGTGGAATTGTATCATCCCGAGATAGGGCAGTAGTAGCTCAGTAAATGCAATGGGCTTAAGCCTGTCAAAGGGAGGCTTGCTCTATGTACGCTAATTAGATGTTTGTCTCTGATTGACCAAGCAGGRATGATATTAGTTAATTGATGATTGCTTTATGGATGGGGAGACCTGAGGCAGGATTCCTAGCTGTGCTGGCCGCGCGGCTGACTGGGGACAGTGAGGCTCGGCACGTGGCCCTGGCCCTGCTCTTACGCTGCTTCACAGCTGTGGAAGAACTTCAGCATGTCACCAGGTACTTAATGCTTCCCCTTATCTGATATCGGCTTGCTGCTTCCTTTTTCACAGTCCCAGCCTATCACACGCTCAACCAGTTMCCCCCACAAAAGATGAAATGACAGCTATTTTAATTTGGGGTGAAAGCCTCCGTCTTTCACACTTCTGGAGAATTAAGAGATAGGGAGCCCTCTGAGCTGYGGCTCTGGTGGATGTCCTGCAGTGTCTGCTCTTACATGTCTGTTTTCTTCTGTGGGATTGTAACGCATTCACTGATGGATTTATGCTGCAGTTGGAAACCAGAACCCAGGACAGCCTGTTCTCTTGCTTCGTGCTGTAAACATAAATACGCTTGCATAGCCATTTGTATCTGGTGCTTTCTATCTGCACAAGGATTTTATYAGCTTTCTCTAATGCAGTCCTGAAGGGGAGCGAGGGACCGGCAACAAAAGGAAGTGCTCGCGCAGGAGCAAGAATAGAAAGGAGCAAAGGGCAGGAAGTTGCTAAGAGACCATGCAGCCGAGAGCAGGGAATTAATGGCAAATATCAAAGTGGCTATTGGAAACTGCATGTTTTTCCACAAGGGCTCATTTCTTGAATAAGAGCTGCTATCGGAATGCATCAGAACCAGTCTGGTTTTAAGTGGGTTTTTAATGTGTAGTCAACTCTTTTTCCCATCTCCAGTTTTATACTTTGTAGAATCAGTTGCTAAGTTAGTGACAGGTCTTTAAATTAACTCACGTTGTGGAGTGACAAAACAAGCAACATGGGGGAAAAAAATTGCAAGCAATTATGGCTTAAATAACCCTCGCCCACAGAGTTATTAGAAACTACCTGAGATGAGATTTCAGCACTATTAGATTTTTGTTTGTTTGTTTGTTTTGTTTTTGCCTTCCAGAGGACTTATTCCAGCATTTCTTTGTGAGTAACTGGGAACCAGAGGTTTTGCAAAGTGTGGGAAGCACTGAGTATTTCCAGGCAGGAGTACTGAGCTGCCAGCCGCTTTCCTGGAGTCCACACAAAGTCCTTGTTTTCAGGTTCTGGTTTTGATGTTACTTTGCCCCTAATGTGCTGAGGGCTTTTTGGCTATAGAAGACCCCACTTACTAAAGAAGACAAAGCCAGAAAAAAAAAAAAAAGAGAGAGTGAGAAGGGGAACAAAATAAAAGTAAAGGAATTGAAAGGTGATTACCTGATAATGTGAAGTTTCCAATGAGTAGAAAAGGACCATACTAACCACCTGCTATCTCTCCACTCTGGACCCAGTTGAGATTAAATGCTTCTTGCATATCCCACAGGCCACAAACCATTCTGAACAAACAAGGCTGCTTTAGCTTCGCTTGCATGGGCAAAATTATTGCAATCTTTCAATCATTGCTCTTGGAGAACTGCTCGAATTGTGATATTGTGAATTATTACATCTGTTCTCCCCTCCCTCAAAGATATCATCAGAAAGTAGTAACTTACACTGAGATTATTTTAATGATATCAAAGGGTGTGGAAGAACGCTGCTAATTAGTAAACCCTCAAGGTACAAAGTCATAAATAGCCCTGGAGCAGTGAGAGTGGATCCAGATCTTTAGCCTAACGTTATCTTAGGCTGAAAGCATTATGAGTAGACTGATTGCGCTGGGGAAAGTGATTGAGTTTTCCTGTTGAGCTGAACAGCAGGGCTTGTTTTGATTGATAAAGCTCCTTGTTGGACTGTGCAGCATGTTATCAATTTATCAAGCCAGCTGCCAAGCCCAAGACAGCAGCAGTGGAATCAAGAACTTAGTCTGGGACGAGCAATCATTTTGGAGGGAAATGACAGTCTTGTACTTTTATTTATTAAAATAAATAAAATAGCACCTATCCTAATTGCTCTTGCCAAAAGTTAAAATGCTTYTGGAGTCCAGCCAAAAGGCAAAGATTGTGATAAGCAGCTGAAATTTTTCAGCCGAGAAATTGCTGGGAAAATAAGCCTGTTCTACCCAATATGGTCATGGCAGAGAGGAAATGTCAGGGCTGCGAGAGGTGGAGATGGCAATGTTGCCCATTCTTGGTCTCTTTGGAGGCTTGGGAKCTACACCCTTCATCTCGCAGCGTTAACGGAAGTTGATTCCCTGAACTCTAATATGGCTGCAGCTGGCAAACTGCTCAATGCCATTCTGCATTTTGGTGCAACTTAGTGTACTCTTCCAAACTTTGCTTTCTCTAGGAGTTGCTTGAGGGTTTTTTGTTGTGTGGTGTGGTTTCCCCCCCGCCCCCCCCATGTCTTATGCTGTGTTTCTTGAACACAATGCAAACCAGTTGCTTCCAGTGGCTTGACAGCACTATCACCCTGTGATAAACTTGGGGAATTTGGTTTTCAAGTTAAGGCCCTCTTCAGGGAAGAGGGGGAGGAAAAAATAAAACACACAAAAACCAAAACAAACTTCCCTTCAAAATACCAACCCAGCCCTAAGCGTGGACTTGCACAGCTGTTCCCAAATGCAGTATTAGAGCACCGCACGTAAAGAGCGCTTCTGCAGGACCACACAAGTTTACTGCTATTCTTAAATCCTAGCCTAGCAACTAGGAAACTCCTGCCAAGCTGTTTGAGACAGTGGCACCTGGGAAGTATTATATGAGTCTGTATTGCATCATGAGAACCCTATTTGCACTTAATTACACATCTCCCTCCCACCCCCCAATATAACAAGCAAGACAGATGCTACATCTACAAAGTGAGAATGAAACACAGTTTTTTAAGTGGAATCTGACAGCCAGAAGGCAAAGAGCAGACTTCAGACAAGATCCCAGTAATGAAGAACCTCGCTGAATAGTTTAGATCAGTGAATTTCAGTGCTGTTTGCAATGGTGATCCTTAATTTCCTAATGCAGCTGAGGTCTAAACAGGTTGTCTTGCACTCCTATGTCCTTCGGCCAAGTGATACAAAAATGCTGCCGGAGAGGTCTTGATCACCCTCCTCTCCCTTGGCTACTCTCTAGGAGCGCATCTCCAAGCTGAGAGTCCAGACGTTGTCCAACACACGTTCTGCTGGAGTGTTTTGTACAGCACGTGTTGTTCCCATGGGCACAGCGGTCCTTGTGAAAGCACGTTAAGATGCCCYGCAAGTATTAACCTGCGGATTGCACTGGTGCCTCTGTATTGGGGGCAGTAGGGTATCAGGCTAACAAACAAGCCTTGGTCTTCTGATGCAAACCTCTCTTGGCTCCATGGCCTTCTGGGGAAAGGCTGGGGTGTAATTCAGCTCACTGAATTGAGGAGAAATAAGAAAAAGAACCTCAGCATCCTGCTGTTCCATGGGAGCTTTTCGTGCATCAATGCTGGCCAAAAAATCTCTCTCTTCCCACTGGGTCCCGAGGTGCTCAGTCCTGCTGCTGCACCATCCCTTGGCCTCTCCAGGCAGGGCACCAATGGAGTCAAACTCCCCCTGCTCCTTTTCCCTCACTGCTCTCTAATTCTGCTTTTATTTGCCCCATCGCTGAGCGGGTTCCCAGGCAGCTCGGCGAGCAGAGGAGCAGGGCCACGTGCTGGGACGCAGGAGCTCGGCCGGCCATGTCCCCATGCTGCGCTTACCCAGAGCAGCTGCCCCGTGAACCGGTGCRGCTGGTGGATGGGTACAGATCCATCCTCAGCTAACACCCATCCACCCCATCTGAGGCCCAAGATGTTTATTCCCGAGAAGGGCTGGAAGGCGAGATATTTCTGTTTTGGAAGACAAGATATTTCTGTTTCATAGTGCAATCTCGGTGTGTATTTTCTGATAGATGTGCAAACGTCTCGGTCTTTTTAAAGCAGCTCACTGGAAGCACGGATTTCTACAGGCATTTCTAGCTCGGGCACTTTCCTCAAGGGCTTGCTGTTGTGTGTACGTAGGGGCTTTACCCTTTTATCCTCCCCTCATTTACAAGTCAAATCCCCCATCCCCTGCCATGTAATCCAAGACAGGAAATATCTTTTCTGTTTACATCAGGCCACGGTAATGCAGTCACTAATCTGGCACAAGGCTGGGCTGTCGTACAGGAATGATCCTCTTCCCACTGCCCTTTTCCCACCATCTGCCTCGCACTGGTCCTAGATTTCACAGGTCTGGGCTTTAATTTTATTGTTTCTTTAATGATGCCCCCTTTTATGAGAAAATATGTTTATGATATATGATATGATATATGATACAGCTGGATGAATTAAGTATTATAGCCAAATAACATGAATGATCCTCTACATGCAGAAAATGGAAAATTTAGCAGGGAAAGTTTCAGTTCACCTAGTTCAATAATTTTGCAAATAGTGATTATGAGCTTGCCTGAGAAGTGGAGTTCCTCCAGATTTTGTATGGACTTAATCCCTATTCATCTGCATGGAAACCGCTTGACACGAAGTTTAGGTTAATGCAGAACATAAGCATCTTCTGTACAGTTCCTCTGTTTGATGGCTGTCAGTACAAAATAGGGGATCKTTTGTGGTTTCACTTTAAAACTTGTCTGATTAAATCTGTCATGTGTATAGACATATTCTGTCTTTGAAAAGAGGAGGAGGAAAATACATATGAGCAAAGGTACAGTTTGACACTTTTTAAGATTTCTAGCACCTTTTTAGACAGTAGATGAATTCACATTATGGATTAATCATTAATTTTCATGCACTTTCATTTAATACACATTACAGCTCCAAGCAAGCATCAGGACACTTGCAAAAAACAATAGCTCAGCTTCCCTGTTTACTTTGACGCCTGGTTTAAGCTTTTTTTCCTTCTAACTACAGACCAAGGCTAGTTGAGGTCTTGCCTATTTGGCACATTCAGAAAACATACGTGTCTAGCTTTGCAACTAAAACAGTGAGTCATTATTGCAATCGAATGGTTTACACGCTGAGAAACACTGTGTCTTTATATAACACAAAGTACTGTTTACATTGCAGTACATATTGGATACTCTTAGGTGTAAAAATATTTCCTTAATGAGATTGTAATTGATTTCTTCTCTGTTAAGTTATAATAAGTTATCCCACACTCACAGTTTCAAATGTGTTTCGGATTTTAATGAAGTGTCTGTTTTAATGATGCGTCTGTTTTAATGACGTGTGAATCACGGTCAGAAAAAGCCACTTTACACAGAGATGAGAAGAGGGTGTTTTTTCTTGCAGATCTTCTGGAGCTGTGTCCTGGGATCAAGTTCCCCAGCAACACAATAGCTCAGGTTTCCTTCTGTACTGGAAAAAGTGCCATAAAGATGATCTCATGGACATCTCTGCTTTTCAGCTCTCTCTAGAATATGGTAAACTGGACAGTAGGAGGAAGTTTCCACGATTAAATTCCTCTAAGAATTGGAAAGCTAATATTCATTCACATTCAAGGCTTTTTAATCTGATAGTGTGACATATAGGTATTTATTCTTTTAATAAGCTGTGCTGGCCAAAGAATGTAAAGTGGAATTGCTGTGAAATAGCTATGGCATGAGAAAGTACCTCTAATCAACAACACTTTTGCTCAGACTCCCACAGTATTTTTGTAGCTGTATTTCTTTTTTTTCCCATTAATGCATGGGTAATATTCAGCAGTGCAAGATAACTTAGCCTGTATTGTTCGTATTTGCATGAAGGGTAGGATCTGCTAGACTTAAAAGGTGAGCTTAATTCAGCAGCTAATAGGGGGAAGTATTTGTCAAAAATGAAGCTATTCTACTGCCTGAACAAAAAATATTACTTGAAACTTCATGAAAAATGGTTTGGATCCTGCTGGAATTGGAGCACTGGAAGCGTCTGTTTCTGTATTATTTTATTGGACGTCATTTCTAGCTACACATGTGCCTAAGTATTTTGCGGAGCTGGGCCCTCAAAGCATGCAGAAACACCCACGCGTTTCCAGAGACTATCCAGGGACACTAACACTTTCATTGCTTCCCCCAGGGTAAACCGCTCAGTCTTCATCCAGCCGAGAAACACGACCTCAGCAGTGAAGGGAACTCGGTCTGGATTTTAGCGGGGACGCGATGCAGTACGCATAGTCTTCCTTGTGTGGGAGGAACCAACCATCGCGCACCGGTCAGGGGGCATCTGAAGGCAGCGGTTTTCCTCTGGCTGGAGGACAGATTTCCGGAGGTGGATGAAGGATTTCCAGACTCCCTGGGTTATTACTGATATTCTAGCCGGAGTCTGCAGCCCTCGCATCCCAAACGAGCTGGATATATCTGGAGCAAAGCAAGTAGCTTTATTACAGGGTGTTTTTCCTAAGGTGAGAGTAAGATGTTAGGCTCTTCTGACCTGGGAATATTATATAGAGGGGTGTGTGTGTGTTGCTCTAGGAGCAGACAAGAAAATGAGCTGGGACTCTTACTCATCTTGCAGATACGAGGGAGGATGAAAACAGCTCTTCTCCTTTTTGCACAGCGGCCAATTCCTGCCCAGATACTCTGATTGTACAACAAAACGGGTTAGGTCAGCGCTTTCCTCGCTTGTGCTCTTTGCAGGTCACTCAGTGAGAGCCCACCTGTGGCTCCAAACCCTCCATTGCAGAACCAAGGATGGAGGCAGAGGTTTTGCAGTGCAAGTCCTGGGACAGCCTGCCCATCCAGAAGCAAAAGAAGAGTCCTCATACTGTAGATGCTGTTTGCTAAAAACCTCATAGTGAAGCCAATCCCGAGTCCTGCTTAAAAAGATATGACTCAACCACTTGCTTGAATTTTTTGGTTCTATTATTTCATAGAAACATGTTTGCTGGGCAGATTGTCCATGTCTTCCAGGCTGTAGCAGATCCCTGGGAGCAAGAATGGACCTTCGGCTGGCGAAAGCCCTCATTTGCTCCGTGCGCAGCACTCTTGCTTCCACTTGGTGCTCCATAAATGCGATGTTTCCAGCTTGGCCTGAAAGCCTCCAATTCTCCACGTTAGGTGGGTTGAGTGATGCTGAAGCAGATGTAGGTGTTAAGCCACCCTGAGCACTGAGCCCAGTGGCGATGTCCCACAGCAGCAATGAGCATGGTGGTGGCAGCAGAAGGCATTGCGATGCTACACAGCTCCAGCGTCAGCCTTGCATCTCGAAGAGCAGGTGGAGCATGGATTGGYCCCAAATCCACTCAGTCTTGAGCATTTACAGGGAGGACTGTGTATGCACCCAGTTGATTGGTTTCTGCCTGCTTGCCGGTATAATCTACAGATTGACAAATCAGGCTTGCATCACACTGAACAGGCTTTCATCTTGGTTTAAATATGTTCATTTTTGAAAAAACCTGGGTGAAATCTCCTTTTTGTGTTTTGTTTTATTTTTTTTTTAAAAAAAGGAAATTCATTGGAAAAATGTGCATATTGAAAGATGCAAAAGACATTCAAGAAATGCAYATACCATGGTTTCAGGCAGACTGAGCAGTGTGACTGAATTAAATCACTGTTAGTATCAGTTTTGCTTTTCAATTGATTTTAAATTGTATATTTATATTAAATAATTTGGAGTAAAAAATCTTTCCTAGATAGTTTCCTTATAGATATTTTCCTTTGTTTTTTCTTCTGAATCAGTAGGTTGCTATGTTCTGCTGGACATCAGAGTAGTTGTGTGACAAAAACTAGRTATTTTTAGCAAGATAAACCAATGCTTTCTCATAATGCTGCAAAAATACAAATAAATAGATTTGGGGACAATTTGTCCAACAAGGATCTACAGCACAGAGGGGATTCTGGAATCATCTTCAAAGTGTATGCTGATGTTTTAAAAATGACCTATGAATGTCTCTCTAGTTTGTTAAGAGTCCAGAGGGATTTTTAATATGATAGACTTGGGTTATTAAATTACTGTTGGAAATGTGGAGTTGACCTCCAGTGGCAAATATTTCTATGAAAAACATTGGCAAACTTTTCATTTGATGAACTTTYCTCTATTGTGTTTCTTTTCTAAAATCAAAACAAACAATAGAAAGATATTGGTTGAGGGAAGAAAACAAAATAAGCCTATTCTGTTGCCTTTTCCAATAAGAAATGCAAAACTGCTTAACTGCTAACAAATGTTGGATACACCTGCTTTTAGCAGATACTAAGTCAAAGATGTCTCGAACTTACACGTGAAATGAGACGAAGTCACCATCTACTTTCTGCTGATTTTGATCAGAGCTGGTCATAAATGTTCCACGATAGCAAAGTTTTGTTGCACAACGTTGATTAATGGAAGCGTGCCACTTCCAATAACACTGTTGCGAATGGAGATTCCTCAGGACGGACTTTCTGCTCAAAAAAGACAGAGTGAGTGGAAGGAGGGGAGACGGAGGGGCAGGCGTCCAAGAGTTGCAACACTTCTCTGAAACACAGGAGGCCTCGTTCTGCTTGTTTTGGAGATCTGAACTGGGATTTCCACGTCCCGGCTGAGCGTCCTGACTACTAGATTATGCTGACAGGCTCTCTAATCCAGTGAATGCTTCACTGCTTATATGAATTAAGCACTTCCAGCAAGAGGGAGCAAAAAAGCCTGTAATGAGCAGAAAAAGGACTTGAACTCAAGTCTCTTGCATTTAGATGAGTACTTGCAAATGTATTTTTAAAATGAAAAAGACAATTCTGATTTTGACCATCATAAACCCAGCCCATAGAGCGCAGATGATGGATTTCCCAGTGCTTGCAGGCTGTTTAGGGAGGATTTTAATTTAGCCCAACAGTGAGGGCCTCAGATTTTAAGGCATTTTCCTTCATGTTCTCCAGATGACCTCTTATATTTCCAGAATCAGGGCAATAGAAGAAAATCTTTGCAGACTCTGTTGCCCTAGGGCACATGACATGTTTGATATCAATATCCTGTGACCAGCTCCTTGTCTGATCTGCTGGCCATCTCCAGCTGTTCTTAAACTGGCCCAGCCCCTCATGGTAGATACTGATCCTTTAACCAGCTCTGGATCTCTTGGGTATGCTTCCAAGTGAAATCCTGTATCTGGCACATTTCCTGGGCAGTTGGCCCCAAAGYCCAGCCCTTTAAACCCAAAATTTCATGTTGGAGTAGTTATATGCCTCCAGCTGTTTTGTGACAGCTCATTAACCCAATAAGAAAAAATGTGATAGAAAAACAAGGAATGCTGGCTTAGCAGAGATAAGTTTTAAGCACAGGAAAGGTTATTTTTAAACAGCTTGAGAGGGTTAAATCAACAAAATCCTAAGCTCCTCCTCATGGATCCCATTCACATCTTCTTGGAAGCACAAGGTCTGGACGGTGTCCCCAGACCGGGTAGCACATCCTGTTTCCTCGGCTGTGATTTCTTGGACATGCCAGTGGAGCGGCTGTTAGCAGCTTGGCCCTCTTTCACGTTTTGTTTCTGGTGTTATCACTCAGTCCACAATGAAACCCAAATTTTTAACTGCTCTTTCATAAGTATCTAGCAATAGTCTGTCCACTAGGTATYAAGCCCTGCAAAAAAAAGACTCATTAGATATTTCACTTTAGCATGGTGAAAGAAAACTGGAAGGTCAGACCATGAAATACAGATCGCTATGCAAAATAACAATTGCAAGGTAAAMTAAAACTTCAGGAAAAGAAATACCAAGGTCTATAAAGCAAAGCCAAGATCATTGTCATCGGCAGTGTATCTCCTAGTGCTGGGAATTACTAATGAATTGAGTTAATTCTAAAGGTAAAATAATTAAAAGTGGCACAGGTCAGGTCCCTGAGTTTGATGCTCCCGATGTTTGGGAGGCAGAATTGCATCCACGTCATGCACCTAAAGCCCATTTCTTTGCAGCGAGACAATCAACAGTTTGTGAATATAAACAAAAAGCCAAAGCAAAGTACTACTGTTTCGCAGATGCAAGCAGAATATGTTGACACGTACGGGGCACTGTGTTTTACAGTCATTTAATCGCTTTCTGCTCACCACAGGGAAACACGCAATTTGCTCGTTGTTCTGTGATGTGCTCCATAGCACGAGGAGGAACGATCCCTGATAAAAGGGTAACAACCACGGGGAGCGCAGCTCCGCTTTCTCACTTCAGCGTGCCAAAATCTGGGGAGCTGACTAAGCAGTGTCCAGGCAAGGGGTGGACAGGGAGCAGATCTGGTTATCTTCTTATATATCAAGCGGAAACACCCCAAGGGGAACTGCAATCTGAAACGAGCTCAAGTGGTTTGGCACATAATGTGATATAACCTTCACATCAATCGCATCACCCATGCAAATGATGCAAAACAAAGGCCGTGCTATTGTATAAAATCTTTCTTCCCTCTGGGCAGAAATGGATCTTGTTTTCTCACTGCTTGCCAGCTCCCCGAGTTGTTTAGTAATTGTTTAACTTCATGCTGATGAATGAATGGTAAAACTGAAACAGAGCTGCAGAACACAGTTCAAACACTAAGATAAAAGGGTGGATAATGCATGGATAGCTGTGTCCAGGAGTGAAATGTGAAAATACTGATAAATGAGACCTATGTTTCTAAATGGGAAGAAAGCAGCACATGGGACAGATAAAAAMCGAGGAGAAAAAGTAAAGGGGAGTAGGACTATGTGGCCTTGCTTGCCATGTGTTGGTTGGATCACTACACCGAAAGGAATTTGATTTTCTGGGCAGTTGAGGGAGAATTTTCGAGTTTGCAATTCTGCATCGTGATGAAAGTATCCTTTCTGCTTGGTCTGGATCTCTGGCTTTCTGGGCACGCTGCCAGCMTCACCTGCGGTGGGTCAGGCCTTTTGGGAATGCGCAGGCTGGGCTTTATAAACGTATCATGGATGGGACATAGTATCTGAGAGCCTCTTTCATTGTTCTCCTACAGAAATTTAAGTTCTGCTTGAATTTACTGGAAGTTCTTACTGGTTTTGTTTCGGATGAATTCTTTTCTCAATAATTATTTTCTTATGGGTCCCTTCATCCAGTTTTGTAACGTAGAAACAGACATCAGTGGGCTGAGACCACAGGTCTTGCTTTAACCTCACTGTGTTAGTTGACTGCGTGACTTGGAAGAGGTGGTTAGCGCCCATGCAGTGGAGGGCTGTCTGCAGGGGCCTGGTAGGGACGTACCACCCTGCGATCAGCCGGGCAGAGGTGTCTGGTGGGTTCAGGGCATGCTCCGTRTGGGGTGGGGGAAGAAACTTTTCCCTGTTAAAAGCATGAATGACTCCCGTTCTGCTCTGTGGATTTCTGAGCCTGGTGGCAGTGTATCGTGTGGACCTGTGGGCTCATATCAGGATGAGCAATGTGCTGCCTTAGCTGTTTTTGTCACGCGGAGAAGCAAACGGAGCCAGTCTTTTACGTCCAGACGGAGCCGTGGGTTTCCACACTGCACAGCAGTGTCTCTTGCAGCAATGCCGTGCATTTCGGAGGGACTTGCTGCTTGTTGCGCAAGGGAGGATGCAAAATGACCTGCGACCAGCAGCGATGCAGAGACCTGAGGACATTTCAGTGTTGTATTGTGTTTCACTGAGTCACACATTCAGAGAGTTTAAGGCTGGAGGGGGCAGTTAGATCATCTGCACTAGCCCCCCTGGTATCTCAGGCTGTTAAACTTCACCCATCCATTCCCGTGCGAAGCAAGTAACCTGCATAACCTGTATTTGGCTTGCACACATCTTGCAGGAAGGCATCCAGTCTGGATTTAAAGATACCAAGAGATGGATGATCTATCACTTCACAGGGTTTGTTTCAAAGGTTAATCCTCCTCACTCTGAGAATGCAATGCCTTATTTCTCATCTGAATTTGTCTGGCTTCAGTCCCTACGCAGTCATTCTTGCTCTGCCTTCCCCCACGAGTTAAACAGCCTTTCAGCGCCCAGTGTTTTTYCCTCTAAGTTTCTTAGGCTCAACAGTCAAGACATTTCTTAATCTTATTTTAAAGAACAAACTCTGTAAGCGTGGCCAAGCAAGCGTTTCCCTAGCACTCAGGTCACTGTGCCCTCCTTTACAGTAAAGCCTCTCCTGCTCTTCTGCACCCTTGGAAGTTAAACTAGCTATTGGCGGTGCTGCAGCACCGGCCTCCCTGTGCTGCATACCCAGGAAAGGCCATGTCCTCCGGGCAGTATTTGGGGATCACACAGGCCTTTTTGCCATAGCATCATGTCATGCCTGTGCCCCAGGCTCCATTTGGAAGGCATATGATGTCCATCCCCTGTTCCTGGATGTCCGAGTTTGATTTGGCCATGTTAAAATTCATTTTGTTTCACTAAAACCAATGTACTGAGCAATCTGGGTGACAGACTGCTCCCGATGCTGTGAATTCTTGTTTTGTGCGCAGATGTTATCAGTGGTATTTTTTTACCTCTAATCAGAAGTTTCTAATCAGTTTCCTAATCATATTTTAATCAGGGGTTGCCGCAAAACAATGTGCACTGTGTTCTTAGAAAATATTTTTTTTAGTAACAGGAAAGAACTTGAAAACCCTGAGCCAAGGGAGTTCTTTGTATTTTTTCTTTGAGTTTTGCCTTTATTTTGACAGTTACATCTCTATCTCTTCCACAGGCCATTGCACAAAACGCAGCTCCACCTAGATCTGGGGTCGGACAGGAGGTTATGAAAATTTACCCACCGATTCACTCTATGCACTGTAGCATTTGTGAAATGGATTCATTTAGAAGTTTAATTACTGGAGATTAAATATATGACAGTTGGGCTAGACTAGAACATAATACTGCTGCTCAGCCAACCTTGAACCTGCATATTTCGGCTTGCTCAGCAAAATCCCATCAGATTTGTAGAACCATCAGATTTACCTGTGTACGTTTTCGGTTTGGTGTTTTGTGGGAGCTGGCTTTTCCTTCTGTGATTTACGTGATGTTGGAGGATTAGGTTAATAGTACTTACGTCTCCACCTCCTTTTCTCTGCCTTGAAAATGTGCCCAGCTATAGATTAAAGAAAGTTAATACTATATACACAGCAGCCCTTTACACAATTTCTTGCAAGATGCTTTTCCAGTTTTATTTTGCTAACAAAGGCATAAAACACATGGGTTGAAGCCCACTTTCAGCTTTACTGAGTCATAAAATATTATGACAGTTGATGGAAAAGGATAGAAATATATAATTTTCCAAAAAACAGGGGAAAAAAAACCCAAAGTCCAAAAAGGCAGAAAATAAAGCTGTAAAATGAAAGAAAAAAGGATTTGAACTGTTTTAATTAAATTTCGCAATCAGCTCAAGAAATGACCCGTACTGATTATGAGGAAGCAACCCATGGCAACCCAGTCACTTTTTATTTTCCCCATACTGATAGCAACTTGAGCCTCTTGTCATATCCATTCCCACTTGACTACTCTTTGCTCTGAAAGCAGCTCATGCCCCAGCCCCAGGCCAGTTCCCACCTGGGAATATTTTACATGTGCCCGTGTGTTTTTTGTTTGTGGCCTGGGATGTGCACTTGGATTTGCAGACCAAATACTCCACCAGTCTCTCCTGAAGACTTTGAGAAAGAGCATGCTTGGCTAAACGTACACACCAGGGGTGGAGAGGAGATGGCTCATGTCCTTGATCCTGGTGAATACTTTGTATTTGACCAGGCTGGAAGGGCTCCAAAGGCAGATTTTGAGACACTTCCCCCTTGGGATCACAGAGGATGCAGTGACACTGAGATGTCACCTTGTTTGTTCTCCTACCATTAGGGAAGACCAGCTGTATCTAGATTATTCCCCACAAATATCAATCTAAGCTGAACCCAATTACTGAAATGTTTCACCTGCCTAAATGTGCTTAATGAACCTTGCTACTAGAATAACATCCAGCTTACCCAGCCTGGGGTGGGGAGACACTGGCACTAGGAGCACAAGGTGACCACAGTAAAAACTTTAAGACTGTTGATGCCTGGGCTGAAGTCTCCTCTCCTCAGCCTCTGCTATTAGCTGGTTGAGGAGGCTCCTTGGAGTGAGTGTGAGCTGCAGAAATCCCATCCTTAGGTGCTTTTCTCTCTGTAGGCACTGTTTGGGGACTCAGGATCCAGCTTACAGATGGGGATTCACCCAGGCGCCAGCACGGTCCCTCAAGAGGAGGAGGAGGAAGGAGGAAGCAAAGTCTGGTGAGCTACACAGATTGTTTTCCCCACTGCAGTGCCCCAGCTCTTCTCAGCACAGACCTTTTGCTGTAAACCCCTTTTTGACCCTGGGGTACTTGTACTCTCCTGTCCCTGCCTTGCTTTGTTGTGGCTTTCTGCTGATGGTGGTCAAGGACCAACAGCAAACAGGTAGGTGAATTGCAGAGTGCATTTAACTGCTTCTATATTTCCTAATGCAATTTTAATTAGTGGTCTCAGTGCCATTCTTGTTTTCTTGATTCATCTCAAAATTTAGGGCTGGCAGTTGGTGCAGACACATGTTGTTATATCCCCACTGATTTCATTATTCTACATTGATTTAAATCAATACAGGAAAAGCTCTTAAAGAAGAAGAGGAGGAAAAAAAAGCAAAATGGATTCAGTATGCTATGTGAGCTGACATGCTCTGACACAGATCAGTGCTGGCATTGGGTTGGCTCAGAAACAGAAAGGATTCACAGATTTTTCCTCCCCTCCTTTTTTTTCTATTTTTTTAAGCTAGTTCTTCTGTTATCCGCCATGGTGAAACAGATGTTTCTTGCACATGTTGATGTGGACCCTGCCTCTGTGTGCGTGTGCCCGTGTGTGTATTAAGTGCCTTCTGAATACTAATGCCTAGTTTTCTGGGCCTATAATTAGGAAATCCTAAATTCTTCCAGCATTTTCCAGCAGGCAGCCTAACAGCTAATTTTAAGAAATATGGAATCAGCTGCTGTATCTCTGAACCTTGGAGCACATCTCTCTAAGAGACCCATTTCTGGAGACAGCAATATACCACAGCGGTAATTTCAAGCAGAGAAGCAATGGCAGTATCCCCATACATCAGGAAGGGGTCTTTAATGCGGTAAGGCTAGGACTAAGCCCCCCGCTAGATAGGAGATTACACACCAGTTACAAAGTGCCACATGAATTAAAATAAATTTGCATTTTCCCACGCGTTCGTTAACCCCCGTGCACCTCTGTCGTCCCCACCAGCGGCAGGACCCCACTGTGCCTCRGCACCCCATTCTGCCTCTCCCCTCCGGGCCAGCTCTGGCTCCAGCTTCACGTGCATGGGACCCRCTCGGGAACAGGCAGCCGGAAAAGGCTCCTTCCTCCCCACGGGAAACCCGGCTCTTCCTCGGCTCAGCTGAACCCCAGCCACCTCGGTTTCCTAAGACTTGGAACACAAACGTTGACCTGATGAACCATAATGCTTTCTTCTACAGTTTTGTGGCCTTTATGTTGCCATGTTTTGAGCCAATTTTTACAATTCACGGTGATATGCCAAGGAAAACTTCCTCAACATAGTTCCTGCATCTGTGCAGTAGTTGGTTTTCAAAGTTAAACATCCCTGCTGTTTCATATTTTTTTAGATGCCAGCAGTGATTAGACATTACCATGGACTAATTGCTTGTACAATCTCAATTTTTACCTTGCAGCTGCCTTGAAATTTACAGCTGCAACAACAGGAACAAACCCCGTGTTCTCAGAAAATACAAATTAGCCAAAAACAAAACAAAGCTGGGGTTTTTGTGTCTTGTTTGCAGATGTTTATCCCAAAATTGGAGAGCTACTTACACCCCATCCATTTAAGCCTTATAAACAGACCTTACCGTGGTCTGAGACAATGTATATTTAACCTCAGCCCAGAGTCCAGCAAAGGCACTTTGTCAGTGCAAAAAGAAATACCCACCTTTTATGACTAATGCTCTGCATCTCCAGGATTTTCTTTTAATGCAAGGGATGCTAGACTCTTTGGTTAAAGAATTTGTGTGCTATTTTTCCTGTCTTTGATATCATTGTTAATTCAAGACGTACATGCAGACGGGACTCTGTTTCTGCAGTAATTAACGTATGTATACCCAGGAATCGACAGACAGCATTGCAAACACGTCTGGGGGACAGGCTGAATTTTTAAATACAGCATATTGCAGCACTGCTTCTGAGCTCCCGACTGGGGTGTGTAAACAGTAGTCTGATGGAAATTTTATGCACAGATTTTTCATGAAAGGTATGTGAACAGGGTTTAAAAAAAGCACCCACACCCACACCGAATGATTCCTCTTTGGGGCAGCATTGCTCAAGGGCTAATGTCTTTCTCCCCAGATCCAAGTTCAATATTAACCAAGCAAACTCCCTTCGGACGGAGGCACCCGGACGAAAGGAGGTGTTAGCACCCTTTAGCACGCAGCTGTGGCTGATGCTACGTGTGTTTTCAGCCTGCCCTGGCTTCAAATARCTCTCTTGGCCCAGGTACCACCACCCTAAAGAGAAAGGAATCACCTTGCTGCCTTTTGCAAATTTTGGCATGCCGTTATTAGATTCAGATGCTGGAACATGTGCTCGCGCTGGAGAGCCCACATCATGCCTGCGGATGTTTGCTAATCCCAAATTTCAGAGCCTCCCCGGTCTCGCCAGCACATCAAAGCTTCGCGGAGCATTGCAGTGCAGATGAGGAAATTGCGAAGGGGCAGTACATGGCAGGTAATGGATTAGGGTCTTTCAGGGGAGCGAATGTTTGGCTCGGGCAAATGATAGGTAATTATAAACAGTACGGGACTTGAGAGGGTTCCAGAATTAATTTATATCTAGCTGCTTATTCTCTTGTCAGCGTTTCCTCTGCCCCTTCCCCTATGGAAGAAGCAGGGCCTGCAGCCGGGTTCTTCCTTTCCTCCCATTGCTGCCCTGCCCCTGGTGCCGCTGGGCTCGGACCCCGTGTTGACTCTGGAGACTGTCCACTCTGTTGTTAGCAACTCTTCATCTCGCGTCTTGCAAAAACACATGGTAAATCAGTCCTTCTGCCCTGTTTTATGGGGACGAATCCCCAACCGAAGATCAGCATGTGAGCTCAGACACACACGTACTCCCAGAAACGCTAGAGAATGCCAAAATGAAAATAGGAATAAGTAACCCAATCTGAAGCCACCCTAGGAAACTTTTGTTTTTAAAAGCATTTATTTCGCTAATTGTAAAAAGATGTTTGAATAGTCTGGGCCAGTTTCAATTCTTAATTCTAGGAATAGCCTTGAAAGAGAATATTAAGCTGCTGCTTACAGGACATAGTAAGTGAAAGCTGACTAAGCAGGGAAGTGGATGGTTAGACAGCACAGGTTGGGGAGGTTATAGCTTGGCCCTTCTCTCTCTATGCACATGCAGACCTAGTCATAAGGCACTTAAAAAGCTGCTCTAAGCACTGACTTGTTGGTGTGGGTGGAAACAGGGCCTGTTTGCAGCAAGGGCTTTCCTGGTCGGTGTGCCCTGCAGCCTGCCCGTTGGTTGGCTGCTTCAGAGGGCCAAATTTACCCGCAAGCAGAAAGTGGTATTTGCGCAGTGGACTTCCACTAGTGCTCTGCTAGWAAGGCCAGAGCAGTCTCCATGCTGTTGGAATTCATGTGCAGTGTAGTATTTCTTGCTACGTTTTCCACCTAACTTGACTTTTAACAAAAGCCAAAGTAACCTCACTCCTTTCTGCCCTCTGCCCTTACTTGCCCAAATTGGGCTAGAGGCATCTGTGCTCCCACTGCCTCCAAAAACCCTAAATCCTTGTTGACTTCTAAAAATTAGCACYGGCTTCAGGCCTACGTCATTCCCATACCAAGACCTTCAGCAAAGCTTCTCATCCCTAGTTTTGAGATGTTACAGAAGTACTGTGCCTGCTAAAGGGAAGGCTCCATCCTGTGTCTCCACGGGAACGCAATGGCCGTATAAAGATTTAGCATTTGTTGTCTAGTGCAGGTGCCTTTTGCTTTCAGTTGTGGCTGCGTTAGAGTCGCACAGGAGAAGAGGCAACATATTTCATGGGAGCTTCTGGGAATAGGCTGCGGCCAGGAAATGAGAAAACGTGGCAGTCCCTCACCTGCGTTTTCATTACTTTTCCCCCCTCCATGCCCCAGTCTCTGCTAACACATCAGGAGGCGCTCAGCGGTCCAGGGAAAACGTCTGCGTATGTGCTGTGCTCTCTCTGGAGAGTGGATAATACCTCGCTACTGTTATTAGCAAGTAAAGTTATTTCCTTAGGAAAAAAAAATGGCAAGGCTGGTACTACAGTACTGATGGCTTGAATGCTTTGACCAACAGGTCATTACATTATCTGCACCCCACAGCTCCAGCTAGTCCGTTTATTGCTTTTCTTTCTCTCTGTCTTTATTTTATTTTATTTTATTTTGTCATGAGCAAGAAATAAGAAACTGTCCTTTCCCCTACTTACCTCATTAGGACTTTAATAACTGAAAGCACATTTTTGGCAATTAAAGTTGGCAGCCATCAGGATTTTTCTTTTTTTTTTTTTTTAAACAAGTCTGAACCTTTGCAGAAGCTAAAAAAAAAAAAAAAAATCTCTTCACCACTGTTGTGTAATGGTCTCGAGTGGAATAACTAACTTTCTATACAGTTAGCAAAACTAAGGAGTTTACAGTTTTTCCAGCTGTGTTTTCTGTGATGCAGCGTAAACAGTGAGCACGACAGCCTGCCGTGGAAATGCTCTGCATGCTCCATGCGAGCCCCACAACTGGATTCCATTGCGATAAGGTTGGGTTACTCCGTCTGCTGCTGCTTGTTGTTCTTCTTCTCAAATTTCTGAGTCAGCAAAAGCAACAAGGGGAAAACATGAGGATATCTTACCATCACCCATTTTCATTCCTTCCTCATGCCAGCAGGAATGCGATAAGATTGGTGTAGGGACWTGGGGAGTTACCAAGGAAGTTTTTGTGGTTTCTAGAGAAGCATAGGGCTTTGCTTCATGGGGGGGAAAAAAACCCCACTTGCATAGCATTTGTAGCAGAGAAACTTGCACAATGACAGAGCTCTTGTGCCTTTTTGTAACATGAGCTCTGTAAAGCAGGGTCCATCCACATTAGCACGGCAAGTGCAAGATGCCTGGATTGACCCTTGCTGTGAAATGCCCCATGGATGGATGTAGCCATKCACATGGGTGCTCTTCCTGTGCTCTAGTTAGACAGTAGGACAGCTCTGCTTTCCACTGAGTCTATTTTTTACCCATCCACATAGGTAAATCATTCCTTGCAGAATGTGAAAGAAAGCATGTGAGTCCCTCCCCACCACGTGGAAGTAGGAGGGATGACATGCTGGGAGCAGGCATGGGGTGAGGAGGGTGGGAGGAGGCTCTATGCCATGGCAGTTGAGTTGGTGCCACTGCAGCATTCTCCAGGGGCTGCTGTCCYTCCAGCCATGAGGGCTGTGCTGGAGTAAATCTCAGCTCTAAGGAGCAGTGGGTAGGAGTTGAACAAAGAGCTTGAGGAAGCACGGAGTCATGGAGCCAAAATATGGTCCTAAGGTAGTTCCCAAATGGCCATGAAGCACCAGATTTAGGTGGTAAGCATGCGGTTAGAGTATCTGAGCTAGTGCCTGTTTTGATACTGAGTCAGTACTYTCAGTGTGGGAGTGAGCTTGTGGAAAGCTAAATCAGTCGTGTCTGCAAGTGCTGCAATTGTGCTTGCTGATGAAGCATAAATGTAGGCAAGGACTTGAGCTGAAACAGCCTCTGAAAATGGATAAACCTGCCTAGAGCCAAGAATCCAGTTGAGAGCATCTTGCTGAGGGAAAAACAGCCAACAAAGTGCATCTATTATTTTTTTCTGTCCTAGGGCCAAGCTTTCTAAAACAACYGTGGCCTGTTATTAATCCCTAGGTAGAGCCATGAAGGCTCTGCAGCGCTTCAGCTCCCATGGAAATCCACAAGCCTGAGATGCTGAGATGCCTTTACTGGTCTAGACATCACGTACCTGCAAACATCGCAGCTGGAAGGACGTGTTTTCTGCTAACATTGTTATTTTATTATTGAACTTCAAATGGAAAAATCAATTGAAAGGTGGCAGTGCTACTAGGATCTGATTCCACCGCTCAGTTACGCTTTATCCTTCCACAGTCCTCTCAAGTGGTGTGAAATGACAGGGTTCGATGCCAGTTTTGTGCCAGGGGAAATCATCTGAATCTGAACATAGCCTTCCAAAGAAATTTTTAGTGAATTACGAAGGGTTTTTTTTCTCTTCGTTTATGTGCAACAAGCCCTCTCCTGCCTCCCCCACGCCTGCCTCTTTGTATGGCTGCAACGTCTGGTCATGCCCTGTTCCATGGAGAAGAAAAGAGGCATGTCTGAAATGTTTATAGACTCCGTTGCCAAGATACAGAAGGAGGCTCATCGGGTCTGTGCGCCAAGCTATTAGCTACTTAAAATGTACCAAGTCGGGGCTGCAGATGTGCGGGCTGACACAGCTAGGGCTGACACGTCCCTTGCCAATGAGAGGACTGAAGGCTACAAGCAGTGTTTTCTGAGCAGTTTTGAGCCATACTCCTAGGCAGGCTAACCTAGAAGCAAAATAATCTAGTATGGATAGTGGGTACCCATAATGCTGAGACCAGTATTGTAATAGCTCCAGTGTTTTAATCTAATTATACACAGGGTGTGGGATACTCATTAGGCATTAAGAAGTCAGAGTGTAGCTTTGATTGAAAGTCCTCAAATGACTCCTGAAGAGGAGGATTCGGTGCTGATGTTCTTTGCAGTCTTTCTCTCTGAAATCTCCAATTCTTGTTGCATCAAAGGCTTAAGGAAAAAAAATTGTATGTGAAAAGGTGGGAAACAGACCTTCTATGCGTAAAGAATGTCTAGATTTCAACTCTGCACTAGCACAAACTCAGGGCCTCCCAAAACTCTGGGGAAAAAAAAAAGAAGAGCGAGAGAGATGGAAAAGACCTATTCAAAAATAATGGAGAGCCCGAGGGTGAGGCCAGTTGTGTGGGATTTGGGAGGTGCAGCTTACTCTGAGTCAGGCACTTCAGGCTTGCAAATTTGGTTCTCCCACGTTCCTGATGATCTGCCCAGAAAGGAGGCAATCCCTTACCCTGCACTCTGTACTGGCCAGGACCTGAGAAACCTTTTCTGATGAAAGTTTCATCAGCACCAATACAGCCTCACTTGTGATGACCTGACATTTTCCAGTGTAGCTGTTTCCCTGGCAGATTCCCAGCCTGCTCTAAATACAATGCTCCAAAAGGCTTAGCAGCAATATAAACATCAACTTCGATGAAAGACACTCAAACAAATATTGTCTCTCAGATTTTAATGGTGCTTTCATGGTTTCATCCCAGAAAGCAAGGCAATAGACTTTCCTGATAGACTGCTCAAGTTTTCCATAATTCGCTGCTAATCATTGCCCTGTACCAAGGTTCATAGCTATAACGATGTATCAGGACAGGCACTCTCTGACTGTTCTAAAATCCTTATTCACCTGGGTCTCTCACGTTTGTACCATACCCAACATATCAGACAGAATTTAGCCTGATAACAGTTACAGAGGGAAAACTCACCCTTGGATAAGTTTCTTAGAGAAACTCCTGCAGCTTTCTCAGAAATATGTAGCTATAGCTATGCTGTCACTGAACCCTTTGCAATAAGGTGCAAATAAACTCTATAATAAACTAACGATTCCTGCAGTGTTATCAGCACAGTGTTGTTAACTTGCCACCTTACTGCTGTTCTGCCCATAACTTCAAGATTCTTGAAATGTTTATGTTTGCCTAAAAATCTCTGCCRCTTTTTTTCTACACACAGCTTTAATCTCCAGGGTTGTGTTCATCTTGGGCTTAAACATGACCTCCAAGGTTCTATATCCAAAGAGATAAATAGCAAAATCCCTGATATGTTTTTGTTCATTCTGTTGATTTTTAAGAAAGTCAGTCGGTTCTAAAGGTCTGACTGTTGTGAAAGACCAGGAGTCACCAAGGTTGCATTACTTCTACTACCTTTGTATCAAGAAGAAATGTGTACTACATCAAAAGCCATATTGTTTAAAATGAAGTTTAATGTGATTACCTTGAAAAATAGAACAGGAAGCATTATTGCAAATACAATTCACCAAGAGAAATCCCAGGCCCTGGCAATCTTCCATCTAATTGCTGCACAGGTTGATAATGGAATGATTTATAGTGAGACAAAAGAAAGTTCAGAGCATTAGACTTGGGACGCAAAAAAAAAAAAAAATCTTCAGGCTAGAAAGCAGCTAATAATTTTGACCATATTCTTCAGTGCAGGGGCAGTCAATACGATACCTTGTGGGGAGGAATGATGTAAGAGAGGTTAATTATGGAAAACCTTGCTCAGTTATGCTTTGAATAGGCATGGACAGAGGAAATAAGACATGTAAATGTTGGAACTTTCCTAGGAGCCGTTACTGTTGCCATCATCAGTGTGCCACGCTCTCTTGGACCAAAAGTGACATTGGAAACAATGGCAGACCTCTCCTCGGGTGAGAGGAGGGGCATGTCCTGGGAGAGCAAATTTTGCCTATTAAACTGTTCCTTTTTCCTCTCTATGTTATTGTTCATTGGTATCTCCTTCCTGCAGATGCCCCTGGACTTTGGCTCAGCCAGCGAAGGGTGTTTTTCGCAAGCTGATTCCATTATTGAGCAGAACGTGGTGCCTCTTTGCTGTTTGCCATCATTGTCATAAAATCCTGCGCGTAAAATCCTGCAACTAGTACAGACTCTCCTGCTAACCCGAAGTCTGGTCATCCTTCCAGTGAGGCGTAGCTGAGCTCTGAGTGTATTTGTCAGCTTTGGCAAGCTCAGTGATTTCTTTAATCTTCCAATAAGTCTTTTTCCCCTCTCCAAATGATTCTGGATCCTTTACTAGAAGGATGTTGTAAATCACTTCAGAAGCCGAGGGGAAGGAAGTTAAAATGTTCTTCTAGCTTCTCGGCATATATCTGAAATACCCTTTTTGCTCCAACCGATGTCAAGGATGTTTCCACAAATTACACTCCATGTTTTAAGGAAATGGACGTGAAATTAATAGCTTCCTTAATACCGCATTTTTACTCCATCTAGCTGGTGCGCGTATTCCCAGACTCTTTGTACTGTGTGGCAGCTCAGAATTGACTGTAACGGTGTGGACACCTGTAGAAACTTGGCCTTGAATGTGTTCGTGGACTCTTGGCAGGCCTTTCCCAGTTTATCTGGGATTTCACCAGCAGTAATTGACTTTCAGGGAAGGACGAGTAATTTCCCTTTCCAAGCTGAGTGCCAGATTCTGGCTAGACACAAATGCTTGTGCTGGAGGAAGAGCAAGGCCCAAAGTCATCTGTCAACTGGAGTTGAACTGTGAGACGCATACACAGGGCAGGATATTTCTGTTTCTTTAGTTCCTGGTATATGTATATATTAAAAATTCTGCCATGTGCTTTGGTTAGAGCATGCAAGTCACAGGCATTTGCTCTGTTTATTCCAAAAGTGGAACATAAGGGGCTGTCGCTGCAGCAGTGGGGCTCAGACACCAGCCACCACAACCTTGCTCCTGCTGGAAGAGGTGGCCAAAAGAAACACTAACTCAGAAGGTGGCAGTGACCCAGGCTTGGAGCCCCTCCTGGACAAAACCCCAGGATGAAAGGTGGACACAGGATGACCCCTTTGAACTGGTGAACATCTAACTTCATGGGAAAGGTGGAGCTGGCACCACCTTGTGCCAGAAAGAGTGGATCAAGCCCTTTGGCCATAAAACGCTCTCTGGTGCGTCTGTTCTAGCTGCAGGTGGTGGTGACATGCAATTCACTGGCTGCTCATTAAACCCCGCGCCCCTCTCCACGCTATTAAGTGTATTCTTCTGGGCTGAGTAAATTACCACTGGACATCTGTAAAACACATTTATGTGGCTGGAAGGTTTCTATAGTCAAAGATGGGTTAGCTCTAGCTACCCTCCCAGTTTAGCCCCAGGGTACGTTTCTGCTGTGGATCGTCTCCAGTGAGGAATGGCATTCCAGAGCCAACAAAAGGCGAGAGAAGCAGTTGGGGTCTGTGTTATCCATTAGTTGCTGGAAGCTTGTGCCAAACAAATTCTTATTGTTACAGTTGATTTGTGTGTAGATATCAATGCATATACCTCTGAGAGCAAGGGAATTTTGTACGTAGGAACCATCTCCAGTGGTGCACATTTTTATGGCCTTCCATGCACCGCGCTGGGTATTGCACATTATTAATACATACACTATCTGATTGCTAAAACCTAGGGGGATACATTTGTTTTTCCTCATTCCTCAGGCTTGCAAAAGTGTATTCATATGTTCCATTTCTGCACAGTTACTGTCTTTATTGACTTCACTGGGCTATGCACAATATCTAATGTTAGGCATATATGGTTTTTGAGGGATCAGAGCCTTATTCTGACTTTTTTTTTWAAAAACAGTCATAACTTTGGGACAGATGCTGCCTTTTGTTCTGTATCTGTACAGTGCCTATCAGTGGATTCCTGGCCCATGAATCCTGTGCCTGTGTGCTGCAATTATTTTAGCAACAAGTACAAAATAACTATATAAAAAGGCAACAGAACATCTAAGGGCATACTCTACCTTTCTGCATGAAGATCTAGAATAAGAGTGCCTTTAGTAGTGTGACTCAGCTCCCCATATGGGAGTCATGCATCATTATTAGGGCATAGAGGGTAAAATGCATACACTGAAAGATTTTATGAGCATTAAAAAATTTCACAACTTCCTCATGATGCAGGTAATTTTCTCGTTTTTAAAGATAACTCAAGAAACTGAAGCACTAAAACCTTTTCTATTGGTAAGAGCCTCTTAAAACTGGGAATGAAAATTATCTTTTAGCCACAGCTTTCACTTGGCAAACAAATATCTACTGAGCCCATTTGCTGGAATTATTTACGCATCACTCTCAGTCTGTATGTGAAGTATATYGCTAGCATAGCACTCCTCTAATTTACAGCTGGGAGTGAAGCCATTGTCTATAGCAGAATGTATGAGTAGGGGAAATCCAAGAATATTATTTTCCGTATTTGTTTTTAAATCTGAGACATGCTGCAATCTGGTTATTCCAAAGGGGGACAGGAAGAGGGAAATTTCTCAAGAARTATTTTTATGAACCATAAAGATAAATCACCTCCTTCAGAGCTGAGTTAGCAGTAGTCAGAGAAAACATAATTCCTGAATCGAGAAGGAACTCAGTGTAACCCCTGTTCTGCATGTCAGCCGTACTTTGCACCCTCAGAGCGTTTGTTTAAAAGCTTAGTTTCTCCACTACCAAGGGGAATCCTGGTGAAAGGGAGCGCTAAAGACATTTGGACTTACTAATGTGCTATTAAAAGCAAACTTGCTGTTTAAAGTTGGCAGTGCAAGAATCTTTTGTGATTAGAGGAAGAAGAGTAACAGATAACAMGATAAAGATATCTACCCAAGCTGACTCACTGTATTTGCAGAGCACAAGGAGGAGATGGTGAACTGTGCTGTTACAAGCGACAGTCACTTCATCTGTCCTCTAACGTTTCAATTGCTTGGACTCATCCCTGCACTTTGCACACGCAGTTTAACCACTGAAGGGCCACGAGGGAGTGGAGCTTGCTCTGGCCATCCAGCTGGGTTTTGATTCTCCTGATGCCTGTGTGAGCAAAATGCAAACTCAGCCCTGTGAGCAACTTTCCAGAGATGCCCCAGGCCGCAAGTGTTGCTTGCTCGTACCACGGTGATGCTCCAGGGACAGGCTGAGCAAAGCCTGTGGGASGGAACAGTATCACTGCAGGAAGGTCCACACATCTCCCAGTCTTCCCATCCACCCAGTCAACGATACTGCGGTGGAACACCCTTTTGGTGGACATGGTAGAGTCTGCAGCTGGGTGAAGAGGCCCCTCTCCTGGAGGAGATCTCCTGGGGAGATACTTTATCTGCTGTCCAGTRCCTTCACGCTGGCTAAGCTCAGCCAAAAGGCCCCCTGGGATTAAACCCCGGAGGCTCCAGTTGAGAGTGACTCTGCCTTTGTTGGGCGCAATCAAGCACAAGATGAGGTCTTTGATTTTGCTCTTTGGTGCTCACAGCTGAAAAAGAGATCACAAGTGCCAAAACAATCAGGGCAAAAATAGAGACCAGAAATCTGTAACTCATCTAAGGTACTAGACAGTGACAGACTATATAAAATGTTATTGTTCAACAAACACTGTGTCTAATAAACTGCATTTACTAGTGTTAGCAGCTTGGCAACTTGGAAACCCCAAACTCCAGTTAAGTAAAGAAACAAAAAGCAGAGCCATATGATGATACCCATAAACTACACAGCTGGTTTCTGTTTTAAAAGATATTCTACTTTCCATATTAAATAAGGCTGCTTAGAGTGCAAAAAAACACATATGGCTTTCTGGAAAATGGGAACCAAGTTCCAAAATCAAAAGTCCCTGGCCATGAACAGCCATCAAAAATAAAAGTGTGCTTTTGTCTCTAACTAGCTACTGTTACATCAGAGATGAACCCACCTCGGGAGAATGAGGAGGGAAAACCTGCCACTTCTGCTTCAATTCCCCCAAAAGACTTGGCAGTTGGGAGATGCTGCATTGAAAGTTGTGATGCCCAGCATCCCCATGATATGTGTGTAAGACCAGGTCCAGATGGCTTCCTGAACATCCCTACCTGCCACTGATTTCAGCAGGAATGGAAAGAGCACAGGATTTTACATGGCAAAGTCCTTAGTCCTTTATAGCAAGTTGACATTCTCTACCATCCTTACTGGTGTAGTCTCACCTAATATACTTATTTCTGGTTATAGCCAAAGATGTCTGACTAAGGGTGTTCAGAGTCTTAAGAATATTGCTATATTTAGAAAGAAAGCGTTATAACTCTTTCACATTTTGTATAAAATGTAGGTATATGAAGCATTGCTATATGTAAGGAGTATTTATCATCTGAAGATATTTCAGACATCCCCTAATTAAATGTTCAATTCAGCTACTGATGGCTGTGGAAGAGTTTGCAGTTGATTTTGCCTTTGGTTTGCTCACTCTTCCAGAGTATTTTACTTTCAGTTCTACCTTGCTTTCTGAAAATTCTATTACACACAAAGTTCTTGAAAACTTCCAGTTTTCTGTATTGCAATCAGTAGACTAGATAGCGTCTGAGAAAGTAAAATCATAACATTGGTCTATCCCCATTGTAAGTAGTGAGTTGTGATTGCACATAATGGTTAGGTGTGCATACGGCTGGGTACAAAAATAGCTTATGCCAACTCAGCATGTTTTTTCTATGTATTTGTATGTATATATAGTATTGTGTTTTAATAGCACAGCGTCCTCTCAGACAGCCTCACCTTTTAACAACACAATCTACAGGCTGCAAGCAGTCTTCAGACAGSCTGGTGGGACACACGTGGCAGCACACAAGCCATTGGGTAAGTGCTGGCTGCAGTTACCCTTCTGCTGTGGGGGCTTTCTGTACAGCTAGCGAGTCACAGGCCTAGGGACATGCTTACTGAGCTCAGGAACCATATTGCAGTATTGGATATTCCCATATCCAACGGGACTTCTGATGTATGCTRAGGAGATCAGGCAGAAATATTTATCTAAAGTCACAAGTGTTTCATTCATCTCTGGAAGCTGGAAGAGGTACTTGCAAAATTGTCATCCAAATGTAGCTTGTATTTTGAACATTTCTAATACCTGGGCACTATTTCAATCTGTAATTTCAGGTCTGAGGGCATCTGTCCTGGCAGTATCAGAATGCACAAAGGGCACTTGATGTGGTAGCCCCTTGTCATTGCTCTTCTTCTGGTGGGGATTTTCTCTATAGACAGCTGTTCTGGTGAAATCTGTCAGCAGTTTTAAAAATATCCAAATGATGTTTTACTGAGGGTTTTATAAAATAATTTTGAATGTAGACAATAATTTTCTTTGAGCATATGCTGTCATAAGTAGCCTTTGATGAATAACAAAACCGTTCAAGCAGCAACACTTAAATTTGGGGAGGATTTTTGGCAGACTGAACACTTTTAAGAAGAAAATCTTTCCAGAGGCCAAGATGTAAGTAATAACACATTTAAACACATGTGGATTAATATGGCAGAGATCAAAAAAGAAAGAGAGAGAGAAATAATTCAGAGAAAGTTGTTGACATTGCCCATCAGAACTGGAAATTATCAGTGTCCTGATGCTCCTTCCACACTATTCTGCATGCCGCATCGTCAAGCACTGCTTTCCAGAAGCCTTTGAGTGACTAAGTTGCCATTCATCCTGTGCTCATGAACCCCTAGGGGAACAACGGACCTGCAGGGAAGGTCGCAGGGAGACTCTGGTGGCAGGAGTCAGCCTGAGGATGGCGTGGGCTGTGTGCTGAATGGTGGTGGAAGCAGGTCTGTAAATAGTCTCCTTTGTGAAGGGCTGGGTTGGCTCAACAGTCCTGGAGCCCTCTGTTCATGGGCTATGGTGGCAGCAGTCAGCCCGTCCCCCGCTAAAGAGAAAAGTGCAATTGTCAAAACACAAAGCAGCATCTGGAGGGCTGGAAAGTGGAAAAGGTAGGATGGAAAGGAAACAGCACCAATCTGGAAGGATTCAGACCTCCAGGACAAGTAGACAAAAAGCCTTACACATGTTTTGTGGTAAGAGCCAAGTCCACGTTCAGAACTGGTAATAGGGCGGAGGGAGATAAAGGTGACAACAGAGACTGGGCTTTTCCATCTCATTGCAAGAGATAAGGGCAAGCTGAGTAAGCTGCTGTGGTCAGAGGGAGAGTCCCAGTTTCTGGAACTGCTGTCTGTGGCGTCACATGTGCACATCAGTCTCAAAGAGGAGGAGAGTGACGTTTTTAGCTTCAAAGAAGAAAAAATGAGGAGGGATGCACTGAACAGTGCAGGATTGAAACTGTAAGTCTGGAGAGAGAAAAGCTTTTGCTTATTATAGATAGGATTGTTTATGAAATGTGGGGCTCCATCTTTCAGGAGACAGTGGTGAGACAAGCAGCCGTAACTCTAGAGAAATGTCTCCTAAAAGCCAGCAGCACTGGGACATAAGCAGAGAGAGATCCCAGGAGAGTAGGGACACTGGTCAAACAGAGGAAACAAAAGGCAGAAAAGAAGAGGCTGTCTGGAAGTGTGAGTATCCTGGGTCACAGGATGTACAGATATATTGTGCAAAGGACATGCAAAACAGCTTCGCTTTGTCCCAAAGCTTCAGTGACTGCAAGAACTAAAAGAAGAGGAAGAACACAGTGTAAGGGAAGAGGCTTGCAGTGTGACTTTGTCAGATCCAGACTCAATAAATCCTTGAGGCAGAAGAGGACTGCCAACCATCCGGCCATACTTGCACTTACGTTATTGAGTCAACAGCCACTTCCCTGCCAACTGGACTGTAGAGTCATCTGCAGTATAATCTCCAAACCCCTGATAAGCAGGAAAATTAGGCTAGAGTAACAAAAAGCCATTTTGAGGGCAGTGAGGAAAGGCAGACTAGCAATAATAAACTCACAGAATGGGTGAGGTTACCACCTGGGCTTTATAAAAGTAGCTGGCACACAGGAGCACCACCCACATAAGGCATGGACATGACCGTGGCATAACACCAGAATACGCTCCGCTTCAGCAAGGGGGACAGTCCTCCTGCACCTTGTCTGGCAAACAAGGCCTCTTCTGCAGAGGTGGATGGATTCAGGGCGAATTTTGTTTAGTCTTGATGAAGCCATTAAATAACGAACAGGCAAACCTTCAAAGAAGAAGCATTAGTACACCTATAAAAACAACACAGAATGGATCAGCAGCCACATCAAGGAAGGAAAAAATGTCCAAGAAAAGTAAAGAGCGGCTTATCTAAATGGAGGAGCCACTTAGCTGAGCACTGAAGAGAAGTTTCTCGCTATTATCAGTGGTTCAGGATGGGCCAGCTCATCTACCCGGAGCAAAAGCATCCTGTGGCTGGGAGATGAAGAGCAGCTGCTGGTGCCCTGCGCCAGACAGGAACAGTGTGGCCAGCAGTTTCGGACAAGCAGGGAAGAATTGTGCTCAAAAGCCTGACAATTTATTTTCCACAGATTCAGAACCCTCCTTCAGCTTCCTGCTTTCATTCTTGGGATGGATGGTATAAATCAGCCCCAAATGAAGAGAGGCTGAAAGATGCATAAAATATCTTAGGATATTAAGCCAATAACAAATCAAAGCAGATCAAAGTAGGGAGCTGCTGTGTGTAACACAGACTGCTGCACTGACAATTAAAAGATTAATTCTGTTTTAATTCAATCATGTACTTGCCATTGCCCTTGCCTCCTGTGTGCCTCCTGGCCTCTCTCCGGGTTCCTGCTTTCTCCCCCAGGTCCATTGAATGTGCTGACAAGTCCCATACAGGTTTTCCTTGGCCACTTTTCTTGAATAGCCACTCAAGAAGAGCCTACAACTTCTGAGAAACATGAAGCACGGCTCTTCAGGTCCCTGTATTCCTGCCCGCCCAAGGTTGAGTCAGTTTATAAAGACTGATATTTACTCTTTTGAACATCCCCCCTTTTCTCTCAGGCTGCCTCCAAATATGAAAGGAGAAATAAGAAGTTCTGCAGCTGCCCTCCAACAGGTAAGAGTTACAGAGCAACACAGTACTACTGCATGTTTTCCCATTCTTCTACAGTTTTTCTCCCAAATGTGATGGAATAAGCTGTCTCAAACATTAGCCTGTTCAAACACTGATATCTTTATGATAGAGACCTATGAAAACATGGTATGGATTGCAGCTTCATTTGCAGGTGAAAAAAAGCTAAATCTATGACTAATTGTTGTTTAGGAAAACTGCATACTTGAGAATGAAAGAGTCTGATCAGAAAGGAAAGAGGAACTTGTTCCATCCCAGGACTTAGAAAGAACTCAACCCAACCCCTTTTCATATCTGAAAGAGCCTATATAAACCCATCAGCGAGTTTACCTCTCTCCTGAACTCCGTTTGAGTAAGAGAGTAGATGCCGTCTTTGGATGTCCTGAGTTCAGAGGTTTCTCTGAGGTCAGGGAAAGAGACGATATATTTTGAGGCACAGCTTCTTCAGAGAAACCTTAGAGATCATAAGGCTGGAAAACAGCACTTGGCCAAACCCCAGCAGAGAAAGTACCAGACCTGCTGAGACTCCCAATGCAGCATCTCCGCGTGAAACAGCACTGCTGGGCACCAAGGAGTCTAATAGGGATCAAAGACAGAGCTTGGGGAGAGGGAGAAGGAGGCAGTAATGAAGGTACAGGGCTGGGAAGAGAGAAAAAGAGCCGCCTGAGCTGAGAGGCTTCAGAGTGCAGTGAACAATAGGAGAGCCTTGGGGAAAACTCAGCACATATTGGAAGTGTTTTTACATGTCTGGTCCAGAGGGAGCAACCCTATAGGTAGCTGGCATCTTCAGTAGGATCCAATGGAAATGTCATTTAAAGAGGAAAGAGCTGTGGCCAAGTTTCAGATGCGTGGGTTCACAGAGCGCTCACACCTGCAGGCTGCTCTATTGCACATGCGATCACCGTAAGCGCACAAGCAGATTAAATGCAGAACTCAGGTGTACTTTTGGCTTATGCACTTCCAGGCAAATGGTCGGCACTTCTTTAAAGATATTGCAATGTGCTGTAAGTATATATATCCCTGCTTTCATTGTGGCTTTAACCACACCTTTTTCCTAAAGAGTTGATTTCACTGCTTGATTGATGCCTAACCCAACCCTTGGGGCAGAGGGAGCAGGAATTATAAGTGACTGTATGACCATAATGATCTTATCCATTAGCCCTCATTTCCACAGCCCTACCTGACTCAGCTGTGATATTACCAGGCTGGGACTTTGCATCTCACTTTCCACTGTGAGTGTGCCAAGGTGGTTTTTCAATAGTGTGCTTTAATCATGTTGCATCTTTTAGCATTAGTGGGAACATGGCTTTAAAACCCTGGCCCAGGGTATATCATGATTAAAGCACCACCTTACTGCTATTCCGTTAAAATAGGTACATTTGGAACTGAGACGAGTGCTGGATATCTGATTTCTGGGAAGCAGATCAGAGCATCTGAGTTGTACTAGATATCGTTCATCCTTTGTGCTTACTTACTCTCTTTGCTCTTTCCAGTGTGCAAGCCATGCTGCATTAAGGCTATGATGATAGCTAAAATTGCCTTATCATTTGCTCGTTGAAATAAAAGATTATCAGGGTATTAAAATGTTATTTAGTAGCTGCTGTTTGCACACTTTGGTCATTAAAGATTCCAAGCTCTGTTTGGCTGAGAGCTTACCAAGCAAGTCATTAACCTAAAATAGACTTCAAGGCCCCAGTTCAGCAAAACAGCTACCATGTGCTAAGATCCCATCTAATTCAGTGATATTTAAGCACACCATTTTGGGATTTGCTGCTTTGTTATGTGGATATTATTGTTTCTATATGGTTATTTTAAATTATATATTTTTTGATGCCACAAAATTTCCTGTAAAAAATCCATTGAAGTCAGAACTTTGAAGGTTGTTTTAGAAACCAATATCCACCCAGTCCTACCATGAATAAACTAATATGTGTTTACACACAGCTTTATATTTGTATATGAAACCCACAGTGTGGGCTATGCACTGCCATTTGAAGGGGGACAGCAGGGAGGCAGTGACTGCRATACACTTTGACCACTATTGACTCCAGTGTCACCTTTCGGCAAGGCTGAAAAAATTAAACGGAGTGACAGAACACCTGCATCACTCGTTTTTTATGTTATTCAATAGAGCTTTTTGTGGCGGCTTCTTTGTTTGTCTCTCTTCATCGATGCTATCATAGATTAGTTGGCACCACTGCAAATGTTCACAGCTGTCTACAAGATGTTGGTGAGTGCATCATGTCAGTCATGCATGCTGTCACCAAGGAGATGAATTTATTTCATTCTTCAGGAAGATAGGTCTGAAATATGACCTAATAAAATCAAATCTTTCAGCAAGAGTTGGCAGAAAAACCATCAGTCTTCAGGTTAAACCAAAAGAGCCAAGCTCATGCTGATACTGTTATTATTTTAACAGTTATGTACTGAAATTTTAATAAAGTGGTCATGGGACAAATACTATTGCATAATGGGAGCAAGGTGCCCATTAAAWTTGACATGTATAGAGCTTTTTACTCACATGTCTTCAATCTTGTGAGAAAGGGATGCATTTGTTTTATATACATATACACACATATATGTTTTGTAAGAATTATAATAATAGCATTTTATATGGCAGGTAAGGTGATTGTTGTTCTCTGATTCACTTAAGCATTTCAGCCAAAGTGACTTCAATGCATGCTTGAGTTTACTGCTGTGCTTTTGTGCTTTGCCAAACACATCCAGGCTGAAGCAGCTGCTTAGAGGCCAGGCGTCACTTTGAGGATCCAGGTCTGAACTAAGAGACTACCACAGTCTGCACCCAAGTTTTTGCATAGAGACCTCTTGGTGAACCACTAGAGAATTAACGTGAAAGACTGTACTTGGTACTTTAGCCAAATTCACACCTAATTTCTGTTCTGGCCTGCTCTTTGAAATCGGTGGGGAAAAGGCTGCAGGTTGCAGCACTTAGCTCACTTCTTCAGTTTATCTGGGATGCCAAGGAACCTCTGATTTATTTTTAATACATATTTTTCAGKYRGACTCCGTAAGTTTMTTTGACTCTACCAGCTCCTGCTCATGCAAAAGAAGTGCTGTCTTTTTAGGCTGCAGGTACAGGCGTGCTGTCCATGCAGAGGGTGCTGGGGTGGGTGTAGCTGGCAGGGGTCAAGCAGCCCCTCAGCACCTGTGCGCAAACCAGCTCTGATAGGGGCAGGAGAAGCTGCAGGTGGGATCTGCTCAGGTTGACAGAGGTACCTACACCCTGTGATTAGCACAAGTCCAGCTGTTCCTTCTCAGAGGAGAGATTGAGAAAACTAGCCAGTGCTTATGAAGGCTCTTTGGTTAGGAGATGACCTGTGGTTCACAAGGCTGGGACCTTGTGTTCCTGGGAGAAAGCCCCAGCAGCCAGACTACTCTATGCCCTTTCCTGTGAAAAGCCAGAAGATCTGCATATGTGAGGTTTTTTTCCCCAGGTAAAGAATTGGTTTGTCTGTATTTTAACTTAAAATGTTTCTGCAATAGGAAAACTATTCCCTATCCAGTTTTTCTAAGGACTCTTTGCAGAAAATATTTGGGTGTATTTCTTGAAAAAAACATGGTTCTGTTTTCTGGCTATAGGTTTTCCACAACAAAAGCTGTATAATATATCCTGTTTAATGTTATATTGACTTACCATAACACGTTGCCTGTTTAGTGTAGCTAGAATGGAATCATTATATTCTCTATCAAGTTTCAGAAAATAGTAACCTTCAATTATGTCTACACAGGCTTTTTTTTTTTTTTTATGACAGTATAATTTATCTAAAAACACTAACCAGATTCATTTTGATTTAGTTCTACAAACAAAGAGAAAGCTAGCTTTTTGCCAGCTATGAGACTTTTGCTTTTTAGAGTCCAGTCTAAATGACTCTACAGTGCTTGTTCAATGAAACCCCACTTAAGCCTATTGCAAGCTTATTATTGTAGTATTTCTCTTGAATGATGAGTATTACTTGAAATGACAGTGCATCAATGTCAAGTCCTTGTATGGTCTCAGCATTTCTAAGTTTCTTGGAAATAAAGTAATAGAAAGCCTAGGTAGTGTGTGCATATTGGGGGGGGGAGGGTAATGAAAGGGGAAAAGGAAACTGGCTCATCGAGCCCGTTTTGCTTTATTTTTTAATGTAAGTCTGAAGAATGTCTGCTGTAAAATAGYGGTTTCCTGAATGCCATAAATCTTTCTGCTTTGGCAGCCTGTCTTAATTGTTTCTAGCTCTGAGTTATTCATTCAAGATACGTGTTCTTAATAACATTCAGTTGTGATTCTTAGCCTCTGCAAGAGAGAGGTGTGCAGTTGTGTCAGCAGCCTATGCTCCGCAGAAGTATATATTTATGAAACTTTTGTAGTAGCTGTGATCCACAAACCAGGGCTCTTTAATGGCCCTCCTCAGCAAGCTGTAATGATGTATTCTGTACCAAAAGTGAATCTCTATCAGAGATAGAGAGGGAGATTTATGGGGTTTGAAGAGGTGGACTTCAAAGTCAATGAGACTCTCTGGAAATATGCCCTTCTCACTGAAGTTACAACTGCTGCAAAAGCAGCCGGATCCCCCCGCGTTGCGCAGATCGCTTCAAGCGCTTTGCAGAGCGTAAGCCCTGCAGGGAGCAGTTCTGATGCTCCCACTAAAGAAGCAGCAGGACTTGCACTGCAGAAGAAAGGAGAGCGCGAAAGGCCCTCGGAAAGGRGGCTCGCCTTTGACGAGAGCGGGGCCGCGTCTGTGTTGCGGCGGGAGGTGCGGTTGTCCCGCAGGTAGGAGAAGCCAGTTCAAGGCTTTTTCGGTAGTTCACGTGTTGCAGAATTAACCTTTCCCTTAGGATAGGGGATCAGCCCAGCTCATGAGGCTTTCTTCTCCTGCTGTTACTGGGGGTACCCTGCTCCCARWGGTGGTGCAGATGTGCCTCAAGGCCTCTGAGAAAGTCCRTGGAAATGGGATGAGGACAAGGACAAGAACGTGCTGAAAAGCCCTCCTTCTTCATCTTGTGCTAGRGGCTTGTAAAATGGAGGCTCTTGGAGTAGGTTAGCTTTTATCACTTTTTACACACATTTTCTGGCTTTCAGCAGACTTCCCCCTTGTCTGTATAGCAACAGAAGAGCTAAAAAGGACAGAAGCATCCATCACTTTTTAACTCAATTTTAATACTGCGCAAACAAAGAGCAGTCTATTGTCTTATTTTTTAATGTATGGGAAAGGTGATGGATTTAAAACGTGGAGCATGCTTGACATTTAAGGCAGAGCTCAGTAGGAGGCAAAGAAAAGCTAAAAATGAATCAAAACAAAGAAAAAAGACTAGAATAGTCCAGTGTCAGACTATCAACWAATTATTGAACATATGAGGTCAGAGGAAAAATGTTTCCTGGTATGGTTGGTGAGCAGCTGTCTATTAGGAGAGTTATATTTTACGCAGCAATGCCAGGGAAGGTATTTGACTAGAGCAGACATTCATGTCACCTGGTGAAGCAACGCTTCTGTTCTTGCTGCTGCAGCGGACACAAGCAAATTGATCCACTGGCTTAAAACAGACTAGAACACCCGTACTCTGAGTTCAGTCATTTGTATCGCTATCGTACATAATTATTGCTTATGATATTGATTTCCTTAAAGGTTTGCCTGTCAGAGTTAACAGTCCTCTTGCATTGACCTACTGAARCTTTGCTTTAAATTGTCAGCTGCCATCTAGCAGCTGGGGAGCTGTCTGATCTAGCTTCTTTCGTCACAGACCCTACAGATTAATGGCAGAAAGGTCCTGAAATCTCAATTACATTAGCGCTCTTTCTTACAGTTTAAAGAGAAAGGGGTGAGGAAGGCAGGATCGTTGGTGTTCTCAGCCTGGCCTCTCTTATAGTTGAAAGCAGGGAAGTTTGAGTCCCCACCCCTGTGGGACTTCATTAATACTTCTCCCAGGTGAACTTAGCCCCTCACAAAAGGGCTCTTTGTATTTTGTCTTTAACCAGCTCTTTGTTTGGGCAGATATCCAGGCCAGTAAGAATAAAATGTCAATATTCTCTGTTGAATCAGTGGCTTATTCGTGCTCTAAGTTTCAAAAGAAAAGAACAAAATGGCAGTTTCAGAGATACCAAGGTTATAATTGGACATGGAAACAAATGCATGTGTGCCTATATGAAYGAGGAAGAGGTAAACAAGTTACTTTGAAAGATGCAAATTTCAAAGAGAAAAATGAGACACTTTAGTGACATTGTTTCATTTAAAAAAAAAAAAAGTCAGAAGTGCCTTGTATGTATGGATATGGGCTATAGGCAGCTGAGTACTTGCAATCCTTATTTAGAGCAAAACCCGGTGAGAYGAGAACAGCCAGAAGCTGCTCTTAAACAACCTGACTTGATACCAGTGTTTTTGTTACATGTATGTGGCTATGGATGRAAGGAGAATGCAGAATTCGGTTAATCCAGCCATGCTTTCTAGAGGGTAGAAGTTAATGGTGCGTTTGGGAGTGTGTATGTACCAGTGAATTGCCCCCAGAAGGGTTCATGCTGTTCGTCCTGCAGGCCTCAAATCTATTTATTTTTCAGCTGTCCCTCTACTTATAACTGATATCCCAAAGAGTCTTATTGCTAATATTTTTTTGGAAGAGTGCAGGTGATTGGGAAGCCTAAAAATAGGCAGCGTCTTGTTGCCCTTCCAAGAAAAGGGCCGGACACTGTGCCGTATAGAGCTCGCTGGTGTAATCGTGTCTCCTGTTGCCATGTTATTTGAGCATTTATGGGCTTTAATGTAGTTATTCTCCTAAAGCAGAAGGTAGGGGAATGCTACTGTCCTTGTTTTAACAGTTATGGCATCAAAGCACGCACAGGGGGAGCTGGATCCAGAGTCATTGAAATATTTAAGTGCCTAAGGGCAGGACAGGGCAATGAATAGGGCAATTTAAATTTGACACTAGTGTCCTACTTACTGAGCCTGTTTTCCCTCTAAGAAACAAATCATGGCTGAAAACCAAGTATTTGTCTCATGCTGTAAGTGGTACAGTGGGGTTCCTGTTCTTTAGTGCAGACATTTATGTAAATACCAACCTTGGTTTTCCCCTGGTGAACTTGTGCTGTCTGTAGTGATGACAGAGGGAATGAAAAGAGGAAGGAGAAATAGGAATGCTGCTCTTGCTAGGCTAGTTTTCATTTCTGAGTTTGAATAGCCAACATTCTTGCTGCTCTCCGGGAAGGGCCATCAACACCTGAACGTGTGCTTTATTTATTTCTTCCCATTAGGAGAACATACAACAACCATGGTTGTCAACCATAATGTTTTGCTATGCTAATCTGGTATGGAGCTGAGACCTGTCAGTGGCATATCTTCTTCTAAAGAGCAAAAGGAGGAGGTGGGAGGAAATAAATTTATCAAAGATCCAAACAACTTGCATTTACTTCATCTTGCTAGAATGTAAACTAAAGTGAATCTTTGTTGCGTGTACAGATGTTGTAGTTGACATATCTTGTGGCAGGCACTAAGCAAAAAGTGACTGACCTACAGGAAGCTGAGTAGACCACAAGCATTTGACACTACAGGGATGGCCCAAAGCTGCAACTTGCAAGAACACAATGATCTAACTCAAAACTGGTGCTGTGCTGTGCTCAAACTCTCATTTTTGGTTGCAGCTATTGATGCTAAAGTATGACTCATGGCCAGTAGTCAATGCACAGGCACCCACACAGAAAGATGCATTTATTGCAATCTGCCTGCTGTGATATCCAGGCCTTTTTTAAAAAGCTACAGATTTTTGAATAACCAAAGAGCTAACACATGTCTGTTTGCCCATGAATTTAGTCTTTGTTTTATTAACTAGACAGAGACTCCTTTTTCACAGTATTTTCTGCTTTGTGTTCTTGGAGTGTCTGTGAGCAAGGAGGTTACTCTTGTCATACAAATAAGCCTTTGCAGTAATTATTTTTAAAAGATATTTGTATTTAATCACAGACTCTTGACCCCACATACTTTATGCTCAGTATTAAAATGAGCTTTAAATCAACAAGTTCTCATCAGTTACATTTGTTTTTCTGGTCTGGTAACTGAATGTTCAGTGATACAAAAGCAGCAGTTGCATTGTAAATGGGTCAAAGGCTCTAAGCAACTATATATGGAGATTTTGGGGGCAATGTTGCATGAGAAATAAGAGAAACAGTGAATGTCTGTATTCAGTATAAAACACAAACAAACAAAACCCTGCCTTTATGGGCCAGCAGAGACTGCTTTTTCTCTTGCTGAATTCACACAAAATGACTGCGTGTGTTTGTTTGGTGCTCCCATGAAAATGCATGTTCCACCCTCGCATTGGTTTTCCATTCTTTCTCAGCAGCTCAAGGAGTAGCATCTCCTACGGTGTTAGCAGCAGTGCCCCATCCTCTGTAGCRCTTCTGGGGCAATTCTTGAGCTTACGAGCTTAAAATCTTACCATAAGCGCTGATGCAGCAGTAGAAAAGACTGGCTGAAGCAAACTCATTTCAAATGCAAGTGTAAGCAAGAGGTGCTAATATGTTGCATACTGAAAACCCAGCATCAGTCCCATGCAAGAATAAGTTATGTATAATGGATGTGGTTGGATTCTGTTGTGTGCATCAATAACACTATAGCTGTTGTCCTCAGTACACTTCTTCAAACTCCGATGATTTTGATGCTGCCAGTCAATCATTCTACCTTCTCCAGACTTGATAAATAGAAAGTTCAAGATGGTGGGAGAATGCCCAACATATTGGGAGCAAGATATTACAAAAGTTTGTATGTAAGGATATGTACAATCTGTCAAGGAATCTAGCACAATAGCTGTCAAATGTTACCAATTTATTGCCAATATTAAAATCTCTGTGTGTGGGGATATGTTTTGTGTGTGTACTCCTGAGAGTTACAGTGTTCCCAGTGGGGAGTCGGAGGGGACATGCTTGGGACAATGCACTGTTTCTAATCAGCTATACAAATGTTGATGAATGGCAGCAGACTTATCATCTGAGATTATTCCTTCCAAGTAGTTTTTTATTGTAATACCAGGAAACTAGCGTTTTTTTTTTTAGTGCTTTATTGAAATCATCTGGATATACTCTACCTAATAAAATGGTAGTCTACGGCTGCTGGACTTCCTGTGAGAAAAAAGGATTAATCAGATATGCACAGGCACTATAAGCAGGAATGGAACTTGTATTAGCTGCTGTAACATAGTGGAAAATATGTTGGATCAGAGCTTCAGGGGGTGTAAGATGGTTTAAGCACAGTACTGGTCACGGGAGCCATATCGACTTTCCCCCAGTTGAAGATGGCGTATTTGCATTATGGTTGCTCACGTACTCCAGAGTAGTTAACCAGATATGAACCTTGGTACAAATGTTTTGGAAGGGTTTGTGTTCCTTGCAGTCAGGAAAAGCACTGTTGGGAAGTTGTTCTGGGTGGTAGTCATCGCAAGTGAGAGATGCGAGTGCTTTGTCTGCCACTTACCCAGAGCCTCTTGCAAAACGAGACGTTGCGTCTTGTAGGGTGCTTCTAAGATGTGCATGTTTAGCTGCTGAGCACTCCTGGATGACTCCTTGATTTGTGCACAGAGCAACTTTAGCTCGTGGTACACAAGGAGCAATTGCAGAATTGGTTCCCAAGTCTGAAAATGAAGAAACAAAGAGAAATCGGGATGTCTGATTTTGTGCAAGAAAATAATGGCTTGCCTGCATGTCACCAGCCATTTCAAACTCCAGGATGCCCTGCAGAGGTGCAGAGAGCTCTCTTTCTAGAGCCCCTTGTGTAATGTAGATCTGTATTAGGAGAAATGTTCCTTCCTGGCTTGTTCTGTGCATGTCATTGCAGTTGCCTCACTGCTGTAATATCTACCTGATCATGCACTAAGTGACGTGGCTAATATACTCCCTGTGTGTTTCTCATCCAAGGGCAAATAGCTGTTTACTGTGTTGATTTTGGGGGTGATTTTCCCCCCCCCCCCCAAATTCATATGCTGCCCTGTGTCTTGCAGAAAAGTAGAGGCTGGGATAAAGGATGCCTTATTTCTCTCTTGGGTAACTCTTTTCTACAGATGAGGAACGTTAGTAAAATAAACTTGTCAATGCTTTTATGTGGATTATTTCTTTCTTCACCCGCCTGAAGATAGCTGGGGAAAATCATTTTGCTTTTCAAAGAGCCGGTAAGTTTATTTAAAAAAAAAAATGTGGACATGCTCTGTCAGAGCATTCTCCTCTCTCTGTTACCTGGCAGATAAAGTGGAAAAAGCTTGAAAGAAGGAAAGAAATCTGCAGAAGACCAAAATGAAGACTGTGAGACTCTGAGGAGACCAGGCTGCAAGACAGACAGATATGGAGAAATGTAGCGTCTGGCAGGGAGATAACAGGACTTGTGGTGTCTGTGGCCAGATGGGTTTTGATGAATGACCAGCTTAGTGGTGKTGTCTCTATGACTCACTTCTTAGCTATCTAAAGAGAACCCAACTAAATAGCGCTTGTAGTTTTGCACTCAACAGTTTCTCTCTCCCACTGTGAATTTGTGGCCAGAAAGAGCTTGAACTAGCTCTGTCCAGGGTAAAAATTTTGGTTTGGGAAACTGGTTTTATATCAAAAACATTTTTCCTTTTTGAAAGAAAAAAGTTCTGAAAGGTCTTTTRTAACACTGGTCTTAAATGAGCAAAAGATAATATAGTGCATTGTCTCCAGCTAATGTTTGTCTTCAAAGGCAGGAGCACTTAAAATGCAGCAATATTCCYGGCTCCTCCTTCAGTGGTGCCAGTGAACGGGCAGTTCGGGCATTTACACCTTTCTGGAGACATTCATTGGTGGTTAGTCTTGAAATGCAACGTGGTTGTGGACTCTTGCTTTGAGCTTATTTTGTCTTCCCTCTCCCAGCCCAGGCAGGTAGTTGCCTTGGAGCCTGATTACTTATTTCAGTGGTTCCCAGAGAATGAGACAAGCAGTCCTGGTGAGCAGTGAGTGAGAAGGGGGGAAAAAAGTTCAGGGGGTTTCTGTGACTTCCCAGCAAGGCACAGAATAGCAAATAAAATGGCCCACCTCCTTCTGGATGCTGGCAGTGAGATACCCTTCTTATTTTCCCATGCCTTCTTCCAGGTGGAAAAAAAGTCTTCCATCAGGTGTGCCACAAAGCACTGAGAATGTGATAGTTATAGTGAAGATCCACAAATCCAGTGGATCTGTCCAGAGGTCTAATGACCTGTCTGCATGAGAGCATTCAGGCAACTTAATCCAGGGTAAGATAAGTGTGAATTTAAAAGGATATTAGGCTTCACTACCCTCTAGTTGAAGTAAACCTGCTTCAGTTCTGAAAAAAGGTATCTGCACAGAGGTTTAGTGCAGTGTTAACTGATCCACTGCGAACTCTGCTTCCTTTTGCTGTGCGTCCCCACATAGCTGAGGAAGGGCAAGATGGATAAGCAGACAAAGGAAAGTGCTGAAGATTCCTCTCTCGTCAGCTGTATTAATCTTAGATGCTTCCCCAAGCCAGTCCCCACCCACCCTTCCCCTCAGTCTTGGTGGCCTCTTTCATTTCCCTGCCCCAGAAGGTCCCCTTCATCCTGCTCACTCTGTATACATTGCAATTGTGGAATTGCATGGACATTTTTCATGGTTAAGCTGGAGTCCCTTATACCCCCATGTGAATTTTGCACATAATTTTTCATATTCTTGAACTATGTCCACAAGCCTCCGGGTGCCAGTATAAATCTCCAATCTTTTTGCTTTCTAAATTGCATAGAGGGTTTGTTTCTGATTTGCGAGGGTTAGGAGAAACAAGCTGCAGTCCAGCTGTAAGCCGTATATGTTTTTACATGACTTTATTCAATAGCACCCCTGAGTAATATTTACAGTGCATTGCAGTGGTTTGCAGAGTTTGACTTCAGCACACACGTGAGCAAGCAAGGAAAAATATCCTCAGAGAACTGACTATTAACTCTTATACTTAACTTCAGGCTAGTTCTCTAGGCTTCTAGGGGCAGAAAAGCAGGCAAGACTTACAAGCTAGAGCAGTCATCCTGCTTCAATTGATCCTTTTGCCCTGTTGAGGAAGAACAAAGTACACTTTGGCACATAAGTGAAGTCTAACCTTCCGGGACTGGAGATGGCATGGCTAGTAGAGGGTTCTCAGTATAGTCACTGGCCAGAAAGGGGTTCTCTGTGCACTTTCAGAGCCTGGGATGAGTCTGCCTTYGTCATCCTACGATGCACCATCATAGGAAGGTGTCGGGGTTTGGGTTTCTTTGAGAATGCTCCCAAGCAGCCATCTATGAATGTGTTTGTAACTGGCACCAGGACATGTTTGAGGGTGTCTGTGGGAAGCAACACAACTTTAGGCAAGTTATAAATAGGAACTTTGCTAATGTACGTCCCAGCTCTTTGCTAGCTGAAGCCACTGGCAGTAGGCTCTGAATCAGCTTAAGGACACAAGTGAAGCAGAATTTAAAAACAAAAACCCTTATTGTGTGGTCTTTGGGAAAACAGCTACTAAATAATTCAGTTGCATTTGTTAATACTTTTGCTGTTTTGAGCCTTTCCTGACATGTTATTGGGTTTTGCCGGACCTTTTATTTTAATTAAACCAAGGGATGCCAGATTTTTTTTTCTGACTCATGGCTAGCAAAAGAAGTGAGCGTGCAGAGTCCATGTACACACCACTGCTTGCACAAGAAGGTGCCATTTTCTGGTGAAATATGCAAGAAATGCAGCCTCTACTTGCTGCATCTGCTCAGCCTTGCCACTAGCTCCCAGAAGTAACTATGATGGAGCAGCTGGGTGCTGTTGGGATGGGGGGACTTCTGCTGCAGAAAATGGGAAAGAAAAACTCTGTGCTTAGAAGAATGGGCTCTACACAGAAATATTCAATTGTGGCTTTTGGTGTGGGCTCAGGACTGAGAGCCCCATTCTGGCATTTGTGAGGGTTTTTCCTCCTTTTGAATGTGCTCTGAAAATCCATCTTCTTTTTCCAAGTTGTTTCCTGCACTTTGGCTCTACTTTTTCTTTTTTTTTTTTTTTTAATCTAGAGAGGGTGCTAAGCCAAACCTTTGGATGACAAAAGTTACACACTTCTCTGGCGCTGTAAAAATTCCAAGTCTCTGTTTAAGGAAAGTTCCCTCACTTCTAAAATGCACCCAGCCAGCTGAGTACACAGTGTGCTATGGATTTGATGCATAATGGGTCACGAAACATGCCGCTCCATCCTCTCCATCTCACATGGACAGCAGCTCTGCTTTTGGCACTATACATGTCATGCTCTTCGTTTGTGTCTTGGTGTTAGCTCCTGACTCCCTCGTCTTCAGATAAGAATACATCTATTCCCTGGCAAAGGCATGAGATCCTTCCCACCAATTGTGCATCTTTTGTATTTCTTTAGTCTTTTTTCAAATTTTTCTTTGCTTTCTTGTTCTACTTAGATGCCCCAAAATACTTGCAGAACAGAGAAATATATGCTACTTTGTGTCACTTTTAGACTAGAACTAATTTTTGTCCACCTGATTTCTTATTCATGCCTCATTAGATCCACTCATTATTGTCCCCTTCATTCTCATCTCTGTCTCTTGGAAAGAATTTCTCACCATATGCTACTTGGTGTACAAATTCTCCATTAGGCCCCGATTCTATAGTGGGATTGTCGTAACAGTCACTTTTTCTTGCACTGAGACTCCATGAATTCTGGCGATATTAATATGGATGCAATTGGCTTTCATGATATGTCAGAGGAATTCAGATTTTGGCTGTTAAATGGTTGATCTGGGTGGTGACATGGAGGAAAAGGGAAGCTGGTCCCTCAAGCAGAAGAGATATCCTTTCTTTTCTCAATTTAATGAAGGTGGGTCTGACTTTAAGTGTTCAGAAATATTGTGAGCCCTCAGGATGAGGATATGAAATGACTTGTAGCTGATCCTTCTTTTTATTTATTCATTTTTTTTTTTATTTCCCCACTCTTTTTGTTCAACAAGTTCCAGCTCCTGACTTGTTTCATTGTGCAAGAAAGCTCCTCCTAAAACCCTGGAACACAGTGTGGGTGGCTTGGGGGAAACAATGCCTGTTAGCACCAAAGTTAGGCAGGGATGTGGGGAAATAGTGCTAGTAAATGTTTGTTTTAAAACATTAGGGATGTTCTCCTTCCTTGCTGTAATCTTAAGTGCACAAAAATAATACAAAACCAATGAAAATGTATGTTACCAACAAGGAATCTTCTGCAATGTGCTCTCAGCTGTTCAGTCCAACAATATCAATCTGAAAACTCTTGCTCTTTGATTGTTTCTCTGTGGATTATGGCAACAAAACATTCTCCACTGGAGTAGCTTGGTTAAATTGATGAGTAAATATACTCAGTGAAGAAAGTCCCTGCTCCCAGGGTGAGCCACCCTTCACCGCTGCAGCGTCCTGGAGCACAACGGCCGGGAGGTGCCAGGCTGGCCTCCAACTGGTGCCCTTGGCTCTACTCCAGTCCTGTCCTCTTCCTTAAGGGGATTTTGAGGGTGTGCCATGTATGTGGCAGGATCAGTCTGAGGTGTGCAGATCCTCTGCACCTGCCTCCCTGGGGAGCTGTGTTGCGCAAAGACGGTGTACAGTCATCTCTGCTTGCCCTGCTCAGGTTTTGCACCAATGTAGTTCATCCTGACCTTCGCCTCTGCCCCTTCTTTACTTCACTAGCTCGTTTTGTTCTCTTTTGTAATTTCCTGAGTGCATTTTAACTGATCCTGTCTCTTCAGTCTCCTGGCTGCTCTCCGTCTGTTCTTCACGTACAAACTTAAACAAACCAACAGCTCCAGGTCAGAGCTGTGCCGATGCTTTGATCTTCAGAGTCTTCTATTACCTGGCCAAGGGGCTCCTAGTCATGCCCACCTTGAGGTGTTTTTGACATTGAGGCTGATATTTATATCTACTGGACAGGATTGTAGTTTTTCTTCCCCTCGGGTTCAAAGGCAGGAGTGTTACCTCTAGAGCCACTTCACCTCTTGGAAATTACTTAATATGAATAACTTTTCCCTCTGTGCAAGTCCTTTGTTGCTAGAATTAAATAATCCTCTTCGTTTCCCTCTCTTCCAAGAAGAGGATAGAAACAATGTCTGGGTGTTGTATGCACATTTGGTGAGGGGCCATAATTCTCTGGGCCGTTTCAAAGAGGTAATTACAATTATAGCTTATAAATCATTGGGGAGGCATACTACTGTCCCCTCCTCATGCGGCTCTTTGCAAATGAGCGCCCATTATTTGCTTCCTGGTAGTGTAATTGTATCTGGTCTGAACTTTCCATACAGATCGCATACCGCTGTGATTATGTATTTGCCTCTCTGAGGCTGCCAGATACATACAGGGAAGCATGTGTGAGCTGACCTCTAGCAGAGCCTCTGCAATTGTTGTTTCTTTCCCCTTAATCCCATTTCCAAGCCATGGTATCGCTAAAACAAGGCTTACCACCTGACCTATCTCAGTAGGGCAGAGGACAGTCACACTAGGGTATGTTTAATCCTCGAGGAGGATATTTTGGCCAGTGTGTTTAGCTCACGTAGGTGGCATCGGCGTGTGCTGGGGAGTGTGCTAGGCTACAGCCACACCGCAATGGCTTGAACGTTGCATTAACAGAGCCATAATTACTAATGACATTTTATGGATGATATACAGTATGGCTCRAATTTGAGCTTAAAAATCTGGGCACAAGTTGGCAGAGATCAGTATAGTTGTGACATAACATTGTTGCAGTATCATAAAACGGGGTTGTCGCTGCAATGCTGAACGATCGTTGCTTGCACGGACGCTTAACGCTAAGGAAAAAGCTCAACTGTTTTGCTAGCAATATTTCCTCCCCTTACAAACAGAGGAAGCAGTGGCTTTGGGATTAGCAGCACTTAACATGGTACAAGAACAATGCTATCTATATTTTCAGCTACTCAAAATATCATAAAGAAAATAATCTATTGCTAGATTTCTTTGTGAATTTGGCATGTCTGTGTAACGGAGTGGAAAAGCCAACCTTTAGCCAGGGTCCCAGCAAACCCACCAGTTCCAGGATGGGYGAGATCCTCACTCTGGTCCCTGCTGAGCAGTGCTCTCCTGCCTAAGGCAGGCTCACATGCCCTTCTCTAGCTGTTTGGCTATAAAGTAGGCATGGCAGAGACATCTTCAGTTATTCAGATTGTCATGGACTAATTTAAAGAAGGCTGGGCCATAAAGGAAGGGCACAAGAGAGAAAGTGAGTTGGCAGCATACTGCTTAGGGCACTCACCTGGGGGTGCAGATACTGGGATCCAGGCCTGGAACTGGTGTAGTAACTGTTTAAACATCAGATAAATGCCTAGTTCGGGGCTTCTGATCCCGCTGTGATGGCAATGCGTCCAAGTACTTCAGTGTGTTTAGGGCTTACAGGTATTTAGATACCTAAATTTGGTATCGTCCTAGTGAGATTTTTCTAAAACATTTTGGACTCCAGAAACATCAGATGTCTGCAGGCAATTTTAGATAATAAACTCTTCATGATTTGGGTTCTTAAGTCATTTATAAAAGCAGGCCTTGGGTTTCAGAGCATGTCCATGATTCACTTGCTCATCACTTCAAGGTCACTCATTCTGGAATAAGGCAGGAATTCACAGCAAGAGTTTCTAAATTTCAAGCTATTATCCTAACCAGTAGACTATCTCTGCAGTCATGTTTTTCATTCCCGGTGGAGAAAACATAAGAAAGAAAAGCATTTTAAGAGGGGTGGGGGGGGGGAAGAAAAGGAAACCCTTTGGCCCATTTTGATAAGTCATTTTTCCATTCAAATCTTCCAGATGCAGATAATCCATAGAAGTCACTAGTAAAATTCATATAAAGATAATCATTTAGCCCATCTCAAAAATGTGATATCACATCATTTGTAAATTGGGAAACACTGGTATTGCTACAAGACTTCCATAAATATCCATCAGATGAACTCTTGTTAACTTTGTTCTGAACCTTACTTAGTTTTGAACTTTAAAAACATGTCTCTTTGTTTATGTAATTTTAGTGCCTTTCTGCTGTGGTTTTTCATGTCTTAAATTTCTCTGATGGCTGTAATGTTTGAAGAAGAGCCTATATCTAAATCCGTGAGTTGAATTTTGGAGACATCTGGCATCAAATTTAGCTCTATTATCCTCATAGTTGGTCTATTCCTCAAAGAGCCACAGTCGGGTATCCCTACATTTGGGGACCTTCTGCTCTRGGTTCCCATCACACCAGTGACTGGTATTTTGTGTTCTGATTTCTGCCATCTTGACCATTTTGCACTTAGAGATAATATAACATTTACTCCATTTTTTTGGTGATGCCCAGTTTCTGCACATTGCCAATGTACCCCATCCTGCCTGGTCACCTGTTACCAAAGCCTGATGCACCCCAGTACTTGTTCAGGCAGCGGGGATTGCTGGAGACTCAAAATCCCACACTCAGGGATGTTTTTCCAAGTGCAAAGCTGTCTCAGCCCGGGTCTGAAGTAGTCTTTGTGTGCATGGCTTCACGTGGGCAAAGAGCTGATGGAGACAGTTGAGCGAGGAGGGTGTTAGTCTCTGCTTTGTATTATTTTGCCAAGGTTGTGAAATCAGGCCTTGAAAATTGAGTGTTGTGATTGTGACTGATTGTGAARTCAAGCATGATATGCCCACGTTTGTGCTCCATATTTCATGTTGGAAAAGGCATTGACCAATATATTTGAAATTACCTGTCTTCGTGCATGTTTTCCCTAGGATCTCTTTTCACCCTTCACACATCTGTGTTTTTCTTCCATCCAGCATATGTAGTTTATGTATTTCAGGGAAGAAACCTTTCCATGCGGAAAGGTAGTATGTGCAGTCTTAATAAAAGCTACGTAGCAGAAAAGTTTTGCATGGTGTTTCTAGATGTTACAAAAAGGGTAGGGGAATATATACCCCCCAAAACCTCTGCATTTGTTAGTTGTGCTTTATAGCATGAATTTAATGTTCAAACAATTCAGATAGTTTCATTGTGCATTCAATTATCCTGGCTCGTGAGAAATTTTTGCAAATTAAAGTGAGCTAGTAATTATCTTCCAAGTATCCCTCAGCGCTCTGAGTAGCGCTGAAGTAGGTTTTAATGGCTTGTAGGCACTGTATGCCTCTCAGCATGACAGAATAGGTTTGGCTTTGCTGCTGTTATGGTCTATCTCAGTGTGTCAGTGAGTATTGGAAACTGGAGACAGATAAATCTTTCCTTAAAAATGTAGCTAAAATGGGAGAAACAGACCCAGCCAAGCACTTTGCAAACTGCTCTTGTAGCTTTTCATATTCACGGGATTAAAACGATATTTGGGGGGATATTAAGATCGTAATTGCACTATGGTCCATCAGTCACTTCTGTTGGATTAAGTAATGATGTTCTCTACAAAGTCTCGCTATTTTACTCCTCTGTTTTTCCAGCTTTTGCACTGTACCTGGGGGAGGTTCAAACTTTGGTGCCTCTGTACCCATCCCTGCCAATGATACAGGTCTTCTACCGCTGCCTTCTGTTTGGGAGTGAAGCTGTTTCTTTTTAGCTGGGCCCCTGCATGTTCGGACATCTAGACCTCCTTTCCTACTGCTATGCTTCATGTTCTTTGGGCCAGATTTTCAGATGCATTGGAAAATCTGGTGTGTCTGCTGATGCTTAAAGCAGATATTTTGGGACCCTGAGCATCCTTCATTTTATGAGTTTATTTGTGTACATGTCTAGAAGGGAACTGAACTCCTCTTCCAAAAGCAAAGCAAAAAAACCCCACTTAACCTCCTAGGAAAGTTTTAGCCCCTTGACTTTGAAAAGAACAAACAGCAAACTTATTTATATAAATAAGTCTTAATGGTTAACAAATTTTGGTGAAGTTTARGACTTATCTCTGAACTTGCAATTGCAGAAGCCAATGTAGTAAGCATCGTAGAGCCATATAGCACATACTTCAAAGCAATTTACAGTACTGAGAAKCTAATAAAGGTAGCTGACAAGATAATTGCCGAATTATATGAATGCATTACCACCACTCACACACAAATGCTCTTTAATTATTTTTTGGCATCTGAGGAAAGGAAGAGAAATGCTGAGCTAATAGACAACATGTAATCCATCTGTGTTTGTTTTGGTGCATCCTGGATTTGTGGAAGATACCGACAAGAGATGTTGCCTGGGGTACAATGACCTTTGTGCACAGGAAAAAAGTTGCCATTCGCTAGGCTAATAGTGTAAAACAAGAGAGCTGCTTGTCTTTGGATTATGACCCGGTCACCTAAAGCATGTGGGAAAAATGTGTTCAGATAAAGGCTACAAAATTGTTAACACTTTTAATTATGTTTAGATTACAGAGCATTATACAACTAGCAGTGTCCATGTTATTGAAAACCTTATCAGCTGCCATTCAGCGAATGGCCCAGCTAATAAAGTGCTTCGTGGAATTTCTACATGTATTTGTGCCTGGTGTTTGTCCAGCCACATCTTAAAGGTTTTCTTCTGAGGCAGCCATCTGATCTTAATCCCAGTCAACAATGGCTGGTTTATTCTATTATTCTCTGTCGCACAGTACTTAAATTGTTTCCTTGCTATCATTATCATTGCTTGTGTACATATTGCACAGATGAAAATAAGAAAAATGTCTTGTTTAGACAGTCATCTGAGGTATTATTCAGCCATTTGTCTGTTGTGCTTTATTGATCTGTTTAGAAAATGCCTTCAAACTGCAATGACATGGAACTTTCTAATAGTGGTGGTGTCCAATTCCATTTTTTTTGAATGAAGTCAGCAGTTTGTTCTGTTGGGGGTAAAGGGAAAATGATCGCCATATATAATAAGCTGTTCAGAGCTTGCTGCTTCAGGTGGCAGAAACAAAGGACTTCAAGTATTGGCCATGCATGTCTTCTGCATAGGGCAGGTAGATAACAGAATAGTTGGGGCTGGCAGGGGCCTCTGGAGACTATCTGATCCAAACCCCTGCTCAAGCAGGGTCAGCTAGATAGAGCAGGCTGCCCAGGACTCTGTCCAGGTGGGTTTTGAATATCTCCAAGGATGGAGCCTCCACAACCTCTCTGGACACCCTGCTCCGGTGTTCAACCACCCTCACAGTGAGGAAGTGTTTTCTTGTGTTCAGACAGGATTTCCTGTGTTTTCATTTTGTGCCCATTGCTTCTTGTGCTGTCACTGGTCGCCACTAAGAGCCTGGCTCAGCTGTCTTTACACCCTCCCATCAGATATTTATACACATGGATGAGATTCCCCCCGTGCCCCTCCACCCCACCACCATCCTGAGCCTTCTCTTCTCYAGGCTGAACAGTTCCAGCTCTCTCAACCTCTCCTCACATGAGAGATGCTCCAGTTCCTTCATCTGTCACCTGTTGCTGGACTGACTCCAGTAAATCCATTTCCCCTTTGCACTGGGGAGCCCAGCATTGGACCTCACACTCCMGCAGTGTCTCACCAGCACTGAGCAGAGGGGAAGATTTACCACCCGCAACCTGATGGCAATGCTCTACCTGCTGCAGCCCAGGATAACCTTGGCTGCCTTTGCCACAAGGGCACATTGCTGGCCCATATTCAATTTGTTGCCCACTAGGACCCCCAGGTCTTTCTCTGCAAAGCTGCTCTCCAGCTGGTTGGCCCCCAGCCTGTACTGGTGTATGGAATTATTCCTCCCCAAGTGAAGGACTTTGCATTTCCCTCTGAACTTTGAAGTCCCTCTCTGCCTGCTTGTCCAGCCTGCTGAGGTCCCTCTGAATGGCAGCATAACCATCTGGTGTAGCAATCTTCCCAGTTTTGCATCATCTGCAAACTTGCTGAGGGTGCATTCATTCCCATCACTAATGAAGATATTACACAGCATTGGCCCTAGTATTGACCCCTGGGAGACCCCACTGGTCACTGGCCTCCAGCTGGACTTTGTGCTACTGATCACTATCCTCTGAGCCAGCAGTTCAGCTGGTTTTCAGTCCGCCTCACTGTCCGCTTATCTAGCCCGTGCTTCATCAGCTTGTCTATGAGGATGTTATGGGGGAGAGTGCAGAAAGCCTTGCCAAAGTCAAGAAAAACAACATCCACTGCTCAGCACCAATGAATAATTCTTCAAGTAAAAGATGGCTCCCTGGTGGTGCAGAACACCGGGGTTATGTTACCACATACCTCTCCCTGCTTAATACATTCAGCATCCCCAGAGTACTCCATGGAACCAGATTAACTCAGTGACCAAAAACCTTGAGTTGGGAGTTTGTTTCGGTATCAAAGAAACCATCAGGGACAGTGGGGATCAGTCTTGGCATTCTGCATTGCTGCTTTGGTGTGCAGGGGAAGGGAATACAGCAGTGGGCAAAGGAGGGAGCAAGGATGCATGGGGAGGATCTTGGAGGAGAGAGAATTAATCTTGTGGCCGTGCCATAGCCTTGTTCAGAACACTCTCCTTATCTGGAAAGAAAGGATGGGCTTGTGCATGCAGAGCTGGAGACACCTGGCACAAACTGGTCTGATATCTTCTGATACCTAGCACAACCAGATTCTTTGGGAGAACAAAAGGGGTGATCTGCTCCAGTTGCTCTGTAGAGCAGAGAAGTGATGACAGATAATAGATATATGTTAACTTGGAGTTGGCTGGAAATCTTTTCATCCCAGAATTCAAAAACTTGAACTGTCTCATGAGCCCAGATCTATTGGTCTAAGTTTCCTAGTGAAAGTTTCCAAGCAAAACAAATGCTTGCCCTGAGATGTTGTTTGAAAGCCCTGCTTTTCACTTGTGGGGATGCAAATATTCCTAGAAAAAGCTTTGAGTAGTGACTGCTGTTCAACAGCAGTCAGAATGCTGCACTTTGTTTTTTTTACTAACTGCTTAGCCATTTCCCTGGCAGTGCAAGGAAATGTCATCTGCACAGAGCAGGACACCAGACAGTGAAGAAGTGTGGAACTTGGGAATGACCAAAATAATGGTAGGGTTTTAGGGGACTGTAATATCCAGAAGAAACTGGAAACCCGTTTGGGGGTTTGTGCTCGTTGTGTTCACCACTCCAGCAGTTACCTTAGTGCTCCAAGAGTTAGCACTAGCCTTGGATCATGTGTGCTAACAGCCTACTGTCATTAAGATGTGTTCCTGGCAACTGGCCTAACTAGGCATGCCAATTCATTGCTCTTGCCCATGTTACATGAATACAGATGTTCTACATATCACACACTCAGCATTTGTTTGAGGTGTGGATGCACCAGCAGTCCAARCTTAAAAAGCTGCTCTGGTGATACCCATAATGGTGTGACAGAGTGGTGTCTTGTCAGGCCAGTCCCCGCCATGTCCCAGGTGGGGTTACTGCCACCATCAGACTGCTATAGAAGGAAGCTCACAGAGATGACATAACCATTCGAGCTAAAATATTTAGTCAGATTATAAAAGATAAAAGACCTGCTTGGAAGCCTGATATTTGTTGTTTTTGGAATCAGACCTATTGAATGGGCCTGTGATTATACCTGTTTACAGCACACCTGTTTTCATTAGTTACTCATGTTTAATCAGCTCTCTGTGCCAAATAAGTGTTAAACAAGCYGAATCAGACCTGCAATATTCACACCTGGTTCAAATACATGGTGTAGTCACAAGTTAATTGGCTACCAAGGTGGTTTTGCTGGATAGGAAACTTGAAACCAGCTTTCTGCTTGGTTTTGCAGTTCCCTACTCAAATACAATTTTCATTGGCATCAGTGGGAAATCTGCCTCTGTATGTGTGTGTTCACTGGGGGTAAAGTGGCATATGTCTTTTGGGGGGATGAGGAAGGGACGCTTTTGAATTTCTCTTGATGCTTCATATTAGCAATGTCTCCAGCACAGAACAGTTCATATTTGCTTTAAGTTTTTATGCTTACAGATGCATGACTGAGGAGTATAAGCTGCTTTTCCAACAGCATTAATCCATTAGGGCATTTAAACATGTGCATTACATGTGCACGGTTATGTAATGAACAATAAAATTGGAAAAGTTTTACCAGAATGTAGTGACCTTGTTCTGCAAATGTTGGATCAAGAATTGTCTCTAAGGCATGCTGCCTTTCAAGATCATTTTAGTTTGTAGACTCTTTGAGTTGAGCTATATCGTGGTTGATGGAGAATGTACAATGGTAACAACAGGTTCTCTCTCTTAAGTGCAACTAATTCCCATTCATTTTCTCAATTTCTGTATATCTTTAGTTCATCAAAAAGCAGAGCTGATGGGGCATATAAAGTTTCTGGGACAAATGTGATCTCAGTGTGCAAAGACCTGCTGAGGAAAAATATAACTTCTTCATAGAAGACCTTCAGAGTTGCTTTAAAGATTTGTATTTCCCCACCCAATCTTTACTTTTAGAAATCTTCCAAATATATGCTTTCACTCATGCTTTGAACAATCCATGTAAGTTGCTGGATTTCTGTTGAATTTGCCTCCTCTTCTTTATGAAAAATAGGATAAGATCAACATGCCATGCTTTTGCTCAGGAACTTAGTAAATAAGATTTATGTATCTCTATTTAGTGTAAGCAACTTCCCGAATATGAGCGAATCATTCCACATTAGCTTTTTCTTATCTCATGGAGTCACTGAATCAGATTTCACCCCTGTGCAGTTAAGTGTTTAAACATATTTTACTGAGACCTAAATCCATGTTTAAAACAAAGGGTGTAACTGAGTGTTTTTCTTGACAATAAATGAATGTAAATGCATGCTATTTTCTAAAAGGTCGCATATGAGTCACTTCATTTACACACCTTAGCAGTCCTGAGGCCTCAAATCTCTAGCGTGCATAAAGTTAACCTTGGATAAGTGTTTGTGGCATCCRGACTTGGTTTTTCAAGTATATATTTTGTGAATGTAGATATTGTCTCTCACTCATATGCTCCAATATTTGCTTAAAACATTGTTTGTGTGAAATTCCTAGCAGAGAGATTTGCTAACAAATTACATTCACAGAGCAGCACAGCTGAAGCAAACTCATTTGCAGAGTAGAATAAATACACACAAGGTAATACAGACAACAATCATCCTGCCTTCGCTGACAGCATTTTCATTTCAACACACTTGTGATTAAAAAATTATATGTTATATATATATATATATATATATATATATATAATTACAGAGCACAGTAAAATCTGAGCTAGAGTCTCCCTTTGTCTTTGAGGACAAAGTAAGGATGAAGACTCCCTAGGTCTCATCACTGATTTTCTGTTTAACATTCATGATACTTTAAGTAGTTATGCTGCTAGCAGGTAGAGTAACAACTGATTAAAGCTATTTCTGAACTATTTCTCTTTGGCTATAACTAATAGGCATAAATATTTACTTTGTAGTTATCAGTAAAATATATTTTTCTGCAAGTAYCAATAACAAACCAGTCCCCTAATTAGGATATAAAGCAGCTGGTGGCATTTGCAGAGACATTTCCCTTTGATAGATAACTCAAAGAGCAGAGAATAGTGCTACTTTCATTTGGACCCTTTTAAAGAAATAGGAAAATAGGAAGGGAGTTTTAAATACATATATTCTATATGCACATTAACTCCTACATTGTTTGCTGCCCAAGATTATAAACAATGTTTATTTGAGAGGCCTTAGGTTTGTTCATGTTTCAAATAACGTAGGGAATGATTAAAGATGCTGAACATTAATCTCGTGGTGGTACATCAGGGACGCCTCCAGCTTGTGCCCCCTGAGCTAAACCCTGCACAAACACTGAAGGTATGTAACCTTTTTGCTGCTAGTAGATCATTTGGTAAAAATTTCATCAAATACACGGCTCTTTTTGATGTCTGCCTGTGTGGTGCCTGTCAAGAGTTACAAAGTGTCAAATAACTACTGTTTGGATCCAAAAGGCTTTTAATAGCTGTGTTACGATCCCTAGAAACTAGTCAGTGATTCCTTAACAGTAGTTAATGACTGTCTTAGTGACAAAAACAAAGTCAGGGCAGGCTGAACTCTTTCAAATGGTTTGTTAATCCTAAACAAGAGATCGATTCTATTCTTAATTTCATTCAGCAGTTTATAGATTGATATAAGGATGGGGCGATATCAAAATATGGCTGTTGTCTCATATTTTTGAGAGCAAGAAGACTCAAATTCAAAGCATCTGTTCCACTACTAAATGAATTCTAGTTGAAATGTRTTTCTAGAAAAGTTGTCCATAGGGACACTACTATAGTAAGTCTAATATTTATTTCTGTTGCAAGACAAAATTGCATCTGCTGTGTGTGTTTTTGATTTCTGAAAGTTTGAGGGCCAAATCTCAGTTGCTCTAAATGGATACAACTGTTCTTCCTCTTTTTTGTATTGCAGAAAGTTTTCTTGAGACACTAAGCCACAGGAAAGATTTCTTATGAGAAAGACTTAGGATATTTGTTTTCCTTGTGGAGACTGGGTCACACTACATGTAGAATACAGGCAGAAATGATGCTCTATTGTGGCTGGTAAAAAGCCTAATTTAAATAGTTTCCTTAATAGCAAACTGGGCTGTTTTAATGAAACATATTCTTTTGTTTTTGCTTGAGCTCCTACTTCCTATGAGCACAATAATATTTCATTAAAAACCTAAACATTTTCATTCCACATGATGCCACTGCTCCTTATGGGAGTTAAGAGTATGAGGCATTCATATTCCAGTCCTTCCTGGGGGGTCAAGCACCCTTGCTGGGCTGACATCCAATATGGTGAGGAACACAAACCCTTCTTCTGCCTGGTTTCAAATGTCAGAATAAGAAATTCTTGATTTTTGAATTTCTCCTGCTTTGATGTGTTTTTTATCAGTGTGCACGGCAAGGCCTTCTACTCAATAATCATTTTGCTATTTGAGAGAAGGAACAACCACGATCACCTAAAAATGTCCCTACAAAGCTCCTCCAGTCTCATTTACCATAAGCTGGTGAAGGCTTTCATGGGAACATAGGCATGCAGAGAGTATATCCCTTTCAGTGCCTCATGACTGATTCCTCATGCTCTACGTATCTCCAGGTGAGAGTAGTGAGATACCTTTAGAATGGCATAATTTTAATACAGTTATTTAGGTTTCTTTCTATTTTTCAGCCTAACTTTGTTTCTTAGTTCTTCATCTAGCTACTTAGCGCATGAAATAATTAATGTGGTCTGGATGTCTATTCAGGAGAAGGCTTTAAATTCAACTTTCAAACTGAGTGTTTATTTTGTGTATGAGAAATTTTTTCCCACTAACTTTACTTTGGGCTATTAGCCATAGCTGTATCCTGGCCAAGCTTTTCCATGAAGCATCAAGAATCTACTCTGTACATATGTTCACTTCTCCCTGTGGGACTACCTTTCTCTTGTAATCCAGCCTGGAAAAGGAACTCACTACTAAAATGACCTTGACATTTTGTGCAATATTTCCTGTACTTAAGCTCTTGGGTTCTTTAGGATACCAGCACTAGCGGGGCAATGTGCAAAAATGCAAGGAAAACACAGCTTTACAGTTGTACAACTCTTACATAAAAACTATAATTTAAAGAGTAATAAATGTGAGTGTTGGACATGTGCCAGAAAACAGAATAGCAAGGGGTTAGCAGCACAGTTGGTATGCAGAAATCTTTATTGCTGTATTAGCATCAATACCATGTGCTGGCCTAAGCTTTAGAAACAAATTTCTAACATAGAGGGTCAAAAATGGAGCCGCATTCATTTTGCCTCATGTGAGGAACTTCTCGGAGGCTCCTCAGCCAGCTGCCTGCTTGCCACATGCTCTCAACAGTAGATCAGTTAAGTGGCTCTAGCCAGCTCTGGAAGGTGGACCAGCCCRGCTGAAGAACCACATCACTCAGCTTCCTCTCTTCTCTGTTTGACTGGAAAGGGTTCCTGGGGTGACCAGGCTGCAGAGCTGGATGTCTTGTTTGCCAGGTTTTATTATGGGATAAAACTATTATTTCTTCAAAAAAGATGGGGCACATTTAAGTCTATATCACCTACCAGAAAGCTGAATTTTCCAATACCAGGGTTCAGCAAAATGTTGGAAAGGGTGGGAGAGGCTAAGAATCGATGATCCGGCCCACAAGGTAGTAGAGGAGAGCACGCACCCCAGATCAGGGGGAGCTACGTGTATAACTCCCTGGTAAATCCGTGTTCAGGGGGTGCTCTCTGTGTGGAGATGAGCCCGAAGCCTGCTGTGTGTTGGAACAGTTGGTTTCTGTGGTATGAGGCTGTGTAGCAAATGTCTTTGAAACTGCTCGACTTGCTTGTCAGACCAAACTCCTTTAAATATTTCCTCTTCAATTTTACATGAATATTTAGTCCTGGCATAAGATGTCAGATTGATTGCTTAGCTCTAGAGACAAAACTGCATTTGCCATCAGGCCTGATTTGATGTAGTCATTTATCATCATAAGATGATTTTTGTTGTACTTCTTGAGACTGACAAAAGTGCCAGCTGGTGAATGTAAGGTGAAACTAGCTACTTTTTAAACTAGATATTTTTTGGCCCCTGATGCCCATATGTAGGGTGCTCAGATCTGTCACTCTGGGTTGTGAAGTCCTCCATTATGTTGTTTCTCAACCAGACAGACTGAGCATACTTTGACTCTCAACAGAAGTCAGGCCACCCAGGAAGCTGGCAGTAGTCCTTAACCCACTGACTGTGACCTCCACCTCCAAAATCCCATCCTTTGCTGTTAGTTTCCTAGGAAATCGAGCCTTGTGGCACACCAACTTTTTCTCAGTTAATGTCTGAATTATCTATACTATGTAAGATTGCCCAGCTTGAAGTATATTTTCAAGCGAAGACAGAGTGCTCCAAGATGTCTTAGATGAGACGACAAAAAATTGTGCAGCTGAAATATTCRTCACACCTGAAACATTTGGTTGTTTACTTCTCATTTAAAAACCACTGGTGTCTTCCTTCTTCTCAGGCACTGTGTCTACAGCAGAGGTACTAAAATTCTGTCCGTATTTTTGTGTAGTCACCCTTGGCATACCATCTGGATCCTCATAGCGCAATGTGCTGTGCAGCTCTCGCGGGAGGCTGGTTCTTTTCCTCTTTTTCACAAGGAAAAAGGATTGTATGGATTTCTTGGTCTATCTTAAAGTTCTGCYATGTTACTTTTACCAAAAATGAGGTTGCTGGAGAATACTTACAAGTGGTGAAGCAAAAGTTTTCATGGGTTTGGGCCTTTGTTCTCATCACACAGTAGAAATGAACTTTGCCCTTTGAAGAAACAGTATCATTTTTTCCATAGCTGCCAAGGGTACATGCATTGTCCTGGATCTCTAGGGGCTCTTGTAAATATTGTGGTTYCTAATCATCAAGTGTCTCAAAGCTAGGGATTGAGATCTATAGGTCAGAGCCCATGTATCAGTTTTACCTTCCCCTCCAGGCATGGAGCAGATGTTTTCAGATAGTTCCAGTTGTTGAAATCCTCCTTCTGTGCTCTGAATCACTGGCCTAATTTTTAGGAATCTGAGTTTAGTATCAATGGAATAAGAAATAAGTAACCTTTTTTTAAAAAAAAATTATTCTTTTATTTGTTCTGGAATAAAATCTATCTTCTTTTTAGTTTTTTAACTTTAAACTTCAGTTTAACTTGACATTAACTTAATTTTTAACTTTAGTTTTTCAACTGCACTGATTACAAATTCTACATAAACATTCTCTGTAACAATACTGTGTACAAAGCAGAATAAGTCATCATAATTTGGGGAGCTTGTATTCAGCTTGYAGCAGGAGCAAGAAATCTGATGGTCTTGTCCAATATTTTTTGAGGACTGTCACTAACAATGATAAAAATGACCAGATGACAAGACCACATGTGCACTTAAGGGGGGAGAAAAAGCAGGATAATTCAATCTCTAGATTTAACTTTCATGCTCTTGCAGTCTCCACGGACTTGTATGACTGACAAGTCTAATAGCAAAAATCTGGATCTGAGGGTCTTCATCCAGTGACCCAGTAAACCTTTGCCAAGTCATGATGGGTTGCATGATGCACAGCCTGAGTGTCAGCTGAAGAAAGAAACACCTGGGATTCAAGAGCTGAAAAATCCATTTAAAAGGGAAATACAAGCTGAAGTGGCAAAAGGTCACATACAAAGAGCAAGGACTGAGGTAGCTAAACCTAATAGCAGGGAGGRGCAGACATCGTTGGAGATGTGGGTCACAGTTTTTGTCGCTAGGAATACAGTGCTATTGTGGCATTACTGGTTCAGACATGGCTGTTCCCTAAATGCCTGTTGTGTAGCAACACTCTGGGCAGCAGGCAGTCTTCTACATCTGAAAAGAGCAACAAACCTCTCTGAGCAACCTGGATGCAAATATAAGGTGAAATGATCCACCAGGAATCAGTGACCTGGAAGGAGAAAGGGCCCTACTGCTGCATGGCCAGCTCTGCCAAGTGGGAACACCACAGAGCYGATCTGCAGATCTGAGCTCCCATTTTAATGTGATTTCCAGCAAATGTTTAATCAAATTCATGATTATGGCTGGCTAGCATTCTTATGTCACTTTTATCAGGATCTCTCTTGTCTCACCCCATAAAAAGTGCTTTTTATGAAGATGTGGAGTGGCCTACTGCACGAGTGACACATCACCTCTTGAAATCTAATAGAGCTGTCATCCTCATGTCACCATTGTATCTGTTAAAATGATCAGCTGAACATCTGTCCCTCCATATTTTATACAGTACAACCTACTCTGCCAATTCCCTCCACCCAGCCAGGTTCCTGGAAACACTGTAGTTCAAATGTTTTTAGAGTGGGAGGACAGAGGGAGTATTTTTTTTCATTTTTCAGTCAGCTGCATCTGATAAAACAACAATTTGTAGTGCTGGGTAACCCCAAACATGTAAAAGCTGGTTGCAAGCTATGCTGCAGTGTTATATTAGAACTGGAGCTCTTCAAAACCCGTTCACTTGGAATCGCTTTGGGCCCAAATTTGTCAAGAAAGCCACCTAATTTCAGTGCTGAAATCTGTAACAAACTGGAAGTAATTCTCCATTAGCACAGAGTTCATATAAAACAGGAATTCTGCTTCCAACACTGAATTATTCACAACAGCATAAGCTATTGTTGTTCTTAAGACCAGACTTCCAAAAACAAGCACGCCAGTTCCAGGTGTTCAGTGCTTGTAATGGAGGCTGGGTTTTTTGAGACACTTGGATACATTAAACAGTAAGTTGAACTCTTCTGAAAAATCTGGTCCTCTCTTGGCTGCTATGGAAGGGATTCATACTCTTTCAAAAAATCTGACCCTTTGTTTTTCTGATTCTGACTATTTTTTGGAAACACTTTCAGTTTTTGACTGGAGCCTCATATTTGGTTTGGTGCTGCCTACAAGAAAGAAATGCAAAAAACTCTTGACTCTGGAATAGCAACAGAAAGCTGGAGAAAGCAGCAATGAAATTAGAAGGATCAGGAAGGAGATGAGACTGCAAGGCACGGCCAGAGGAGCTTGCATGGCAAGTCCCTTTTCCTCTGTACCTTAGGATAACACACTTCATCGCATGCACCTAGAACAGAATTTTGTCTCCCTCTAATGAATGAAGAGCTGAGGATGCTATTAAAATCGAATGGATTTCATAGTACTAGCTGTAGGATTGCAAACACAAAATAGTCAAAAGCTTCCCCCCCCCCTTTTTTTTTTGGTTGTTTTTGGTGTTTGGKTTTTTTGGGGGTTAAATGACAGTAGGCATTCTGTGCATTCTGAGTTGCCCTGCCAGCATTTCTGCTGGGCTCAGGAAATCAAATCAGCTACTAAATACTGAAGCAAAGTAATTAATTATTTCTACAATATTTCTCAATTCTCCTTTTCAAACATTACATTTCTTCTTATTTATGGAGTGTACCTGCCTATGCAGTGAAGCTCCTGGTTTTGTGTCTCTGGCTACCTTTCTGTTTTCAACTCAGTGCAAGTCAAAAGAGAAATGTCCTTTCCTAGCCCCACTTCCAGATCTTACTAAGTTTGTTCTGACACACCTCTGCTTAAACCTGGTCTCAGAGTCAAACCACATGCAAAGATGCTGTATGTTTAAAACACTGCTCTTCGGATCAACATGAGATATGGAGGATTTGAAAGTTCATCCTGAGGGGAAAAGTCACAATGCAGGTAGTTTATTAGCTGTGATGGCTCTTGATATCTTGAGAAACTCATCCTGTTACACCTGCCAGGAAAGACCGTCTCCTGGAAAGGCTCAGGCAGTTTATCTCAATAAATACTTGGATACAAAATAAAGGACACTTGCTGGTTATGTACCTGCAATCAAAATGGTTAAGACTAAACTGAGTGTGTGTGTCTGCAGCCTTTTTATGTGCTACTGATAAACTCACAATCAAAGAAGTAAAACTCTTTTGAAGATCAAAGGAACTCTTATTCATGTGGATTTGTGCAACATATCTGATTACAGGCAATGGTCTAGCAGTGTCTTACAGCAGCAAATAAAACCTGAGTAATGAACAGYGGGCCAATGTGAGGGGTGGACGGGACTTCAGATGCCTGTTCTCCAGTCCTGGGCACTCCGAGGTAGCATTAGGAGGAAATGCAGGTTTGTTGCATTCAGGATGCTTCCTRTTCCACTTATAAACTGAGTTTTCACAGTCAGCTGGAGTGACCTAGAAGAGATCATAAGACTGTCAGGAATATTTTGTGTCATGAAAAGCCATCCTGACTTCTGCAARGAACGGAGAGCTGTTCCTTCTTCCTCACCATTTTCCATTGCAGTTACAGCAAAGACCAGAAAAAGTCTAAGGCATCTCTCTAGCCTCACATTTTCAGTGCTATTCATGTTGCATGGTTTAGGCTTTGTTCTAGTACTAACTTACCTTCAAGTGTAGAAATACTAATACTTATAAGCTATCAGTGCCCAGTTGTCTTCAGAGGACATATTCTCAGCACACCTCACCAGGACCATAACCCTGTCTGCCTCCTGAGTTTGGGAGACGAAGGGAATTTTTGTAGACTCAGGCCACAGAGTTCAAGGAGTCTCTGAGACAAAATAGCTGCATGCCAAGGTCAGCATTGACAGGGTGTGGAGGAGTTTGTGATTAATATGCTGAAACTTAAACTGTGTTTGTTAGAGGCTGGTACCAAAATACCATAAAATTTCAAAGCAAGAAGATACATGTTTGAGAAACATTATAGATGGCTTCAAGTTAGCTTCTGTGTGCTGGGGCATAGTGGGGAGAAAGTTGGCTTCTTGTACATCTGCCAGGGTCAGCCATTATGTTGCTGGTAGATATCAGAGAGTGTGAGAAATGGGATGAGATCAATGTGATACCTCATGAAGAAAAAGCATCTCGGTGATTATAGTGTGTCCGTGGAGTGCCTTTGGGTCTTACTGTTTCCTGAGCACACTGGATCTTGTCTTGCTCTTGTGGAGGTCAAATTGCGTCATTCTGATAAAGCAAAAYGGGAAATGGGGGTGGTAGGCCACTTCCCTCGTGTTAGTTTAGGTACACTTTACATAAGCACAGACTGAAGCATAATCTATTGGCACAAGGGGACTGAACTAGGGTGTRCAGACAAAGAACTTTTTCAAATACGTGAGCACTTGACATTTTAGTCTCAACTATGGTTTACATCTGAAGTAATTTGGAGGTCTGTTTTGATAAGAATCTGAATAGTCATTTTTGATTAGCAGACTACAAAGATCAGAAATGATACTGCAAAGCTGAAGTCATGTAGATTGCCAAAGGTAACACACTAGCTTTGCTTACTCAGGTTTTTAGTGCTGAACTTATTTGAAGTTTAGCTGAACCGGAGAATATTTGCTTGTTTTGCAACCATTGTCTACCCATCTGCTTTAGGTTTTGCTTGATTTCAAGAAGGGTTGGGATTGTTTTGGCTTTTTGTTTTTATTAAGGACATTGGGTGCATTAATCTTCTGAAATATCTAAACACCCTCAAGATTAATTACAGATACGGGTCAGCTATTTGTTGCATTCTACCCACATGAAACAGGTGTTTGGGTTGGCAAGTCACCCAGAGGCAAGGAGAGGACTTGGTAGATGAGAAGCAGTTCTGTAACTTTTTTTTTTTTTTCTGTGAGTTTTTGGTGAAACTGGGCTTAGCAAATTCTCCAGGAGTCAATTACTTCTTATGTTGTGTTCTGCAAACAATAATCGTTGGAATGATTTCATAGAATCATGGAATAATTAATTCCTTCCTTACCTTTTTGGAAGGAAAAATTGCAGGTCATCTAGGGCAATCCCTGCTCAAAGTAGGGCCAAGCGCCTTTTTCTTCTCTGTAACCACCCATGAGATAGTTACAGAAAGCAATTAGACCCCCTTCATCCTTAGCCTTCTCTTTTCCAGGCTGAACAAACACAACTCTCTGCCTGTCCTTGTACATCCTGTGCTCCAGTCCTTGGCCATCTTGGTGGCCTCCACTGGACTCCCCACAGTATATTCATGTCCTTCTTGGACAGAGTACTCTAGATGCAGCTTTCAGGTGGGAATACAGGAGAATAATCACTTCCCTTGACCTGCCAGCTAAACTCTTGTGAATTCAATGCGATAGGAGGTCGGCCTTCTTTGGTGCATGGCTGACTCAGATTCAACTTGCTGTTCACCTGGTCCTGCAGCTCCTTCTCTGCAACACAGTTTTCTAATCCCCAGCATGCATGGGAATTATTGTTTCAGGTGCAGGAGTCTGCATTGGCCTTTGTTGAACTTCGTGATGTTTCTATCAGCTGATTTCTCCTGCCTGTCAAGATCTAATTGAAGGCAGCCCTGCCCTCTGACATATCAGCCATTCTCATCAAGTTTGGTATCTTATGTGAACATGCTGAGGGTGTACTCTATCCTGTTATCTAGGTCATTATTGAGGATACTAAACACTGTTAGCCCCAGCCTCTAATCCTGAGGAGTTCCACTGATAACTAGCTGCCAGTCAAATGTCAAATCACTGATGATTGCTCTTTGAGTCAGGCAGCCCAGCCACTTTTCTGCCCACCCTATGGCCCATCCATCTCTTCCATACATCTCCAAGTGTTCACTGAAGCACCAGTTTGAGTAGAGGATAGCACAGACAAGGTCTGGGGAGGCAAAATGGGAAGCTTCTGAATGGATAGTTGGAAGATAGGCACCCCTTGCTGCTGACTTTCAAAGGGTGGTGATGAGCTCGCTCAGTGTTTTCTCCTGGGAAATCTTCAGTAGCCTATTTTGGTGCTCCTGAGACTTGGAGCCCAGGTTTGTTTTCTTGAGGTCTACTTGGCAAATGAATAACCTGAATGAATGTGGCTTCCAGCAGACAACACTTCTGCAAATTTCATACAGCAGGGGATGCAGCGGGGATCCCTCTCATTAGGTAAAAGGGATTCAGACTACAGTGGTTTAATCTGAGTGCTGGAGTCCCAGTCCAGTGTTGCGGAAGGCCACTCTTAAGAAGAGCTTGTTTGCCAAATGCTGACAGATGACTGTCTCTTCCTCAACAACTAAATTCTTGTTTAGCTTTATTTCAAATGTTTACTTTTCTGCTGGGATTTCAATAAAAAAACCTTGTCTTGCAACAACAGCAGCAGCAAGTCATCCAGCACAAGAATAGAGTCTGTAAAACTGTCCTCGTTTTGTGCTTGTAAAGCTCTTTGAGAGAGACTGCACTACCCATCCTGTGTTATGCTTTTGGAAGGAAGTTAAACATACAGTATTTTAAGTTATTTATGTTATGGTTAGATCATCAGGACAAAGGGGCTGCYGGTAGCAAGTATGAAATAGTTGAAATATATGCCCCAGTGATCCTTTTCAAAAAAAGGAACAGAAAAAGAAAAAAAAGTGAGGATCAGCGATTAGGTTCTAAGTCCTTTTGGTTTCTGGATTTGTTTCTCCAGGGCAGTTATTAGGATATTGTAAGGTTGTGTGCTGTTCATCTCAGGCTCTCTTTGGCCCCTAGAAGCAGGGGACCGCCTGTTCAGTTACTCTAACAGAGCAATTACACTTAAGAAGGAAATTCTGTAGGTAGTTCATTGGCATATCAGGTCCACCRGGAAGGAATGCATGCAGCACAGTGCGCAATCACGCCTCTTTCCTGGTGGCTCTTCCTTCTGTTATGGCACAGTGATTGCCTTCCCATCACTGAACTAATGCTATGGCACAAGGCTTTGCCTCTATGCAACCATGGCTCAGCCTCTTTCTGCGAGAGATTGGTGGCAGGTGAGATAGCCGTGTTACCTCTGTCTCAAGTCTCTTCAGCATTTGTGAACACATTCCCAGTGTTTCCAGCAAACGTCTTCAAGCAAGAGAATTAGCCGTGATCTGTGCTCATCTCTTCCCTAGAAAATGTCTAGCCTCGCTAACGTGCTCTGACTTGTTTGTGTCCACCTTCGCCCCCACCCTTCCCTGGGTCCTGCTGAGGAAGGAGGTATCTAGCTCTGTGGAGGTGAGTATGGGAGAAGCTCAAGTGGTTCAGTCTAGCCTTGGAGATTAATGAAGCGCACTGCACCTATTTTAAAGGACTGAAAGCCGCTCCTGGCCAAGTTCAGAGTGGGAATGCCAGTACGGGCAAGCGTGTGTGTTGCCTCTCTGTAGTCACAGCTTTCACTGCCCTGGGAACAAACATGTTCTCCAGAGCAGCTGCCCAGGAACCTGTGTTTTAAATATCCGCTTGTGGTTTTCCTTGCCTTTTTCCTTTTCAAGGCTGAAACGGAGCCGAGTAGTGAAAAAAGCAAGCACCCAGGCTGCAGCTGGGGTAGGCTGCAGCACGCTGCCGCGGGTGCGTTTGGGGTTCGTAGTTCCTGTCGCTCTTCAGCAGCTCCCGCTGTATCCAGCACAAGCGCAATATTCGATTTCTCTCTTCTCCCTGACCTCTGGAGCGGGGGGGAGCAAGGGACGCAAAACCTTCCTCACTCCTTCTCCCCCGCCGGTGTTGACTACATCATGTGAGAGGGATTAAGACGGAGACCAAAGGAGCATTTTAACCCTGCTCTCACCACGAGAGCAGCGGGGACCTGGCGTGCTCACTTAGTAACTGGGCATGTGTATCAAAGAGGCTGGTATATGGGGGGGGCGAAGTGGAGTTTAACACACAGTCCTTAATCCTTAGCTCTTGGTGCTGACGATGGGGACACAACTTGGAAGTGAAGAGTTTGCGCTTAAGGTTTTTCTACAGGAATGTAAAAGTGACCTGTCCCCTGCGAAGGGCAAACCTTAAGGATCCTTTGCTGTTTTTAGGAAGCCAACAGCACTGCAGACCACTTGCAAGGAAATCTTTCCTCCAGCCGCGGCTTCCTSCCACCGCTCCCCCCTTCCCCTTCGGCCGTGGTGCTCCTGCAGCAGTTCCCACTCCTCCCTGGAGCTCTCTGAAAGCCCTTTGCCTTTGGAGCCTGCCCCAGCTCCCCAGTTCAGTGCCCCGGCTTTGTGCCCGCGCCGCGGCGTCCGCGCTGGAAGGGAGATAATACTTCCTGAAGCGCTCATTGAGCCCAGCGGGAAGGAGGCAGCTAGCAGCATCCACGCTGTTTATTAAGCTGCGCTGGAAAGAAAGAACAAACTGTAGAGTTGTATTTGTGTATTATCGGCGTTTGTAAGGTACCTGTTGCCTTAGTAACAGGGAACAATGTACGTGGCTTAGACCAGGCAAAAATCGCCCTCTGGTCAGGGAAATAAAAAATTCCCGACCYTTCCCCTGGAGCCACTCCTCCCGTTACTTTGGGAGAGAAGTTTAGAAGACAGCAGAACCTGTTATGATCGTACACTCCCGGCTCCTATTCCTTTATTGCTTCTGGGCCCCCTGTGGAGTTGCTAACAAGTTGTCTGCATATTGAGTGCACGAAGGAGGACGTTGGAGGGGTGTGAAAGCTACATCGCTCTGGTGACCCAGAGCAGGTGCTAGGTGCTTTTCAGCACGACGGGCCTGGGGTTATCCCGAGCGTCCTTTAGGCGCCCCTCTGCCCACCTCTCAAGTGGACCCATGCCTGGCTAGGGAGTACATTAGTGGAGCGTTTCTTTGTCCCGTCTGCTCTGGGAATTGCGGTGATTGCACTTGAGAGGAGTGATGGGCTCAGGTACTGGAGCAGTGATCGTGTGTGTACCACAGTCCTTGCTTCTTGGGCTTAGTGTTTTACCATAAAATGGAATAATAGCATTTCCCCACCTGAAATGTTACTATAGGTCTCATAATAAAAAATTATTCTGCTAATATGGGCTGAATAAGCAGATGCATTAGATGCCATTAAGGTTTGTATTGTAGGAACATTCCAAGGATGTCATGCTGGACACTGGGAACTTAGCAATGGCATAAAATTCCCACTACACTACAGCAAGGTCCCTCCATCGCTGGAGCAGGGAGCCCGGCCCAAGCATATGGTTCTCTGGAGCTTCCAATGCTTGACACATGATAACTCCCTTATGGAAAAATAGTCCAGTCTGTACAAATAACATAACAAGATTAACATTGCGCTCAGCATGACAACCAGGAAAAATATTGCTAAGTCAATGTAAAGGCTGAGATGGATTCAGAAGACAATACTGACGACGTGTCACAGTCAGGAGAGACTCATCACACAGTCCTGGCAATAGCAGGAGATAACACAGTGCTTTCTATCACACGTGGATCAGCTAACAGGGGCTCRTTCTTTTTATTTATTCTATATGCTGGCTAACGACAATACAGCTCTTGTTATTACACCTGTTTGCAGAGGGAAATGAACCAATGACTGAATTTTAGTGGCTATCCATGGGGCAAATGGGTCAAGTTTCTTTTTTTGCCATTTATCGCAGCACATCCGGTTTCACAAATATGAGCTGCAGCCCAAGATATATATGTAGGCAATTCAGACCCTTGTTTTATCATCTTCTAAAGGACGATAAAGTAAGTCATGAAAATCTCCACCAGGGTGAAATAAGAGGTAAGACACTGATAGCTGTAAAACCAGGCAGCCAGCTAAGGTGAATCCAGTTATTTGTGGTATTGCAGGTTTTCGCTGCAGAAATACATCATGCAGAGTAGCCAGCAGCATAAAACTTACTTTGGCTTGACATTTGTTTTCATAACTGCTACGCAAACAGTAAAAATGCATCATCTGTTACCGTTCCGTGCTCCTATCAGCTTCTTGCTGTTGCTTGGAAAAGATTTGTCTTTACCCTCTGATGGCCACCACAGTGGTTCCTACCACTGTTACTTTGACTGTAATTTTAATTGTCCACAGAGGCTGCACTGATCTTTATTCTGACACTGAAAGATTTAGTGGTGGAGTGAAGCTTCAGAATCAATGCTAACAAGTCTTTATTTGAGACTATTTTATTTAATAGAGTCTCATAGATACTAAGGGTGATTTACAAAACTGGCCTTTGGTGGCTGAGTGTGGGAAACCAGAGAATTGGCAAGGACTCCTCTTCAGCACGTAACAGAGCCTGCCTTATGGGGAATCATCCTGSCCTTTAAGTCATGGCCACAAGTCTTACCTGCCCAAAGGCATCATCTCCTCTAACTTTTAAACAAGGGCAAAAGAAATACTAACTGCTTGTTCGATGCATTTTATGAGATGCAGCAGCAGAGATGTAAGTAGCCGACTACATGCAGAGTAGAGTGTCCTCTCATTTCTATCTGAGCTGACAGTATAGTTTCAAATGTTCCAGGTAATAGGAGTCTGGACCAAAGGCTGTAAAAGATGTGGTATGGATCACCTAGGCTTTGATGGAGACATGGATGGCTAACCTAATAGGCATTCCCTGCCTTCAACAACCTTGCAACAATGTGCAGTGATTTGGGTGGCTATAAGTTCAACAYGTAGGTTTCTACTTAGAAAATAATAATAAAATAAAATTACATCGGCATTCTGTTCTGGCAGACAATGTGCCACCAGGGACATGCTCTCCCGTGGAAATGCCATGGAGACAATCTGTCCATTCCTACCTATCACATTTCTTTCCATGCCAGTTGCTGGCAGTGCACTTCTGTCCATATGCAAAATCCAGGCTGCCAGCTACAGTGGTATTTGCAAAGGTGAAATCATGCAGCCGTTGAAAAAGCTTGCTTGCTCCTGATCAGAAAAGTCAATGAGCATTTTACGGATGACAGGTTTAGGCAGTTCTTCTGAAGTGACTTCACTCTGCTTCCTTCTGCCCTCTCATYTGACTGTGGTAGATGCTGTACATACTTCATAGTAAATGATATAATAAAAGGTTATTAAGTGATGTAAATGTGTTAAGAAGTGTTATCCATAAATCAGTATAAAATATTCTAGGTTATTATAAGACCTTAKTACCAAAAAAAGGAGGATTTTTCATCGGTTGATTAAGTAATTATGCAACTGTATGTCTTTCTTATTCCACTTTCATATGCCATATTAAACRCACAGTTGTAAATGAAGGGTGACTAGGCCATTTATTGAAGAATAAATGGATCAGTATGATGAAAAAAGGGTTTGTGCTTTTGTGTGGGGGTAGTCCCAAGAGGGAGAGGAAGAGTAGCCCCCAAAATGAGAATGCCACAATGYGTCTTTACTCCAAAACAGAGTCCTGAATTTGCCATGTTAGAAAAATCTATCTCAGCGACTTGAGTGAAGTATTRTCTAACCGTCTGAGAGACAGCCCTATAATTCATGGGTCATTGACATAATAGAGAAGATCAGTTCTGTCTATTGTATCAGCAAAGGGACTCTTAATCCAGGGATTATTAACATGGAAAATTGAAGGGGTTGTTACAGACTTGTGGTTTATTAGACTATTGTGGATTTAGGGTGCTTTAATTTGAAGATTATGGACACAATGGAGTGCAACAGATCCCTTGATAATGTCGGTGGCTAGGCTTTTGTACGGGAGAAAGCTTCTGCCTAAATTCTGGTCTTCCTCATCCCACAGGATACTTCTTAGAGAAACACTTACGGGTCTGTAATCACCTTTGAAACTCGTTCGATCAAAGCAATTCAGAAATCCACTTCTCTGAAGATAACGTTCCCTGAACTCTCTAATCTGGAAACTATTTAGTTCTAGCAAGGTTTTTCTTACTAGTACTTGAATTGCATCCATTGTCACTGTTTYGTCTTGCAAAGATTTGACTATACATCATTAGCTCCATGAGGTTCTTCTGCGTTACTGGTGAACTGAATGTGTGTCTCATGTTAGGGAAGGACCAAGGAATGAAAGCTTGGACTTCCACTTGCAACTGCCTCAAGAAATATACTTCTGCTCCTCAGCACTACCTCAAAGGAACTGAGGGAGCTTATCCCTGCTTCCCGCCCACCTTGAAAGACTAATAGGGACCTGGGGAATTTGTGGGTATGGAGAGGGACAGTGAACACAGCCATAATTCGGAAGAGAATCCACCTGCTCTGAACACTGACCAGGGGAGATTTTCTCCCCTGCTCAGGCATCTTGCAGTTTACATTTCCTCATTTTATCCCCTTTCATTCTAGAAGCAGGAAAGGGAACCAGAAATCATTACAGGAAACACATTACGAGAAGTACTGGGCTTCAGGTGTGGTGAGGGAGACTCAGACTGGGCACCAGGGTAAGCTTTGTAACTGCAAGGATATTTGAGAATGGAGGTAGGTTGCTCTGGAGGGTGTGAACCTCCATCACTGGAGGTGTCTAAGAGCAGGTAAGAGATCTTTTGGGAAGGGTTCAGCTATAACAGATTCTGCCTCAGAGCAAAGGGATGAGCTGGACAACCTTCCAGCTCGATTCTCTGAGATTTATGTTTCCAATAAAACAGGAGAGAGCTGTGGACAGAACTAACATACCGGATTACAGTGTTTTGATGTACTCTCTGAGTGCGAGCTCAGTACAGGGCATCTGTACTTGAGCGTATCGGATTTGCAGCTCTTTTGCATGAATGTTTGCAGCTGTGAGTGGACTGAGGAGGAGCAGGGAGGAAAGCCAAAAAGCCATCTGTCCCTGGCATTCTTTGTTTTATTGTACTGCTGTCCAGAAGAGTGTGATTCAGTTGTGAAACTCCTTGCCCCTGGAAGTTGAGGAAGCTAAATCATGAATGGGATCAAAAGGAATCACATAAATATGTGGAAAAATAGGCCCATGAATGCCTTACAAATGATGGTTCAGACACAATCTCAGGCTCAAGTTTTCTAGAAACTGGAGGACTGTGGGGAGGAACAAGCCATACTTGTCCTGTTGTCCAGGCTCTTTCCCTAAGCCTGGTACTGCCTACTGTTTCAACTTGATTTCTTTTTAGAGCCAGACAAAACCTTAAAAGCCTCCCCAGTGGGGAACGGACTAAAGGAAGAAGAAACCCATGTGAAACAGACTGATTATGGGGGACAACAACTGGGGGATGAGAAGAAAACAAAAAAAAAGGGGGGGGGGAGTGGGGAGGGTTACATGATCAATAGTGTAAAACTAGGGAATGGTGGGGATTCTTACCCTAAAGCTCTCCCAAGCCAGGAGCGGAGCAGAGAGGTGGACTGAATACTCCCTTTTCTATCCCGTTGATGTTAGGCAAGGAGTTGCAGGTGATATGTGATGGCATTTAGAGAGCAAAGCTCAGGTCAGCAATGCTCTGTTTCCTACTTTTGCCTCTATTTTGCAAGAAAGGGAATCTTGGAGGAGAAAGCTCGGGCAGGACTTTACAGACTCAAGAGAGCTTCTAGAAGCAGCATTGTGCAGTAGGACAGTCTCTACCTTCTGATGCTGTGATGTACACCAAAGGCTTGGTTTCTATGCAAAATCCTAGCAGTCATGCAGAGTCACAGTTAAGTTACTGTAAACTTGGTTGAGGCATTATTCACTCACCAGCCTGACTGATTATTTTTATTGAAAAAAATAGATGTTTATTTGAAATAAACTCCCCTTTGTCAACTATGCTTACATAAAACGGATATTTTCTTTTTATAAAACATTRAATATTCAGTCTGAGAATATTTGTTTACCACAAATAACTATTTCTTTGATATTAATTTTGACTTCAAGTATTTACATTTGCTTGCTTTCCCTCCCTTGCCCTCCCCCCAGGCCCCAGATTTACTTATATTTCCCAGGGAATATACACGCTTTAGAGTAACGTAAAACAAATGATGGATTGAGTGCATTTGCAATGGCCTTTGAAAACTATCCCAGTGCCCAAAGACTGCTCAGTTTTATTCCTCCAAGTGTTCTGTGCTTACTGCTGCAACATGTCATCTACACAGCCAGGAAGTTGTACAAGATATACAAGATCCAAGCCAAYAGGATAAAATCCAAGTGATCTTTTAGCCGGCTTGTGAAACGAATTTAATTTTGTGACCCAGAACTCAAGAAATGAATGTTAACTGAGTGGTCAAACACAGATGGTCCATATGAAGTTTTCTGTGCAACTTCTAATCTGACACATGAAATGTTCTACTTCATTTTAAAATATATCAGGGTTTTGAGCACTAGATTATTTAAGGAAGTACATATTGTTACAATGGAATGAAACCTGCGAAGAGCTTGGTTTTAGAGGTCAGTGAGGCTTTAAGCAGCTTTTGGGTTTTGTGTTGTGCAGTTATTGAGATAATATTCCAACCTAATCTATGGATGTGCCGGTAGTGAGATATTCTGAAACCACAGATCGTAAGAGATCTTCAAACTAAGCAGATTTTACAAGCTTGAAGATGTTGGTCTTCAGATTTATGAAGACAGGACATGACTGCTAGTCCTTTTGCAAACTCAGGTCTACAGTTAAGGATCAAGGTGTTCAAAGTAAAACTAGGGATATGTGTCAGGCTCTTGCTGGTAATGGTGCTGAGTCAATACCAGAAAGTGAACTTGTGTGGAGACGCCTCTCCGAAGGAAAAAAGGGGCCTATATCACATTGTGCCTGATCACTTCTGGCCTGCTCTGTTGCGTATATGTAACTTCTGCTGGAGCCAAAGATTCCTGATTTTTAGAAAGCACTGAATGTGCACCATGAAATGGGAGTGCACCTTTTAATGGTGACAGACTGGGCATCCTCAATCATAAGTCATTCTGAAAGCTTCAGTTGTTCTAAAGCCTGAAGTACTCAACTCTAAAGGAGGTGGGAATCTTTCCTTTGACTTCAGCAGATGCCTCTCACAAATATGCAGCAGTTTTTAGATTATGAAATAGCCTAAGGTCAGAATTTCCTTTTTTTCTCCAGCATGGTACTGAAAGAACAATAGCTGAATAACTTGTATTTGGTATTTTCACTCACTGGTTACAGTCCCTCGAGATATTCTCACAATCACATATTCTACCAGCTCTGGAAGTAAAAAGTGGCTGGAGTTTGTTGAACAGCTGGAGTGAAAGGGATGTTGGAGGTATGTAAAATTTAGGTAGATGAGATATTCTCCTGGTGAGTATACAAAGAGAGAAAACACACAGAGTTCCTGGAGCTCAAGGGCATCACCCTCCCTGAGAGAGGATTGCAAAATAATGCACACTTTGGTTATTTGGTTTCTAATGCTCAGGACAGAATTATATCCTAGTTCAGTCTTTTGCTGTTGGATTAAGCTTTCATAGCATAGTCCAGAAAGCAGAATGGTCCTATTTGGCAGTCACCTTCAGAGGAGAACCTAGGGCCTGTTGAGTTTTTTTATCACACAAGGGATCCCAAATGCCAGGAGTGAACAGGGGCTGCCCTTGCCATTCCTAACAATGTTGTATGAACCGCTGAAATCTGAGGGTGCAGTGGAATAGCACCATCTGGATAAAACAGGGTCACTTCACCAAACTCTTACTCAGGCTACTCCTCTCCTCTGTCTCGTGGCTTTCTTTACAATACAGTAAGATGGACAGCCCGCAGGAGACTGCCGATGTTAATTCAGAGTGAGCCTAGCTACTTCTCCTTCTCAGCTTTGCCAAGACAACCATCTCTGCTGTGGAGAGACAGCCAAGGTGGGAATTTCTTCTTTCTTCGCTTGATCGAAGCAGTCAGATTACATTCTTTTGGAACACTGCATATTAGCATAGCATAACATCACTTTTCACATAACTACTTCAACCATTCATTATCCATCCAAACATGAACCTGGCAATGCTTTCTATATTTAAGTTTTTTGGATCAGTTGTTATATTTGTTGTTGGTCCCAAAAAACGCAGCTTCCATCTGGCCTCTCTCTCAATTGGTGCTTTTCCTTTAAAACAAAAAGTTTTGTTTAATATTTAAACAATTATTTATTTAAGTAGCAAACTGATGATGCATCCTCTGCTCTTGTCAAACTTCAGTAGGCTGGATTTCTCTGGCTTTGCTTGTTGCCTTGAGCTCAGCAGATAACACAAATTAATGGCCTGTAAGAGCACCCAGCAAGGTGTATCCTGAGGAGTGAATGGACAGTGTCTGGATTTCTTCATGGTCCTTCACTTGGAAACATTACTTAGAAGCATGTTGTGACTCTAATGCAGCAAATATGTTTACTTCTTTGCATGTACTATATCCACAAGGAAAGGATCTTCCATGGACTCTTGTCTAGTGTCAGAAGTTGCTGACCTTTCCTACAGGAACATTAATCTGTGTGTTTATTAGTCCAATAAAGGGCTGTCATTTMATGTTCCAACCAAACCTACTAGTAATTGCAATCAGCAGGGTTCCCACAGTATGCRTCAGGAATGGTTCATGAACTCACTTCTGTAACTCCCCACAAATCATGAGATCAGCTCACACAGTTGAGGCAGAAACGTCAAACTACAACTAAATAGTGAGTGGGTTTTTGTTGGTGGTGGTGGGGTTTTCCGGTTTGTTATTTAGCCTGGTTTCTAAAAGAGCAGATTTCTGTAATCAGACTGTCGGTCAGACTCTGCATCTGAATATGTTGCTAGGTTTCATCCAGATTTGGCAGGCAGGTAGAAATGTCAGCAATATCAAGCTAAGCAACTGGGGAAAGGAGAGAGAGRTGAAATTTGTGCTCCTACTCAAGAAAGAAGTTGCCATGTAATCTCAAGTAAATTATTAGACCCCACAGAATACTAACAGGAGAGACTGCTCCTGCTGTAGGAGATGCTTTGATTTGGCTTTGTGTATTGTTAACCAGAGACGAGCCCAACCCTGAGCCATGGAGCCAAGGGAAACAAGGCTTTGCAGCTTCTGTTGCTTATAGATTTGCTTCTTAAATGCTTTTTTAACCTCACCTTCAGATCTGCGTGTCAGCTCTTATTAAAAACATACAAAGATTTTTTTTTTTCCATTAAACATTGTGCAACTGTCCTGAGAGATACATTTCCAGTATTTTCTTTACTCATAGTTCTTAAACACAGAGAGGAAAAGGAACTTGAGGGCAGAGGGCACAGAAGCTTTCTTGCAGCAGTTGGATGGCAATCTGAGAACGTCAGGTGTGAGACAGAGGCTTGTATATGAACAAAACACAAACTTATCAGATAAATATGACATGGTGTGAYGTCTCCGTGATCCCAGAGCTCTGACTGGAACATATGCTTTCAGTATCAAGGTTTTGGCCCATAGTAGTCCTCTGAATGCTGATCAAACAGTGAGCTTCTGCTAGATATCAGGCTTACTGCATGGCAGGAAACACACGGGGGCCTGTTTTTCACCTCTGTGGTTTCAGTAGACCATCCTTACCAACTGCACGCCTATCATTGCTGGGAAAAGGTGCTGGAGCTGAACCACACTTTCAGGTCAAAAGCTTTCCTCCAGCTCTGCACAAATATTTGTTTGCAAATTGTAAAAGAAGATTCCTATATGAAGCAAAAATATCGTATAGACTTTAAGTAGCATCACCTGACAGAATGAGGACAATGATTCTGATATTCTCTTCATACTTTTCTGCTGGAAAATATTTCATAGGTCATTCATGCCTGTTAAAGGTGAGAAGCAATTCTGATCAAGTTCTGGTATTCATTCCTCCATCTCTCTCTTCAGTGGACTTGCTTATCAGAGCACCTCATGCCCTTGATCTTTCTTTATGAAGGAGAAAATTACTATTTTTACCATTTTCTAAATGGGAAGAGTGAGGCAGAGAAAACTAAATCTGTTGAAATGAGTTAGGAGAGAAAGAGGCACACAATGCAATTCTCAAAATTCTCCCCAGATGTTCAGCTCCCCTTGGCACCAGGCATTAAAGAAATTCCTATGTCTTCTATCCGAATCTTTGCAAGCCTAAATCCCTCAAATGTCTAGCACTAAATCATCCACCCATGCTTACAGAAGGAATATGAAGCATCACAGGGAACTGATCCTTCTTCAGCAACAAAACCWGTGTTTAATTACTGGCCTTTTCTTCTCTTGTGTGGTACATTCTAGAGAGAGTTTGCCAGTTTGAACTGGGCATGTATCAGCTGCCCAGATCTTTATTGAGGAACACTCTCAAGCTGTTCTGCATCAGAAATACAGAAAAATATATATACTTTGTGTGCATGTATGTGTGTATATATATGTATATTTATAAAATATATTTATGATATATAGRTTCTGATTCTCCTCCAAAGGAGGATTATGTTTGTTAGTAGTAGCCCATGAAAAAATTTGAAGTGCAAGCGGTAGGTTCTCCTCAAAACTTATAGGTGGCAAATGAATACTTGTAAATTCTGAGTCCTTTTTTTTTTAACTTGTTTAATCTTTCCAGTAAACTCCCTCCCACCAGAAGTTCAGCTGGAACTGCTTACTTAAATTAATTTTGCTAAAAACAGGAACTGAGCCTTAAAACCATTATTAATAAACAGTTTATTTTTTAGTGAGGCATCCAATGTAAATTATAAATTATTGTTCATTTAATTAAAGACACCCACCTTTCCAGCTGCTTCTCTAATCAGCCTAATCCAAAGCACACAAATCCAGTGGGTGCTTTTCCAGTAACATCCGGGACTTTGGTTCAGGCACAGCATTTCCAGAGCTCCTGCCTTGTCACCCTGGGTGTTCCTGGGCTCCTGTTRGAGCTTATTTGCAAAGGTCCCGAGTCTCATGCTTTAGCCTCTGAGGACTCTGCCTTTTAACCAGCAGGTTGTCCAAGGTTGGGGCTGCCATGCCTAACCAACACAGTGGGCCCAGGTCTCCTCTATACATTTTTTTCTTATTCTTCTTGAATTTAAGAGTGTTGCTTCTTAGGACTTGTGAGAAATTCATGTAACTTAGCCATAGCCACTCGAGAAGAGCAGATCATGTAGCCAGCAACTCAATGACCCTTCAAGCTAAGCCTGTGTACAAGATCATTTACTATGAAATGCAGTGGGATGCTTTGGGCAACTAGCTGGAGAGAGGAGCCTGTTGGAGATTATCACCCATAACAAACAAACAAAMAAAATCTCACTTTTATTGCATTTTACAGTTGGCTCTCTATGAGCTTCCTGAGTTCAGGGGCAACCAAATGAGTTCATGGAAAGCAATTCCATTGAGGGCTATGAAATACAAAGACACCATCCTGGCTCCAGAATTCACCCRTGAAGTTTGTTATAGAGACTTAAGGAGAAATGAGACTGGAAAAAGAAGATAGCAGTAACTGGGGATGGCTGGATTGGTAAAATTTCACCCACCTTCAATGTGACCTGCAAAAGAGAAAAGCTGGTTAATTTTCTTCTGTGCTGATGTGCCAAAAATGTGCATTTTTCTTCCCTGCAGCTCACCTTTAATTGACTTCTATTCCCAGTTCTCAAATAGCTCTAGTGCCACCTGTGAAGTCATTCAAATGGGGACAAGAAAGAGCCTGGGATATCTGTAGATAGGACAAAACAGGGCATATCAATAATATAGCTATCTAGATGATAATATGACCAGCTGTGATCTGCTCTAGCTTTGGCCAGACAGAATCAAGGAAGCAATCTAGGATCTTGATTTGTGCATGTGTGTTGGACAGGTAGAAAATGGATGAAATGAAAGCATAAAATACCAGAGCTGCAAGAGGAAAGAATGAAAAGGCCTGAAAGTTTTGCTAGAGGGGAGTACCTTGTTCTGAAATGTCTTTTTAAGCATCTAAGCCATCTCTACTGACCAAGTATCTGCACGTTAGTGAATGGATCATCTGCACAATGACATTAGCACTGGTTTGCCATTAGATGACACTTATCAGAAAGGGAAATTTAATCTATTGGATTACTTTTCTGAGGCATTTGGGGGAAAGTACAGACAGAAAAGCTTTGCAAGGCCATAGTTTGTTTTTACTTATTACACCCTTTAAAACAATGCTTAGCCATCTGGTCAGACAAGTCCTTGTAATGCTAAGGTTCAAAACCAAAAGCAGCAACCCAGCAGAAGTGTGCTGGGTCTGTGTGGTTTATCTGTGATTGAGATCTGTGTGGCAAGTTGAGGGTTACAGTAAATCTGAATTATTGTAAGAATTCATAAGGACTTGCATGTTGGCTCTTTCGGTCATTTTCTCACTTTCTCAATTTTTAATATAGCTAACTATTGCACTCAGCCAAGTTGATTTGTTTGTTTATTTATTCTTTACGAACCCTATAAAGAGAAACCTTTTTAGATTGGAGAAAGCTGGAAGAGAAGGACGAGAACAGCCTCAGAGGCTCTCTCCAACCTGTCGGAGGTGGCTCACCTCCCTGCCGGCTGACCCGGTGGAGGATTTTCCGGTCGGCAGCCCTGTCCGACTCGGGTGCTGGCTGACCCCAGGGGCCCATTCTCAGAAGGCAGGATCACTAACGAAGTCTGCGGGACTGTGTTTAAGGGTGGTGTTTGGGACTTGCTTTGCAGAATGTCTCCTTTCATGCACTGCAGCAGGGCTGGAGCTGACGCCGCTTGGCTGAATCGGGGCCGGCGTGTGGATTTAGCTTCGTTTTCTGCTGCGGGCCTCCTGGCATGTCACAAAGCAAATCCAAGCATGCCACTATGTTCACTGAGGCAGCAAACTTAAGGGAGGGGGGAGAAAATTCCCCGCTTCTGCAGTTCATGGTGTTCTTCTAAACTATTTATAAATAGGTCTACTGTAGCCAGTGTTTGCATTTGGACTGCTTCACTGTTCTCGTTTTCAAGGCTTCTCTTAGATCTGAAAGTAAAGGTCAGGTTGACTCCCCTTATTTGAAATAAAGATGGGAATAAGTTAACCCTATAGTCAGGTGACTCAAGGCAGCAATTCCCACRAAGACAAGCTGGTCCTCCCTCTTGCACGCCGCAACGGGGGCAGAGCTCGGACCCACTCTCTCCTTTCCCTCCCCTCTTCGTTAGCTGATGACAGTTTTAATTTCTTGCATCCTTTTAAAGAGATCCCCATGCACGTCATCTGGGATTCATGAAATACAGCGGTCTGGTGAGCCGTACAAATCGCACATTTCTGGCCTGCACTTGCCAGAAGCCCAGGATAAGTTTTCAGCTGAGTTCAAACTTCTCCTCCCTCCAGTCTGCAGAGGAATAATGTATGGCTCCATTTCCCCCAGGAAAACTTTCCCCAGAAAATAACAATCTATTTTTGTGAAGGATTATTTTTTGCTGATTGAGAGGTGTTTGGGATTGACAAGTATCTGATCTCACATTAAGCCTTAAATTGTAGTAAATCCCGTATTTATTTATTTTTTACTTCAACAGACTGGGACATTATCCTGCCTTTAACACTTTCAGTAATGACTTTAGCTGAGCACTCTATGCCAAGGGCATTAATATCTACTATCACTCGTGAAGGAACAGTACCGAATCACCAATTCCATATATGAAACAACCAAAACCCTAGATGGGATTATGTGGCTCCTAGGACACAGAGAATCAGGAGCAGCCTGTTAAGCAGTCTTTAAATTGTACCAAACGTATATATAAGAATCTTTTTGCTTCTGCATGGGGCAAGTGAAGGAAAGGTAAACACTGTGAAGAAGCCTGAGATACTGCTCTGTGTATACATGCAAACTCTGCCATGTCTCCTCTTCCCGCTGTGGCATCCAAAGGCTGGCAATAATCAAGGTCTCAGCAGATATTTCCTAAAGGTCCCTAACTACATCCAAATTAAGAAAGCATGGGCTTGAATAAGGATGTGCAAAATTCACCTCTGATGCTCGAAATATTTTTTTATTTTTTCCAATAATCAAGAGCATCTTACGTTCCTGTATCCACTGGACGTGGCTAGCAGCCTTCTTTAGAACATCTTTGAATCAAATGGTACTTTTGCTTTGGGGTAGGTGACTGAAAAATAGAGGTTTCTAGGTGTTCTGAACATGAGGTACGTATGTGGTTGGCACATTATGAACCCGAACAAAGAAGATTCACAAGACTCTAAATATTGTTTTATTCCCTTTTTAAGGTTTTGAGCAGAAATACTTGTATAAAAGAAGGTGCGTTATTCAAGGTGGTCTTATTTCTGCTATTAGTAATGCTATGTCAGGAAGAACCAAAAGGACTGTAAACTCTCTGCTCTGCATGAACTATGAATTAAGACTGGGATGAACGTCTTAACGTTAAGTCCTGACCACAGAGACAGATGCTCACTTTCAGAGAGGGGTCTGGGCAATGAGGCTGGAGGTCTGTTCAGCAGTAGAGCTAGCTCATGCACATTTTTACTGATCGCATGTTTTTTCACCCAACGATTATGTGCGCAAGTGTAATTTCTTCTAGTGCAGAGGCACTAAAAATTCATTACTGCTGTTGTCTTTGGATGCACTCAACTGTTCTCCACCCTGAACACGCCAGAGGCTCCCAGGGACGGTTTCAATGCAGAGCTGTTACTCTGGCAAATAACTGTTTACCCTCTGCTTATAAATCTAATTTTCTCCCCTTATTTGTTGTGGTAACAACTGCATGGCATTCTTGTCATAATATTCCTTTATGAATTTTCCTGCATTTTGCACTCTCACAATCTCTGCAATTATCTTTGGTATAGCAACTATTATTGTACCAGCTGTAATTCTTGCAATAGGCAATCCTAATGAACATTGCTAGGTGTCTCGTGAAATTCCAGCACTGGTAAGCACGGACCCCACCAGAGCTTTTATTATTGACTTTTACTAATTTGTTTGGGTATGCACAGGAAGGCTTTGATGTGATTTACCTCAAATACTATAGCAAAGTGAATTGCCAAAATGATTTACCTCTGAACTGTGATCTTTTAACTAGAAAAGTGCGGTTTATGGCAAGCGTTTGGGGATGGGTTTCTGCACAGCGTGTTTTTCAATTGCTTAGTGCCCAAGTTCAATGCCACAGATTTTAATCTTATACATGACTGAAGAAAGCAAACGTATAAAGCCCTACACATGAGAACTATCTCCGTCTTTCAAGAATCTTTTTAATTATGACTGAATCAGTTAATTATTTTGATGTGTTATGATTTCAAAGCTAATTTTTTGTAGATTTATTCTAGTTATAGAGACTGGCCATAAATATATACATAGAGACCCTAAAAGTTGAATTTGCTTTTATATTTCTTTTATTTACATTGATTAAATGTCACACACTAAATAATTCCCATACCCATTAACATATGATTTGCCCACTAGTAATTATTTTGTCATCCTTACTTCCTCAGGCTATTTTCAACTTTAAGCCACAGTTAATCCATGACCTTAGTGCTTTTGTCTCCAGGTCTGAATTATATAAGTATTATGGAACAAGGATTGAAGTGAACTTCCCTTGGCTCTATTTTACAATTCCAGTCAGCTGATTGGCTTTTCTATTTCCACTAACTAAAATAATAGAGTAAATTTAGTTCCATTATGAAAGATCATAATAATTTTTGCAGCATGGCAAGGCCAAATAAGAAATATTTCTAAGGGAAAAGTGAAAATATAGGAAAATAGCAACCGTCTGCTTTTCTGGGTGTTTGGGATTCCTGCCAGTTGGACACAAAGACAACTGAGGAGGGAACATACCCCGCACTCTGCAGTGGCCACTGCATTCGTAATTGAATAAAATCTGCTGACAGCAAAAAAAGCACTTTGGTCATGGAGCTGAAATGGAAAAGTAGGTGCCTTTAAAGGACTTGTTTTGTAGTATGCATCCCCTCAAAATTTTTCTCCCTCCACGAGACTATCTAAAAAGCAGAACACCTGCTCAATGTCAGGTTTCCTTTTGGATGCAGGAGTGGAGCATCGTATAGCCTGGTCATTTCTCTAGCAGACTGGGCAGTTTGCTATTGCTGCCTTTCCAGACAAGCCGTCTGATTCTCATTTGAAATGGTATCTCTGAGCTGCTTTTGTTCAGTCACTCAGTTTCATGAAAGGTTATAATCAAAAGGCCAGACTTCTGGAAGATTTTGGCTCCCTTATATGATACTGATTTCCAAGTGGCATATAAATAAGAGGTCACTTTTCCCAAAGAGAGTATTGCCCCTCCTTCAGCGCTGTGGGAAATCTGCCTTGCAGCTCCGTGGCTGCTTTTGCAGGGGGGGAAACATTGCTGACAGGCTGAGTCAGTGGCCCAAATTCTCCTCCCTTTATCCATATAACCACATGAAAGCTAGTGCCTCCTATCCACAGAGTGTGCATGAATAATTTGCTTGGCATGGGACTGGAGCTAGCTAGCACAATAACTATGCTTTTGTAGGCTCCATATGTCCCTTGCCTTGCAGCTTTTCAAACGATACAAAACTCTGGTTCTGTGACTAAAATGAGAAAAGCCTGGGCAATGACTTGAGAGGCACTCGGGAGTGACCCAAAGCTCATGAAAGGACTCTTGGCTTCAACGGATGTTGACCCAATCCATAAGGGACTTAAGAGTTACATTCAAACCCTATGGAGATCCTGGAATGACCCCTGCAGTCTGCAGGGAGATTGTTTTTTCGAACCAATGCAAGGGAGTCCTAATTTTCAAACACTTCAGAAACACTGGATTCTTTAGCTGTACTTCTCAAACTACGCTCAAGAAATATGTGTGTGCACACATATTGCCCATCCCTCTCCTTCTCTGAGAATTGCACTGAGTATTTTTGGTGGAGGAGAGTTCAGTAACGGAAGCRTAAACCTTCTGTTTACATCTATGAACAAGATAAGGTACAAATTGCTGCAATACAAACTTCCTTGCTCTGGCCCTCCACTGACCTCAGCGATAAACTAAAAGGAAAATCCTTTCTCACAGTTGCAGGAGACTCGAGTATCTAGGGCAAAGCCTCAAGCAGCAAAAGTGCTTGCAAAGTCTTCTGTGTGAATTTTTGCTACTGCCATGCCAAACGTATGTTCTCCAGAGCCAGGGACTTCATTGCTATGGCATGAGGGCCAGAACTAATACACTGTTAGACCCACCCGTGCAGGGTACTCGAGGCACTTTCAGCTGTAGAATGAGCTTGGTTGCATTTGTGCATGTTTCCTGATATCAAGAAATGAGTTGCATACACTTTGGCTAAAGGACTGGGATACAGAAGTGCACACTTTTCAAGCATTTCAGAAGAAAAATGGATAACTGACAGCATACATCTATGTCACTGTATCACACACTCATGTCTTTGTCCTGGAAGCTCTTTGCTGGGTCAGATAAACTGGTTGCAAAATATGTCAGATTCTGCCAAGTGAACACAAGTATAATTAGACTAAAAAGCTGCTCATCCATTGTCTTATTTATTTTTTGGATTTTAGATGCAGAAAGAGACAGATCTGTCAATAAGCTGGTTTCTATTGACATTAGCTCGTTTCTGCGCACAGGAACCAGACTCTCTGGTGTCACAGACAGGCAATAGGTGGCCTGAAAGGAGAAGGCTAGGGCACGAGAAAAGTTTTAAGGAATGGTACAGAAAAGGGAGAGGGAGTTCTGCCTTTAAAAGCTGCAGTCCCAGCCCTGAGCACCAAAAAGGTCTCACAGCCCTTTCTGCTGAAAGCTAATGGCCCCTGACAGTCCTAATACCACTGCACACAAATGGCATCAAAACTATGGGCTTTTTATCATCAGAACTCGTTGTTCTGGGATTTCAACAGCCATATCTGTTTTGGGATGCTTGGTAGAAGCTTCTGGTATCAAACCAAGTCAAATGGTAGGGGACCGCGAGGTCGAGCTTTTCAGCGTGAGCGCTGTGTTTGCACAAGGGCAGGTGGTGATGGTGACTGTGTTCCCCCAGGCCCAGCTAGGACTTGGACCCCTCTCTCCTCGGAGCGGCTCCGCAGCAAGGCACAACGGCATCACCCCGGCACGGCTCGCCCAGCGGCAGATCCCTGGAAGAAGGACCGGTGCTCTGGTGAAGTACTGCCGTAAGCTTGCCATGTCATAAAATTGCCGACTCCTGGCTCAGGGGACCATTTACCATTCATAGTGGCATGCAGAAAAATTGTACATGGTTAGTTAGATACTGTTACCCTAAACCAGACGGTCTCGTATGCGTGTACCCAAGGCTACAAAATTATATTCTCGCTGCTCAGAGGGGTTAAATAATTCACAGAACCACATGGAATAAGCACAGTTTTGTTTTAATGAGCCCAGTGTCCATACATCACTTCTCTGGAGGGTGCCTTTTTCACTCTTGTGGAGTTTGGTTCAGTCATGGGTGTCGGGAGATGCGAGCATGGTTCACAAGTTAGGACGCATCTAGTGGTCTCAGCTAAGGGCCAGCATCTCCCTGTCCTGGTGCTGCATGAGCACAAACGACCACCTCGTCAGTAGATGAAATGGCTCTGACTTGGACAATTCCCAGTTGTGAACGTGGGCTTTGAGTTGCAAAGGGCACTGCGAGCAGGAAGCTGCTGTGAAAACCGTGCAGAGAAACAATGCTGTGGCTAAGCACAAGTTCGCCCTCTCCCTATACCAAACGCTTCTCTTAACTGTGCAGCTAGTGTGGAGTAACCCATTAGCTGAGTGTGATAAGGTAGGGGAACTCCAATATAGGCTTTATTTTCAGTCCTGGGTTAGTACTGCAGCTAGCACAAATTGGTCCTGGTCCCTCATTAGGCTCTAGCATTTCCAAGCAATGACAATTAGGTCAACAAATCTGTTAATTTTACAGTGATTTCCAAGTCATGCTGCTTCCCTTTAAAACTTTCTGGATGAAAATGTTAGGGGTATTTAAGAATTAGGCTGGTAAAATAGGGGGAGAAAATACGGAAACAGATGGCTTACAAAATTGAGCCCAGTTGCCATTACCAACATTTGGTAATGTTATTTATTTTCTAGTGTCTACAGAAAGTAGAGAGGCCTGAAAATATGACACGTATATCCCAATATACTTGGATCTTAGGACAGGAAACTACCTCCTTAGTAGAGCTGCTGTATTTCCAGGCACGCAAGCTGTGCTACCCACACGCCCATCTCCTTGGGGCTGCCAAAGATCTGCAGGTTAGGAGGAGCTCCGCCTGGGCTGTGGTTATCAGGAACGCCCAAATGGCCCAAATCCTCTAATTGTGTTTGGATAACACTTCTGGCGAGGAAAGAAAGGTCATGTCCTCAAACTGGGTATATGGGAGCTCTAGTCCTGGTGTCATCAAATTCAGCCCCTGCTCTTGTACCTGTGTCATACTCCATATTACAAACTGATCACACTTCATTTAAGAAGGAAGTGGGAATACGAAAATGATATCTATCTTACTGGCAGGTTGTTCCAAAACCCTGCTTTCTCTGATGGTTCGAAACCTTATTTTTATTCACAGCCTAAATTTGCTCATGGCTAATTTATACCCATTTGTTCTTGGGTCAGCAAGAACACATTTTTCACTAATTCTGTCGACGGTACTGCTTACTCCTCTTGATGTCCTTATGGAGAGCAAGCTTATCCCAGCTCATCCTTCCTTGCAACCCAAAGAGAAAGTAAGCCTTGGTTTAGAAGTCTTGGGAATTTTGAGGACTGATCCATGTTTTTGTGTGCTTAGAGTTGACAAAATTAGCTGCTTATTTCACTGAATGAAAACAGATAAAAGGAAATACCTCCGTGTGCAATGAATAATTCATGAGTGAAAGAAAGCACTGTGGGATATAATTGGGAAGAAAACTGCTTAATATTAGTCTACATGTATCAATCTGCTACCTATAAAGTTAAAGGAAGAGAGTCACACTAGCTGTCTTCTCTTCAGSAAAAGAGGACAGCAGAAGAAAACCAGCCTAAGTGTAAGTGCAGTTCACTTTACTGGTTGTCATTTTGAGTAATCAAAACTGATGATCCTGACAAACATTTGCCTCCGAAGAAATAGTCTGTTATAAACGTAAACTCTCAAGATCCTTTTAGGCGTACCAGCACAACTGTCTCCTAGAAATTGTTCTCAACGCGTCTGGCGCCTTATCTTTGTAGCCAAGCCATACAATAGCTTTAAAAGAAGATCGTTTCTAACAGGCTTTAGCTTCAGCACTGCAGATTCCCTTGGAAATAACAACAGCTAACTCTGAAACCATCAGCCTTGTCTGTGTGAACACTCCACTTCTTTCTATCAGGATCCAAAATGTCCAGTTGTGGGTTTTTTGGGGAGATCTCAGTCTTGTGTGGTTTGCGAAGAGAGTGAAGGAGTTACAGCTAGAAGCTGGAGATGCCGTGTACTACCAAACATGGATTTACACTCCGTTAATTCTCTCAATGGCGGCCCAGGCCGAGTGGCACGACATGAATGTGGTTATGTAGGCTGCGGCCAATTCCCTTCGTCTGTGTAACTCCCCCTGCACCTGCTAGGGGAATGTATTGCTTCAAGGTTGGCTCATACTGAACCTTTGCCATCAAAAGAAAGGTGTTAAGTAAATGGGAAGGCAGGAGGATGTGGAGCAGAGATGGATGATGGAAACAGCTGGGAAGGAGAGGACAACTCTGCTTCAGCTCTGCAGATCATCCAGAGTTTGCGCGCCCTTGGTTGCATCCCGCTCGTTCTGAACCTGTTCTTTAACATCTCGCCTAAACTCCAACGTTTATGAAACACTGAATTCCTCCTGGTGAGTGTCCCATTTCGGCTGCACGAGCAAAGCTTGACAGTGAAGTTAAGTTACAAAGCCAAGGCTCTGGACACCTGACAGCAAAGCAAAGATGCAGGCGCAAATCTGCAGCAACGGCTCCTGTGTTAGCTGTGCCCGGCTGCTCAGGCTGCGCAACAGCGATCATGAGAAACAAGAAGCTTGTTGCAGATGGTACATTTGAAAAGAGAACATGCTTACCCCTCGCTCACCCAGGGCAAATATGACATAGTTGGGGAGAGACCAAATCCCTTTTTAGATTTGCATCACGTGTTTATATGCTGACTCTCCACTGCCTAAGCATCACCGATCCATTCCTCGCCAATGCTGCTTTCAGAGGAGATGAGGAAACACGAGGATGCAAGAGCATAAAAGCATGTGTAGGAGGAGAGATCCTTCCCCAGCATGCCCTGCAGTCAGCAAGCTGGAGACTTGCTGGRTGCTGCATCTGGACCATCATATTTAAGCAGCTCATCTCTTTTATTCCTTTAGCATCTGGGGAAGGAATACTGCCTCGCTGCTTTGGTCCGGCGTACGTTTGAGTGATGCCAGTAGTTGTACAGTGTGATGGAGCTACCATTAGATTATTTCCTCCCTCCTTCCCTCCCCCAGACAATCTGTGGCCTCAGCTACCTGGGCAGCATTTTAAAATACTCTGGTTGACTGTGATGAATCTTGGGGAGCAGAGCCATTTTTTAAAGTCAGAGAGAGATGGTTTTTCAAGCCACTGCATCTTGGTAAGAAATCCCATATATATGCTTGTCAGGTGGACATTAATAAGCATGACATGATGTTGTAAAATACCCCTCTAGAAATTGCACAGATGTCCTGATTCTGCACTTCACTGAGTCAGTGGAAGTTTTGCCCATGAATTTTGACAGAAACTGGATTAGGTCTTTTTTAGCTATTAACAATTTTTGGATGGTTTTCCAACTACTACAGACTTTCTACCACTAGACAAACGTAACACCATCACAAAGATTTCCCCCAGGGAGACCTCTTTTCTTTTAGCTGACTGCTCTGTGACATCCTTAGTGAAATCAAACAGTTTAGGGTAAAAGTGCTTGGTATCTGTAAAGATGCCTAGTTTTTTTCCTGCTCTAATAGAGGTTTATATTTTATCTCTGGAGGCAATTTACCATTTAGGGAAGGAATGAAAACAATCCTCCTAGAATAGAGTTTTACAGTTTAATGATTCTTGCACTGACATATCACTTTATACATGTAGACTACATGCAGACTTGAGTGGGAGGCTAGAATTGGTCACAGGGTCAGAGCTCCACAACTCCTGTCCTTCACCAAATCGACCATCTCAGTTTCCTTTTTGTAAGGTGATGGTGATCMCTCGCAGAGCTGTTATGATAATTGGTTTATTTGAATAAAAGTACATGGCTCGAGGGGTAAAACTTTCTGTACCTGCAAAACTTCCAACATTCCCCATTTGCTTTTTGGTGTGGGATTACAGAACATCTGCTCTGTTTAGTTCTCCTAGTGTTACTGTTAGCGTTTTGGCAAAGGCACCTGGAACTTAACACAGATGCACATGTACGTAATATCAAAAGTTAAAAGGAGTGTGTTGATTTATAGTGTGACAAATACAAAAGATAAACCAACCTAATGTTTAGCTTGATGGCTTAATTTGCACAAAAATGGGAAGATCCAGAATTAAGTGTTCCTCAGCCACGTTAGGTCCTGCCCCAGATCGCTGCCTGTGCTCAAAGGGGTAGGGGATGGGGTCTACACATGCTTGTCCATCCAAAGGATCTGTGCAACGTTGCAGGCATGTTACGCTAATCTGAGCACGCACTTTCCGCAAGGCAGATAAGAGAGGTGTAAGCAAAAGAAGGAGTATGCAAACAGTCTGCAGCAATGCTGGGAGCTGGGGAGGGGCTGAGCTGGAACGAGAGGAGTCTTCAATGAAGGGCCTCGAGGGATTGTTACGTCCATCCATGCTGACCTGCTAAACCGGGAAGTCCCATGCGTTTGCTGCAGCTACGTGGGCTTTGCTGTTCCTCCCACCCAGTCCCTCGTTTCTCCTCATGAAGCTGTTTTCCAGGCTCAAAGTTGTTTCTAAGGCAAACAAGAGCCAGTTTCCTTGCACGTGAGGGGAGCGATATAAGGGACTTGTTTTCTTTTCCTCCTTCACCTTCTGTTCCCAAATGCGGGTTCCCTACCCAGGCAAGAAGCAGGATGGTCTCTGTAAGCACAGGGTTATACTCATGTTTCCGTTGCACACAGATTACGACTCTGTGAAGAGGGCTGGCTCCCACGGGGAATGTGATTCCTGCTGCAGAGCACTGGGTGGGAAGCCAGCCTCATTGAACAGACTGACCCTGGACCAGGCTGAAGGACATTTAGGGTTTATTTGCCTGCATGACATCAGACAAGTCACGTCAATGTACACATCTCAGAGCACCAGGACGGGACCGAGAGCTGAATCCTGCCCTCGCTTTGCAGCATCCGGGCACATCATTTAACATCTCCTTCCACCTGTGAAATGCAGGGYGCAATGTGGACCCGCAGAAAGCAAGCTGCAGTTGTGGTGATAAAAGCGCTGTGCTGGCATTGCTGTGAAATGCAGGTACTACTCCCCAACCCTCTGCGCTTCTGTGGATCAAACCCCAAAACGACCGAGGGGTTCAGCCTTAGCTTGGTAGCCCAGGGGAGGGCTGCTCAGCAGCTCCCTACGCAGGGCCCAGTCTGGGGCAAGAGAGAGTGGCACGAACAGAGAACACAACAGAGAAAGCAGAGGCTTAAATGGCTGCTGTAGGGAAGTTAAACTATCCATTTAAATCCTTTTAACCATGATCAAAAGAGCTGGCTTGGCATGGAAAAGGGGAGAGGTTTGAAAATTAAGTATATACCAAGAACATGCAAGTCTCAGCCCCTCCAAACAAATGGGAAAGGCTTAAAACAACAGCCCTGATGCTAGAAAACATCCTTTAAAGGGAACCCTTTTGGCGAGCAGAACAATCTCCTAAATTCAGAGAAAGGGAGCACTAGAGCGGTATCTTTGTTAGCCGTATAGGCAGAGAAGCAAGAGAGGTTGAGATTCGGCCAGCAACCACTCAGCTGTTAGAAGGGAATGAGATCTTTCCCTTTCTGACCACGCAGATTAGACGTGCCTTTGCTGCCTTCGGTTATCTTGTGCCATTGGAGAGCAAGCATCAAAGGGAAACGCTCTGCCTTCTGGGATAATCATTGGGCAAGCAAATGGATGCAGCAGATAAAGGAAGACGATGCTTACACAAAGCAGCAGAGCGGCAAAGAACAAAGATTAGCCACTGAGGAGCACGCTCACCTACAAGAAAAGGGGAATGGGAAGGAGGGTGAAAAGCAACAACGAAAACTGCAGGAAATTTGGTCGCCTTGAGTGTTTTCAGGTAGCAATGTGTCCTGCCTGAAATTCTGTACTGAAGTTTTGCTGTTGTGATCAGGTTGTTATTTTGTAGTTTACAGAAGAGGCTTTTGTATTTCCGTATGCAAAATTCCCAGTGTTTCAAGGGGATTTTTCCATGGGTAGGTATGGGCTCGCAGGGGTTACTTTTGACTGGGTGAAGACTTGGAGCCTGCACAGTTACCATACTGTAAGTATTAATAGATCCTTCCTAATAGGAAAGTTATTTGAATTTAAGATTGCAGCTTAGTTTCTSTAAGCTCTACATAATCTAGTTACTTATGCTACAGTTTTCCTTCTGCACTTCCCAGTCTCCAGTTGTAAAGGTTCAAAATGCTGCACGTTATACAACTTTTCTGCATATTAATGGCAACAGCATTTTAAAAAGGTAACACCATGCTTCTGGAAAGACGGAATATGTTTAGTACCATCCCAAAGGCCAGCTTTGGTCTTGGGAGCACTTCAATCCACTCCCTGCTCTGCCCCATAATCAAGACCTAATTAGTCCTTCCATGGGTCATCCCCCCCCTTCTAAAAGGAGGACAATTTGTTTTTTTTTTTCCTACCCTCTTGATGGTATGTGCCAAGATTTCAGATCAGAGGGTGTCCCATGAGGATGCTTCTTCCCAAGATGGCCTCACTGTACTGAGCTCACTGCAGCCGAAAAGGAAAAAGACCACCTCGCAGCTGTGTGATGCCGCTTCTCATCCTGTGCAGGTCTTAAGCTCGTTTGATGCAAAGCAAGGCATTTCCCAGGAGCACTGGACCTGGTGCAAGGCATGCGGTGGGATGCAAGGCTGGAACCAGTGGGCATGGGGCAGGAGCGAGCCAGGAGATCAGCGCCGCTGCTTGTGAAATCACCGCTAGCTACCTAACTGCTCTGCAGCTCTGGGTACAACGGTCTCACCGGAGGCACTGCTGCAGCCCAGGTAAGACAGCAGACCTCTTTCCCACCCACCCCTCCACTTGGAAGATGAGGAGATGAGTAAGGCTCCATGCCTTTCTCCCAGGTTCCTGGCAGGCCTAGCTTCACGTAAGCCTCTTCCCCTCCCGTCTGACTCAGCTCTAATGCTATGCTCAGCTTTTCAGCTTCTTCTTTCCTCGGGCAACTCCGTTCACTCTTCTTCACTCCCACTGAATCCTTTGCTGACCGGCGGCTCGGTATTGCTCAACACCCTCAGGAGGCAGCGCCGGCTCTCCCCGGCACTCCCAGGATACCGGGTCCACCACCACCTGAGCAGAGGGGGCCATATCCCAAGCTAAACTGCACTGTAGTCCTCGCCCTGTGAAAGTTTGGGAGCGCTTGGGGAATCTGTGGGAAGACTGGAAGACGTTCAGTGCTCCAGTAGTTTCAAGTGTGCTTCTGCTAGCCCAGTGCAGCGGCACCAAGGCTCAGGGAGCAGCTATCACTCCTGCTACGAGTTAAGTCATTTGTTCGATGATGAGACAGAGAAGGCCCCAAGAACAGAATCTGAGCAAGAAAACAAGAGGGAAGCCGCGGCTGCCATGTTTTGAGATTCCCCTTTTTGTCCACCCAGCAGCCCAAGGACCTCGGTGACTTTTCAGGCTCGATGAGGACACAATTCAGTGTGGGACAGGTGGGGACCCCGCGCTCTTTCATGAAGAGCCAAGAAAGGCCACGTAAGCCGGGGGATTGCATGGCAGCCCCAGTAAGCTTTTAGAAGTTATTTTAGAATAATTTGGTCTCGCTCCTATTCTGAGGATTCATTTTTGAATGCATGTGCATGAGCAAGCAACTAGCTGCTAGGACAGGGAGACTTTACTGTACAGGTCTTTTGCAGCACAAAAAGTAAATCTGGCACAGGTTTGCTGATACACAGGTGAGTGCCCGGAGATACACCCCAGGCTCACTCCTGCTAATCTCAGAGCTGGGGGACCTTTGGGCAGTGCTGGCTTTGGCCACACTAATCCGAAAATTGGACACATGGTGAAACTCAACGCAGTCGCTGGAGCTGACCGCACGTGAGACAACTGAAGTCTGGACGTGGTCTGGCTTTGTTGAGCCGCTGAAGCCAAGACGGGTGAGTTATCTCATTGTAAGCATCCTAGACTTTAATATAACGCGATTTATAAGGTTAGGCACGATGCCACACAAACGCCACTGAGCCGGGAGATTATGTGACACTACACTGTGCCCTGAAGATGTGCTGGCTTGGGTCTCCAGCAACTCGGAGATTCCTGCTCTGCGCTCAGTTGTGCAAAACTGGTTCTGTGGGCCTGCCTAGAAGCCCCATTGAGCCAGCTGCAGAATTAAAGATACATGGCTGTATTTGCATGTAATAATTTGCTTATTTTGACTTTTATATTCATTGTATAAAATTAATAATCTACTACTACTGACTGAGGTTTGTGGCTTGCAGGGCTACAGCAGTTAGTTTAGAAGAGCCAGGAGGTGCTATTTTGTCTAGAAGTGTCAGGAGCCTGCAGACTGCTGGCACAATTTCATGCTCATGTAAAATGTTCTGGGGTACTCTGAATTGCTTATTCTAAAGGTTTTCCTTTCTGCAGAAAACGATGATATTTCTGTTCTTTGTCCTAAAGTTGAGTGGAGAAATTATAGAAGTTTGGAATTTTCTATGGAAGTGCAACTCCAACTTGCAACCAGTTTCAGTTACTTTCTTTCTACTTGCTTTAAATTTCACAGCATCTTTCCCAATTTGAAAAAAAGGGCAGGTTGGTGAAAGGGTAGAAGGCCATGCTGGATTACACTTAACTTTAAAGGATGTCATACATTTTTATACAAAATTTCCAAACTGTAAAAAAAAAAAAAAAAACCTTTGATAAGGAAATGACTTTTTTTTTCCCTTCCCCTCAGGGTGCCTGAAACTGCACAACATAACCCTAAACAAAGCTGCTTTAAGTGCCTCGTATCTGAGAACCGCACATGAAAACAAATGCTATAAAAAGTGTCACGCGTGGGATTCTTCAAATACTTGTACACTTAAACTACTTTCTTCGAGACTTTTTTTTTTTTAAGGGGAAAAAAGAAACAATTATGCAAGAAAGGCTTTCTGCTCTCCTTCTGGCGAGGCCAAAAGCGGCTCTTTTCTCCCCCAGCGGAGCTGCCGAGCGCGGGCAGCAATCCGTGCAGCTCTGCCCGGGCACTTTCAAAGCCGCTTGCAGCGAGCCCAAGCGCGGCGCCGCCGGCAGGGACGAGGCGGCCGCGGAGCGAGGGCTTTTCTTGGCGAAAACCTGCGATTCCAGCGTTCCTAGGGAATGAAAGAAAGTGACATGTTGGAAGGGGGGTGATGGGGGGGCGGGAGGAGGCAGGGCTGTCCCTGCTCCGTCAGGGCGGGATCTTTTTCCCCGATCTATGGAGCCGCCCCCTTAAATTGGCTCCCGGGAGCGCCCCGTCCACCAGCCCGACGGGGGGAGAGGCGGAAAGCGAGGGAGAGCAGGCAGGCAGGCGGGCGGGCGGCCGGCTCCCCCGTCCCGGCCCGTCCCGTCGGTCCCGGCCCGTCCGCCCCCGCGCACCATGCGCGGCCCCCGGC
>NW_020450529.1:8669447-8766199 GCF_003343035.1 Apteryx rowi
GGGGGGCGGGGAGGGGGGAGAAAGGGGGCGAAAGAAGGGGGAAAGGAAAGGAAAGGGGAAAAAAAAAAGCAGGAATAGGGGGAAGGCGGCTCTGCTCTGAGGACGGCGCGCAGCACCATGCAGCTTGCGCCGCTGGCGCTGGCACTGAGCACGCTCTTCATCGACGGCTTGAGGGCAGGAGGCAGGCGGCAGAAGCTGCACCCCAGGCAAGGTAAGGGGGGCGCGGGGGCGCGGGGGCGGCGGGGCCGGGGCTCGTCCTCCCTCCGCTCAGGGGGCATGTGCCTCTCTCCCCTCGYAGCGAAGCTGCTGGAGAAGCTCAGCGAGTACGAGATAGTGACTCCTACCCGGGTGAATGAGTTTGGCGAGCCCTTCCCCACCGATGTCCACTTCAGGAGGAGGCGGCGGAGCACCAGCGCGGCCCCCGACGCCTGGACGGCGGCCGCCGCCGCCGCCTCCTCCTCCTCCAAGGCGCACTACCGGCTCTCCGCCTTCGGCCAGCAGTTCCTCTTCAACCTGACGGCCAGCTCGGCCTTCATCGCCCCGCTCTTCACCGTGAGCCTCCTGGGCGAGCCCGGCGCCGAGCAGCGGCGGCTGTACGCGGAGGCGGCGGACGCCGACGTGAAGCACTGCTTCTACCGGGGGCACGTCAACGCCCGCCCGCGGCACACGGCCGTCATCAGCCTCTGCTCCGGGATGGTGAGACCCGGCCCCGGCCCCGGTTCCGGCGGCAGCCCTGGCCCGGCCCGGCCCGGCGGCGGCGCGCCGGGGCGGAAGCGCGGAGGAGGAGGAGGAGCAGCAGCAGCAGGGCGAGGGTGGGCAGAGGGACGGGGCCGGCCCCTTCCCCCGGCTGGCGCTGCGGGCCGGGGCGCAGCGGGTCGGGCCGGGCCGGGCCGGGCCGGGGCTTTCCCCGCCCCTTCCCGCTTGGACGAGCCCCGTCGGGCTGCGGCGCCGGGGGCCCCGTCCCGCTGCGTCCCGCCTCGGGGCAAACCCGCCACCCAGCGGCACCCCGGCGGGGGGAGGTAATCGGGGAGAGGGGCCCCCTCGCACCCCGGGGGGCCGGCGAGGCCTGGGAGGGGGCGACCGGGGGGTCCCCAGCAGCGCTGACCCCTGAGGCTTCCCACCACCCTGGTGCCTTTTGCCCTAGGGGTGCTGGCAACACCCAGAAAGGGGTGAACAGAAGCTCTCCAGTGCTGGCCCCAGACCTTCCCATGGCCTACGGGAAGGGCATGAGCAGGGGCACGCTGGCGGTGCTGGCCCCAGCCCTTACAGCTGTCCTGGGATGTTCCTGCACCCCAGAGGCACAGGAAGGTGCGCATGGGGGCTCCCCAGCAGTGCTCATCCCATGCTGGTCTCCGGCTCTGCGTTGCACCCAAAGCCTCTGCCAGGTCTAGGTGCTCCCCTGGGTGAGCGTGGTCATGCCACTGCTCAGCCCCTTCCCCATGTGGCAGCGTTGTGCCTGCACTAGGGCTGAGCCAGGCTGCTGCACACGTGTATGGTGGGACAGGCCTTCCTCCCAGCAGCTTGTCCTGGTTGTGGTCTGGTTCCCAGTTTAGGACAGCCACAGGGTGTTTTTTTGTTTTAGATGAGGCTTCCCCCCAAAATCTCTGCTTTCATAGTCACGTGCAACTGGGGGTGTTGGTGTCTTCTCATAAGCAGGGATTTTGTGAGCTGAACATCCTTTCTGGCCCTTATGTGCTCCTTTAAAGTCTGTCTCGGGTAGAGCTGCTCTTGCATACCCTGGTTATGAAAAAGAGCACAAAATGATGGGGCTGCGCTGAGGCCTGCAGCATGCTGCAGCATCCCCTCAGTGGCACAGGAATGGGGTCTGGCAGGTGTCCTCCTCTCATGCTCCCTGTAACTTGCCTTGCATGCGTTTCAGTGGGGTGGCTGCAGGGTGCAGCACTGCCCACGTGGGTGCCGTGGTGCATTCGCAGGGGTTGGGCACTGGGAGGAAGCTTTTGAAACTCGCACGCCTCTGTTGGTAACACCCCTGTTTTGGGTAGTCCTGCTGTCTAGTTTGTCGTCACCCAAAGCTGACTGCCTGTCCGTCTCTGTTTCCTCTCAGCTAGGCACGTTCAAGTCTCACGATGGGGACTATTTTGTAGAGCCGCTGCTATCGCTTGAAGAACAGGAGTATGAAGAAGAGCACAATAAGCCACATCTAGTCTACCGACACCGAACACCTCACACCAACTCTTCAGGGGACGGGCAGACCTGYGATACTCCAGGTACTCATTTTCTTACTTCCCTTAATGATTTGGCACTTAGGAAAGGGAGCTAATTTGTGGTAAAATATCTCTAGGCTCACTGGCGGCAAAAGCAAGCGGGGATGCGATGTTGAGGGACTCCTCTAGAAATGGTACTGTGTATGCTGGGAGCAGGCTCTCTTGATGGTACTGCTGTCTTGGTGAGAGATGTGGTGTGCCTTTGCTTTCTAATAGCCACTTCTAAGGAAGTTGTGGTCAGGAAAAATGTTCCTGTTTCCATTTCATCCCATAGGCTGGTGGAAGATCCTTTGGCTCTCTTGTCTTAAATATCTCATGAGTTTTAAACTTGCTTTCTGGCTTCTCCTAATCATAATTCCTCGATGTCCTGGTTTGATTTGCTCTTTGCCTGAAACTCCATTTCTGTCATCTTAATGGCATTGTTCTGTCTTGGTCTTTCTGTGCCTCCAGTTCTCCTTCCCCAAAGTTGACTGAGAGTTGCAATGGCTTGTTTCTTTTTAGTGGAAAGAAGAAGGTACTAACACCAACCCTGACAGTTCTCCCCTTTTTAACCACTTTCCAGGGTTCATTTTCAAAGCTTTTTTTCATGGCCCTCTTTCCACTAGTGCTATCTCCCTGACCTCCTCACTCCCTATTTCTAGTTCTTGCACATATGAAAGAGCATAAGCCTTTTTATCTCCCCTTCATGTGTGTTGGTGAGCAACAGCCCTGCTCCTACTGCCCCTGTTATCTGAAGTGGCCTCCTGCTGCTCTCTGCTTAGTTGACTTCCTGATTTTCACAACTAWTCCTCTCCTTTGGCAGCAAATACCCAAGTTCTCTCTGAAGAAGCTTACTCCTTAGGYCTCCTGTTTCACCTGCTGTTTCGCCTTCCTCCTTTGGCCTGCAGCTAGATCTACAGGAGCTTTAAAGCCTAAACAGAGTAGACCTTGACTGGCTTCCTTTACACAGGCTGAGAGCCGCTCTTGTGCTGCAAGCAGGTGGAGTTAGTGAGGGAGTAAAGGTGCCACTTGAGGAGAAGCGCGGTGCAAACCGTAGACTGTGTTTAGCACACGTGACTCATTTGGCACCTGTGACTGTGGATCACGGCTGTGCTGTTGAGCTGTCAGTCTGTTCAGTTTGCACCGATCATGTGATGTGCTAAGTCAGAAGATGCTCTGATGCTCTGCGACTGGCCAGAGCAGATGCACTAGTGACATGTATTTTTTCTCCTAGAAGACGTGTGGATACGTGTCCACATGCAAACGTACGTGCTGAGGGCCAATGGTACCTCTCACAAGGCTATCATTGTTTGTTCTTCCAAGGGTTGCTGCTGGACTATGCCATTCTGGTTTCTCTCTTCCAGCTGTTTCTGCTCCCTTCTTTGAGATCAGATGCAGGAGACTCAGAACAGTTGGAAAGAAACACGGAATCTGGCACATTTCATCAGTAGCCCTTGGAGGAACGGAGCAGCAGATCACGGGACTCATTGATTCAAAGGTAGCTGGGAGGGCTCTGACAATCATTTGTGGACTTTACGCTGTGCAGTTATAACAGTCCCTTGTATTTCACCCCGTTATGTGTATCATAGTGTTCATTTAGGGTACTATTCTTCTGGATCACTATTCATAAGAATATTACTCTGTCCACTGTACTTCCCACATTATGTATATCTCTTTCTCCTCTTTTCCAACAAACGCTGCCTCTTGCTTGTCTTTGGTGTTTCCTTTTTCTTCTCAGTTGCTTCATGTGGTGGAGAGAAGAGGTCTAGCCTCTCAAATAAGGGTTTAAGCATTCCAGGTAGTCTTACTTGTCCTCCCTTCCCTGCAGTCTCTCCCTCTCCTTTACACCCTGTTCCAGTTTTTAATAGGGAATACTGCCTTGGTTGTACACGTTTGGTGAACAAGTCTTGGTCGCCTCATTTATGGAGGAGGTACAGGGCACCTTGGGGAATCCTGAAGCTTTCGTTCTTCCCTCCTGGCTGTGTCTGGCGGAGAGAATGTACCTTGTGGCTTTGGAGCATAGGGGAAAACAAAAAATCTAGCAATGCTTGCTGTTTTGGACAGGCCACATCTATCGCCCTTATCAGAGGGAATGGTTTCATGAGAATTTGGGAGTCTGTTATGGTTGTAGGGTGTTGCGTGAATCCAGCCTTTTGTCCAAACAATGTGTGAAAAGCTGCATTTGCATTGCAAGCTTCTGGCAAGAGTTGAAATTCGCTCAAAGTGGCAATTCAATGCTAGGGAAGTCTTGAGTACCCATCCTGCAGTGAGCGGGGGAGAGGATGTTGCCAGGCAGTGGTGCTATTAAGAATGTCTTTCTGATAGCGTTCTTCCTGGAAATGATTAATAAACAACAGAGTGGTGTTTCCTTACCGTGATGACGTAATTATAGACTTCTGAAGTTTCTCTTGTGAGTTGACTGATAGATTGAGTAAACGTTCTCATTTCCAGTGGCCTCCCCGGTGTTATTTTTAGTTTTCACCTTCATCAGGTCAGCTTGGAAAAATAGGTACCTGTCCTTTTGACTCTGTTAAGTTTTAATTAGCAGTTTCTGATAACTGTGTTTTGGTATGCTGATACGTGAGAGATTCTGCAGATGTTCTGGCAAAAAAGATCTTTCTCCTCTGAATGCTGATGGATATTGAATGCAAGCTGTGGCTCTGCGTATAAGCTTTTGTAGCGTAACACACGGGTCTCCTGGCAATGTACTTCAGCCTTCTGGTGTATAGCTCAACAGCGGTAATAAAACCCTTTGACAAAGTTTTCCTTGGGGTAATGGGTAATGTAGTTTCAGTCATAGGAAATGGTGCAGTTTCTCCTCTTTCYCTTCTTTACGTTACTACCGTGAATCAATTTGTCGTCTGGCAGAATAATTAGTTGCGTTTTACTGAATAGCACTGACAGGATGAAGACTTGGCCAGGCCAGCTGCGTGATGTCATTAGGTGCAGCACTGCTACCACCCATTGCTTCATGATAGCAAGCTCTTCCGATCCAAATTGTTAATATCCTCTTTTTTGAGGTGGAGGAGGAAGAGAAAAGAAGTTCTGGTCCTAAAAAAAGGGAAAAAAGGAAGTTGCTCATTGCAAAGCTCGAGAACTGAGTTTTCCTGAGCTCTGCGGAGGAACAGCCTGAATCCGATGATAAAAAGAGCCTGAGTGCATCCTGCAGTGAAATGGATAGCTGTGCCCTCTGCTCTGGGCTGGCCTGTCCTCTGGGGCAGGTTGGAGGGGAGGGCTGGCAGGAGCTGCTCACCCGGCCAACGTGACCTCCTGCAGAGAGCAGACTGGGGAGACCTACCCATCAGTTTCCACGTGAAACCCTTAATGTTTGGTCTTGCAGGGAGACATCCACCTCTAGATGCAAACAGGAAGCTACCCCCAGTTGTCATCTAAATAAACCACTTCGGGCCACCTCTCACTCTGTTCCCTGAAGCTTCCTGTCTCTGGGTTGCGTCCTTTGTTTTACCTGTCTATCTCCGCTCTTCAAACGAGTTCCTCGGCTGTGCTTATATCTCTGTGTTTTTATTTCTGGCCCGACTCTGCTGTTGAAGTGTTTTATTTGAATGATTGATTGTTTCACTAAAGTATGTGGGACTTGGGGGAACCCAACTGCTCACAAACCCCCTTTGTCCTGTAACGGCGCCGTCTTCGGTTCTGGTGTTTGCTTCTCCCCTTCTCTCTGTTTTTCCTTGTGTCGTTTTGCTACCTCTCCTGTTCTCCATGTTTCTGACACTTCTTTGTGTCATTGCGATCAATTTTTACACATAGACTTTTGTCTTTTGCTTCTCTTGAGCCCTTCTGTTCTAGTTGTTTGGGATTTTTTTTAATAGCTTTAACCTTTTACTGAATTTTAGTGAATAATTCTGCCTGTTGTCCACCTCTTGCTCTGAGACAGCCCACTGAGCCACGATTGCCCTGTGGCCATGGGTGCGAATGCAGGGGTTGGGCGTTCTTGTCTCCCCACCTCTCTGGCTTTGCTGTGTGCTCAGCTATTTCATTACTCCAAACTTTGCAAATTCCTTGTAGTTTTTACAGTGTCTCTCTTCCAGGATTCCTGAATGAGCTCTTTTGGGCTGCTTTTTCTTTGTTCCCACTGTGTTCTCATTCCTGCTTTCTTGATTTGTGCTTTCTCTGTTTTCTTTCCAGCTTCATTAGTTAAATGCCTCCCTGTTCCCTCCAGCCCCCAACGCTGCTTTTGCCTCATTTTCCATAGTTCTTTTTCATACTCGGGACCCAGCTGTGGCTGAGATGAATAAATCGAGGGCCAAATATATAGCAAGCGCTAGCTGTTACCATGACTCTCGTTGCTGGTAAGCGGTGCCCATTCTGACGCTCATGTTAGACAGGGGCTTTGGGGCTGAATTTGAGGATCTTGCACAAAGGCCTGGCTCCTTAATGAGAGTGCTTAAAGGAGGAATATCCACCACGGGCAAAACTCCTCATGCAGAAGCAGCAATAACACTCTGATGGTGCCAAACTAGTAGGAAGACGATTAGAGCTTTTTCCATTTTTGGAGGCGAGCCAAAGGGTTGTAGCCAGCAAAGAGGCCTTCCAGCAATTCCCGCTGCAGTGGGAAAAGTTTTGAATCGCRCTCGGCTTCATGCAGGACAGAGCAGATCTTACCTGTGCATTGCCTGGATATCAGGGGAGATGGGGAAGCCCGGTGACTTGGCTGCGGAYGTTGCTTTCCAAGGAAAGATGAGCTTTGCCTGCACAAGTGGCTGCTGGGCACGGTCTCCAGGCTTAGCCCTCCCAGGACCCGCCAGAAATGAGCACAGAAGGCTCTCCAGTTCTCAGCAGGGTRTTTAGTTGTAACCCGCTGAAGTAGTCTGTTTACTTGGGGGGGAGCAGGTTGCTCTCTGACTCGCGCAGTAGCTCCGAAAAGGCAAGGTCAGCGTCCTCGTACGCGTGAGAGCGTTTCAAGGCGCCGTGCGTGGCAGTCGTGTTGAGAAAGCGGCTGCGACAAGCATGAGGCGAATCTGCCGCGTGAACCAGGTCCTGCCGCCGAGCTAGCGTGACACAGACATAATCGGTAATATATCACTGATTTTTTTCAGTTGCATTAATGAGTAATTTGTAATAGATTACCCTTTCAGAGGAACTTTAACAACCCTTCCCGCCGAACGCGGCACTGGGGAGTCGCCAGAGCAGGGGGTGGCTGCTCTCTGCCTCGAGCAACYGAACGCCTGGTGCTGCCAGCTCGTTTCGTGCAATCCCGTCGCTGTGCGATAATTAGCACCAGCCTGCCCCGCTCTTACAGATGGTTGCCGGCGCTCTGCCAGGGCTGCCCCGCCGTGTCGGAAATCGCTGGTGGAGCCCGTGGCCCGAGCAGGAGGTGGTCCTGCCTGCCGCCGTGCTCCCCGGCGCTCGGGGACGGGTGGCCCAGGGTGCGGGCTTGTTAATGTTATCCGTGTCGTGACCGGGAGGGAGAACTGGGGGCGGATTTGGTGGGAGTCTGGCACCGTGACTAAAGCCTGACCTCGTCCGTTTTCACATAGCGTAATCTCTCATCGGTACAGGTGGGCGTTGAGCTCTTGCTCCTATCCGAGCTCTAGTTCAGGTTGTATGCCTGATGTYAGAAATGAAAATGGCCATAAACAGGGCTAAACACGGCCAAACAGGCCAGAGGTGAACAATTCTTAYCTGTTCTACAGGTCGTTTATATGCGTGATACTCTTATTTCATAGAAGTTTTGAGAGATGGCAGAAACATCGAATGACTTTTTCGTAGGGCTCAATTTTCATGCTCTTGCAAGTGATGCATGGTGAAATCCCAGAGCCTCTGAGATCAAGCTGTTGATCTAGGGTGTTTTTTATATTTTTGCTATTTCTTTTAGACTGTTTGTCTTGCCTCCAACTGTGACCTTATTTTGGTTTAGAAGTCTTTAATCCAGCAGTATTTAGCTTTCTAGGTGTCTGGTTTCCGTGAGGTTCTTCAGGCATCCTACTGGATCTCGCATACCTGAAGCTTGTAGGAGATCTGCAGGGAGGTTTTCCTAAGCGTCTGCTTCCAGGTTGAGCAATCTCTGAGCTTTTTCAAAGGTCTGTTTAAGCTGTCAGTTTTGCTTTTGGCTGCAGGTCTTCTTTCTTTYCTCAGAGAAATTTCACATTTTAAGGAAGTGAATTGTAGTTCATGGTCAGATAGTAATTATTTCAGGTTTCCTTCCCCGCTGAAAACAGCAGACGAGAAAGTTACATCACAAGTCCCATATGCTAATGTAATTAATTCTATTTCTGGCTTCCTACTGAGGTAATAGCACATAACAGTCAACCAGTCCTTAGTCAAATGGGCCTGGGATGTCAAACACGAGCATTTCCCATACTGAGTTGGGAAAGGGAACAGGCTGTAATGTCTCTGCTAGCTTATGTGATATTGGCAAGTGCAAGAAACTTTTACAACGGCTTCAGTTAAAAATTTCAATCCCAGCCACTGCTACRGATCCCATAATTGCACTTTTGTTCTGAAAATTTCTTCATGTGTTACAAGCAAGGTGTATACATGGCGGGGGGAGGGCGGGTTGTTACTCTTATTATTGAAAATGTTGTATCAATCATCCCTTTGGTAAGAAAGGTTAATTTTGTAATGGTGGAAGACCGAGACTGTGGCTAAATGAAGACTAGTTTAATTATTTCTTGAGACTCGGGCATGGTAAGTAAACAGAATTATTCTCCTGTAATCAGAGTGAAAGTACTTGCAATTTTACAGCTATTTTTACATCTTCTGTATGGACRTCTGCTGAAGAAGGGCAGGTGGGACAGGCAGTCAGATATCACACTGGCGGTTTCCATCTGTACACYGTGTCATATACGAACAAAAATAAACAGACCGACTGTTCTGTGGCTTGTCTTCCCATATGCCCATATTGTCATGAACAACATCTTCTTCTTGTGGCCAATGGTTAGGCAAAGTTTGTTTCTTACTAATGAGTTATGTTTTTCCTCATCTTTTACTGAGCGTCAATACAAAGATGTGGTGATCTCCATGTTGTTCTCCTTGGTTGGACCTCGTGGTTGGAGGTACCACTAGATATGATGGTAGATGGCAGCACACTTATGATCCTGTCTTCCCTAGGACAAACGTAAATGCCATAATGGCTCTACACCGGATGCAAAATGAGGAACTTTTTTATTTTTTAATAGCTGATATAAAACAAAAGGTAAAAGGTAAAGCTTCTGATTACTTCAGTGGTGAGGTTTTTGTGATCATCAGAACATGGTATGCACTGGGTTTCAACCCACTGGAGAAATGATGTGCTTTGTAAAAGACAGATCTGTCTGTCTGAAGTGACATTTGGCCCTGCTGTGTTCACGTGCTGTAGGTTTTTTTCCACGCGTTTCGTAGTCTTCCCAAGTACAATAGCATCATTCAGGTAACAATGGACTTCAGGCAGGTTTTGGAGAATTCTGGAGAATGAACATGCACCGTACACGGTGTTTTCCAAGCGGAGAAGTCCATGTCAAATAAATGCTGTGAAGTCTGTATTGCCTTCACACATCATGTGGCAACACTGACTTTGTAAATCAAAACAAGAAAACATCTTTGCTCCAAGAAGTTTTGCAGACACTATTTTAAGAGGTGGCAGTGAAGAGCTGTCAATCATCACGGCTTTGTTTCACCCCCTTAAGCCCCTGCAAAGGCATCTTTCTGAAATCTCTATTTTATTACAAAGGCCACTGAGCAGAAGACTCGTTCATCCAGAATGGTTCAGAAGAGTCACTTGCTCTGACAGTCTCTCTGCGGACTCATTCATTCAGCTCTTGTGATGGGGCAGCTCTTTCTGCGAGGAAGAGATAGCGTTAGCCTGCCTCATGAATAGCACTTTGGATTTTAACCCTACCAATGGACCATTTTGCACAGTCGGGTTTCCTCAGCATGGTCTCCTGGACTACCTGAGCCTTCATAGCAGCACTGCCTAGTGGCTGAAGCTGAAGCAATGCACTTATAAATTATTTGCAACTGATATGCATTGAAAGATGCATTAAGAGCAAGCAAGTAAGCATGGGAGTTTGGATCCTCGGGCGACTTGTGGTTCAGTAAGTGCAGCCTCTGAAGCTTTGCAAGCAAACGGCTTCAAGTAGCACAGCGACTGCAGAACGCAGTATCCCTGGCAATTTTCCTGACATGCTGAAATGCCACCAGCGTCTGCCACGGTGTCCGTGGACCCGCAGCCTGGCTCAGGTACGTGTCTGCCCACAGGTGAAACATTGAGACATACTTCAGCAAAATGCTCAGCCTTTCACAGAGTCGGGATGGCTTGCATGGGTATTTTGCAATGATTTTTTTTTTCTAGTCATTCTGTAGGGCTAGTTTATTTTTCCTCATGAACCAGTGGATTATGGAACTTGTGTCAGTGATTTTCAGCACAGTAACTTTCTGTAAGGCATGCTTTAAACCAATTCTGTACCAATTCGATGGTGCTTTTTGCACCTTGGTTTATCCTTTTTTTTTTTTCTATTTTGTTTTGTTCTGCTATTGCTGACTTAGTCTGACCAGCAAATAAATAATGTCCGGACCAATTCAAGCAGTAAATGCCTTCCAATTGTGAGATGCAGTTATTTTGCCTGTRAGATGATCTTTAATCATTTTCTGCCCAATGCTCAACTCGTATGTGACTATCAGCTTTCTTAAAGAGGGAATTTATTGTTTTGTTCATTAAACTAGTTTCTGTCTACTAGGCAAAATTGATGACTTTCAGGTACAACTTTTTATGCTAGGCACAGGGAAATTCTTTAAAGCTGGAATGCATTCTCCCATATATCACTGGGAGAGGAAACGTCTAGAGTATGTGTGGTCTTTGGTGCTCATATGGTGTAAAAGCAGAGAATATTTTCTTCCTACAGGCAGTTGTTTGGTGCTAATTGCAAGTACGTAGTTCTCAAGCGTTCTGATCTGAAAAGCAGGAAGAGTGGCCAAGATTGCCCCAAAAGGTGTTGGTGGGCTCAGCATCTCTGCTGAAACCTCACGCCTTGGCCTCTTCTGCATCGTATGATGCATAGCAAGGCCGTGGGGTGGGCAGGTGGGATGCTCCTCACGCATTGAGAAACTGGGAAAGGGAATCTCATGTGCTGGGCAGTGAAAGTTGAGGATTTTGTAGAAAAGACCTGAAGTTTTGCGGGGAAAGGAGCAGGATTGGCACAGCCTTGGAAGCCGAGGGGCACAGCGATGGAGATGCAGAGAAGAAAGGGAGATAGGGAATGGGCATCTGGGAGATGGGTAGGGTCACAGAGCACCTTTCTCTTTGAATCCTGGCTGGCCTACGTCTTTCATTTCCCTTCTGGCTTAGATCATTGATCTCACCTCTGTCAATAAAGGCTRTTTTCCATTTCTAGCTGTAGCAGCAGCTCTGAATGCACAGTCAAGGAGCTATCTGCAGGGAAGGCAGGATGAATCCTGCCCGGTTGTCAGCGTGGTACGGAGCGAGGTGGTCACTGCTCCCCGCTTTACCTTTCCATCGCCGGCTCTCGTCTGAGCAGGGTGAGCAGCTGCCAGCCACGAAGCGGCTCTGAGTTATGCTGGTGTACATGTGGGTTCGCTGGCCACGAAGGAGCAATTCACGCCCACGGCGACAGAAATGAGAATCTGCCCTGATGCAAACTCATCCAAGATTCATTCTCCCTGCAGATGCTGCAGTGTTTAAATAAAGCATGAGCTTTTCTTTACTGCTTTGCTTAGCTGAAAAGCTGAAAATGTAGCTGTTTGTTAGTCTGCGATGGTAAATGTGGCTGTTGTCCCTCCTTCTGGAAACACAGGGTTTCTTTCAGAGGGCTACAGGAGACCTAGCAGGGTCACACAAAACCTTCTTGAATGGAAGCCCAAACTGTGTTTTCCTACAACCCGTGGTGGTTGATGAGATTTAGAAGCAGAGTCTAGTAATAGTGTCTGTTGCCCRCAGGTCATCGCTTCAGGCCTCCTAAGACACCAGTGAGCGATGCCGCCCTTTGCGGGATGAAATGAAATGCTAAGTTGCTCTCTGATCTGGTGTGCACGGGCAAAACATAAAACGACCGAAAGGGGCTTTTTTCTTAGCATCTGCTAGGGGCCATAGATCAGAGCGGTGTGGAAATGAGACTGTTCTCTTCCCAAAAGTTGACCCTTAGAGGCGTTGTTGCTGTCCACCTTGTATCTATTCTCTGGACAAGAAAGGATTTTTATTTTTGCTAAAACGCTATTTTGTTTTTCTTTCAGTTCGGGTAAATCTCTTCTAAACAAACAAACCACCCCAGGTGTGTGCAAATGCTACTTGAAATATAGCTGTGGCTGCGTAATTTTGGTCTAAGAGTCAATTTTCCTCTTCTTGTGTAAATGCCCCTGACGGCAACAGGCAAGGGCAGGTCGAAAACCAGGCTGTGACCAAAAACTGATGAAATGTGTAAAAATCATGGTTTGATGTCGGCCACTCTGACCTCTGCATGAAGAAAATCCGTCTTTTCCCTGCGTCTCCCTTGCCAGGGATGGCTGTCGCTGCAGTGGCCGCCCTTGCAGCAAACGCAGGTGGCCAATTCGGGCTTGCAGGCCATAACCAGAGCTGGTGCAGGACCGTCCGGGAAGGGTTCACTCCCGCGGCTCCTCCTTGGGAGCAGGGGAGTCGGGTCCCAAGCTGATTGACTGCCCGAAGGGAGGTCAGCTGAATTTTGATCTGCTTGATGAAGGTGTGCAATAAGTAATTCACTTCCAAACTGTAGTTTTGTTATCTGTTTAGCCGGATCAGAGCAATGCTGGGAATGTCATAGGCTAAACACTGAGGAGCAAACTTTGCGGTGAAAATCCTAGGTCACACATTAAGGAAACATTTGATAGTAAGCTGCTTTGAAAGCACCATGCTCATTTTTTAACAGGGAGGGGATGTTAATGTTGTTAGCTCGAGAAGCAGATTTTTTTTCCCCGTCTTTCTCCTCTTTTTTTTTTTTCTTTTTTTTTTTCTCCCATGCTATGGGCAACTCTCATGAACTTGGAGCTGAACTGAAATTACTTTCATTGTCACATGTCTTGTTTAATTGTGCAAATTGCTTTCTGTTCCAAGGACAAGTTAATGTAGAAATGGAAAGGATTAGAACTGTTGGGATAAGCGATCGCCCTTTCTTTTAATTTTGGGTTTTAGCATAACAATAGCTACCACTTCAAAAGCAGCCCCTGGCTCTGCCCTGTCACCCTTTTATGCAGTCAAAGTGCTCGCTTAGTGCCTGATTCTCCAATGCCCTCTCCCTTGGGATAGATCCAAAGTCCATTAATCAGTGGGAATCGGCCGTAAATCAGCTCAATGGGCTGAGGCTTCTTAAACAAGCACAATTAAATGGCGTTGGGATGGAAGATGCCTTCAAATCTGATRATAGCACATTGTACCCAGTTAAAACCAGCATAAATGACTGATCAAAATTCAGGCCGGGAGGAGGGAATATCCCTGTCATGGTGAATGTCACAGGACTGGGCCTCTTTTTTTAAGCTTCACRTAAAAAGAAGAAACCAAGCAAAAAATAAATCAACATACACCTTCAGGTCTGTCTGAAGACACTGCAAATACCGTGGTGCTTGACTAAAGCAAGCATCAGAATACACATTCTTACAGCAGCATTTTAGCCACTTAATCAAGTGTTAACTGTTGAATTTGTACAAAGACTAGCCTAGTTCTTGAATCTGTAGTTACTGATCTGTAGTTTGCATGGTTTTAAAGGCGAGGCTCTTGAGCATTTGTCTGCTCATTGGGGTTTTGTTTTTTCTGCAAATTTAAAAATGTGTTTTGTTACTTAAACCCATCCAGTTACTGCCGTGTGTAGGTAAATGTTTTTCAGGTCATTTGCAAGAATTGAGACATTGCCAAGCAAACCATTTTGCTTCCTGTTTTCTGTTAATATATTAACATGATGGACAAATGCAAAACCAGGTGGAAAAGCATCACACCCTTTGTCAGTGTTCGGTGTCACAGTAGTAAGCCGTCGCTGTGAAATTGAGGTTTTCTTGTGTGACGTGAGCGTTTTTCGCTTTTGCTGAATTAACCTGCAGCGTGCGGCAGCATTCAGCAAAAACATTTCTGTTGTGACCCTCTCGATGTTGCAAGCGAGGTATCAGCAGCCTCGGGCACTTGGAGTGCTTGCAGGGCCTCTGTGCAAGTCCTGTCCAAGCCGGTGGGAGTTTTATGCCTGCGTTGCGAGCAGTACACTGCCATTAGTGTTTAATTTTTTACAGATGAATGTGCACCATCCCTGAGTGTAGTTATACGCCAGAAAGATGGGTGAAGATAACAGTTCACTACTATCAAAGTCCAGGAGGGGCTTTACGCGGGACATATCCCTGCGAGCTTATGCTTAGTTTTACAGTAACTAGGTTGGCAAACATACTATACSTGACTGTTGTCCAAATACGCTGTAYGTGCAGTGACTTCATATGTGTTTAAGAAAAAAAATTTTTTTTTTTAAAGTTATGATGTGGCTGGCTTAGTTTGTGTGCTGGACAGAGGAACTACACCCAATATTTTAGCAATAATGTGCAAGACCTCTTTAGCAGAAAGAAAGGTGTTTTTTTTCCCTGCAGGCTGGGCATACCCTGGCTGCATTGGGGTCTGGTTCCCCGTGCGGGCTGTCGGGTAGGGGCTCTCCAGAGCAGACCTTGCCCGTGAACCTCACCTTGTCCTACCCTACCACCCTGCTGCAGCCCTTCGCGGCATGGCCCGTGGCCTTCCTCCCACTCTYGGACTCCGGGAGCTGAGGACAGATGCTCAAATTGTAAATTTTTTTCTTTTTTTGGAAAGCGTGACGGTGTGCTCGTATAACCCCAAAAAATTCGCTGCAGGGCTTCAGTGCGAGCGTGGCGCCCTCGTGAATTTGAATGAATTTGTTTAAATACCTCCTCTTTAACGGGTGTCTCTTTAAAGAAATCCCTTGCATTTCCCGGTTCTCTTGCAAGCCAAACCCCAGTCCGGCGGGCTGGGCAGCGGGGYGGGAGGAGAAGCTCCGCGGCGTCATGCCGGCGGTGGCCCGACCTCCGCCTCCAGCCTCGCTGGAGCCCTGCTGCTGAGCATCTCACCGTCTTTCAGGCGTTTTTCCCTCGGGCGCCCGACTCTTTCGCCAGGCGGCTATTTAAAAGGGAAATCCGAGGGTCGGAGAGAGGCAGCGCGCAGGGAGCCGGGTGCCGGGCCGAAGTTCGCGCTTTCTCCGCGGCCCGGTCTTCCTCTCACCTTTAAAGGTTATTTGTACGCCTGCTCGGCTTCCCGCAGTGCCTGGCACGGAGCACGTTGGGGTAACGTCACGGTTGCCCGCGAAGCCGTGCCAGCRTGAGAGCAGAGGCTTGCCAACGTAACGGCACTGATTAGCGCGGGAGAACCAGGGCAATCCAATTATAATCGCGAGCGCCATTGGCTTTCGCAAATTCTTACCGAAATAACGGTGAACTCTGCTGTATTAAGGTGGTCTGGGCTCTGTCAGGAAAGGGGAATTSATAGGGCTTAGGTATACTCTATTGCCTGTTTATGTGTTGGGCAAAAAAATGGTATTTTTGGGTGGGTAGATGCTGGCCAAGCCCCTCAGCCTGCCTTGATATAAGAGAATGTATTTTTTAATTTCTTATTTTGGAAATTATTACAAAATATCCTAAAAGGAAACTACCCCTGAAAAATAGCTGAGAGGTTTCCTATCATTTAAATCTTGTTCGAGTATTGAATATTCCTTTGTTCCCTAATATTATACTTCCTCTAACCTACTCAGTGGGTCAGATAAGGAAATGTGATATTTTTCCACCAGCATGACAAAATTAAAGTAAAGCTATAAAGAGCAGGAGGGTTGTAGCCTGGAGTCTTAGATGAGCAGTTCAGATCTGGCTTTCTATTACTTAGCAGAAGCGAACAGTCTCTTGTGGATGAATCACATTCAATTAGCTGTTTCCTGTGATGAACTGATTAAAAATTAAGTGGCTTCAAATACAGCTGATTTTGCTCTTACATTTAAATAATGCTATAATTACATACTAATCAGATGGTAAATCTTAATTGTACACGTTCCATATGTTTTATTTGCCCGCTCTCCGTCTTCGGTTTGTCGTCTTTGTATCAGCATGGAGTATATTTTCAGGCTGCTTTTATGTTTGGCCTAATTGAATATCAAAAGCGGTATATGTGAAACTTCCTGAATTCTATTCTTTAGCCAGTGGCAGCTGTGCTATTAGATGACCTTTACCATTCCTGTAGCACGGAATAATAAAGGGAGGGGGAGAATTGAAGCCTAGCCATGTTATTGTTAGAGACAGAAATAAATCATATATAATTGCCTCACTATGAAGGCCAAATCCTGCCGTCCTTCATGCCTGAGTTAGAAATACAGGATTTGGACCTTTGTTTCCTGTGGTTTCCTGGCCACCTTGGACGTGCCCAGAATCCTCACGCTGCTGCGGTGGCTAATTACCATCGCCGGCTCCAAGCTCAGCCTGAATTCCTCCTGCGTGTGCGATGATACAGTCCTGCTTCGGGAAAGCCTTTAGGTGACTGTCAAGCTTAAGCGTCATTGACTTCAGAAAGATTATTTATGTCTTTAAAAGTTAAGAAAAGGCTTAAATGKTGGATTAAATGGTGGCCTTCCACCAAGTGCTTCTGCTCTGGTTTGCTATTTAGAGCAAAYCTGCTAACTCTCAGATGAAATGAATACGCCTCTTGACATAAAATGCATGCGGTATTGACTGTACTCAGTACAGAACGTACTTTATGCTTTTGTCTGCTTTTTAATCATAGGTCATGAAAATAGTCACAAAAAGAGCAAGCGGAAACACTGGAGAAAACAGCGGGTAGAAAGCAGCATATTATCTGACATGGAGATGTTAAAACATAGCCTAGAAGTGAACTCATTTTCTACGGAGAGCAACAAGACTGGGAACATCAGTGACAAGAAAAGCCATAGAAGGACAAAACGGTTTCTCTCCTACCCTCGGTTTGTCGAAGTGATGGTGGTGGCTGATAGCAGGATGGTTGCCTACCATGGAGCTAATCTACAGCACTATGTCTTAACATTAATGTCAATAGTAAGTATTCAAATAGGGGGAGTGATTTTACTCACAGTTTTTTTCTAGTGGATGCAGAGCTTCATTTCTGCCTCTTTCTCACATGATACCATCAGTTTGCTTCAACTAGGTGTGGAAACATTTCTGGGATGAGAGTAAAGCTTGCTACAACTTGGTTCAGGTTCACAAGACCTCAGGCACATCTCCCTTAGTGAAGAACATTTGGGGAGCATTGGTTGAAGTCTTCCTTCTTTCCCAGACCCACCACGCTTCCTTCCCACACCTCTCCCTTGCAGCTGTCTGCGCCCCAGGCAGCACAAAAGGAGTCGCTGGCCCTTTAGTCCATGTATTTTATTCTTCTTTTTATTTAGGGCCATGTGAAATAGCAGCTGAATAGAAAATGTGCTTTGGGGACTGTGACTTCCTAGGGACCGATGAGAGTAGGTCATGCGGTTGCCTGACTTCCCTTGCAGTTACAAGGAGAAGGAGCCTGTGGTCACTTAGGTCCTTAGCATAGTGCTAGGGCTGGCTTTCCAGGCTGGTGGCGAGCATTTTAGTAGCTGCTGGTACTAAGATGCAGTAGTGCAGTCCCCAGGCAGGCAGCTCTGTAGATGCATGTTGCTGGGAGGTAAGTATCCAACGCAGTTGTCTCACTGAGTGATTTTTGTCCCATTAGAGGGTAGAAGCGCAGTGGATATGTGATCTAAAAACAGCCATGTCAAAATGAGGCACTAGGCAGAATAAGTTTGGCCAGTGGTTGTTGTACCTTGGAGCGGAATGATGCTGTAATTTGGTGAAAGGCCTTTTAAAGCAGAAGGAAACTTTGTGTTTCTGCAATACCAGCAGGTTTCTTTCATTCTAAAATTATACTGAGCCTCCCAGAGGTGTGCAGCAAGTTCATGGATGGTCAGATAACATTAGAGCACGGAATGGAGCAGAATAGCAGCTTGGGACAAAAACAGTTGCAGAATGGAAAATATGCTTGTGTTGTCTTAATTGTTTGTTTCCKTGAATGTTAGCAATAACTCTGGGCACTTCTTTTTGAAACAGGTAGCTTCTATCTACAAAGACCCAAGTATTGGAAATTTAATTAATATTGTTATTGTGAAATTGGTCGTGATACATAATGAACAGGTAATGGAAGTGATTTTCTTCTCCTTTTGACAGTGGCATACATAGTAAACCTGGTGATAAATAATTAAAATACCTGCTTTATGCGTATTGCTCATTAGGATGGTCCTGCAATATCTTACAATGCCCAGACAACGTTAAAAAACTTTTGTCAATGGCAGCAATCCCAAAACCACCCTGAAGGAAGTCACCTTCAACATGATACAGCTGTGCTTGTTACCAGGTATGCTGAATTTTCTCATTAAAAATATTGCCAGTTACGTGCTGGAGTTGCAAGCTGCGAGCTTATAATGTATGCAGCTATGGGAAACATTTGGTGTTTGGTATAGGTGTAATGAGCAGAATTAGGAGAACATATTCACCACAGAGGTGGAGGAGTCTTAGAGTTTCAGGACCGTCCAAGGTCTGACCATGGGCCGAACATGTGATGAAACTCTAGGACTGTGGTAGGGACTGTGGTAGGGACTTGGTTCAGGCTCCTGTTGGATGGTGTGGCAAAATCAGCCTGGAGGACCAGGAATTGCTTTTGGATGTTTTTTATTATTGTGCTTGTCCCTTAAGTCACTGCTGCTTTGAAAATTAATGTGTCAGGTCTGTTCTGCTTTCAGACAGGATATTTGTAGAGCGCACGACAAATGTGATACTCTGGGTAAGAAAACCCTTTTCTTTGTCTTTTTTAACTTTTGTGTAGTGACAATGCTAGTGTATGTGCTGAACTGTGGGTAACGTTTCCTTTGCTATTGTAACCTCTCTGTTCTCTTCTAGGTCTGGCAGAGCTGGGCACGGTTTGTGATCCATACAGGAGCTGTTCAATTAGTGAAGATAACGGGCTGAGCACTGCTTTCACAATAGCACATGAACTTGGCCATGTGTACGTCTTGTGTAAATGCATTTACATTTAAATAGCCCAAGATTTATGCTAGCTAGAACTTGCCAGCCGCACTAGGAGTTGGTACCTGCTGAGCCTAATTATCTGCGAGGAGATGAATGTACCTTGGTAGGAGAGGCACCACCAAGGAAGTTCAAGCCGTGGTGCGACTCTGGGGGGAAGTGGGATGCTCCGTAGCCCAGCTGCAAGCAGCAGAAACGGCAGACCCACGTTTTGGGGAGCGCAAAGTGTTTGTGAGGGTGAGCGACAACAGGGTACCCCAATGTCGAGCAGTACGTGCGGAGGGGAGAACTACCAAAACATCCAGTATTGCTGCATCTCCTGGCATCCAAATACGGCCAAATCTCTGAGACTTTTGCAATGAAGCCTCAGCCAAGCCTCTGGCACTAGCTGACTTTTTGGCCAGGACTAGGTGGTGCTGGGTGCCTTGGAGAGGATCAGGGCAAGGGGCATGGGCACRTGAAGTCTCCTCCAAGGGCAGGTTCCTCGGGCTGTCAGAGCTCATCCCACCTYGGTGCAAGGCATTCATGAAGTCAGCAGAGCAGCTGTGTGCAAGGAGGGACTTAGCCAGTGTGGCTGGCAGTTGATTGAGATATAAGTGACCTTGATGTACCTGCTGAACTATTTTATTACATGGGGACTTTCACTAAGGAGGATCTCATGTTATGGGACATGCCCAGCAGAGACGCAGTCACTCAATGGAATTTCCCTCCAGTGGAAATTTCTGCTAACTGATTTTGAATTTTTTTTGAGAGTGTGTAATGAGAAAAATCTTTTTAGATCACAGAGTCCTTTACCCCGCAGATGCAACTCTCTTAGGCAGCTTATTTCATTCAAAACTACCTTACGCTTGGTTCGCAGTGGAAGTGTGTAGATGTGGGATGGATGAGTTCTTAAGAACAGATCCCTCATTGTTTTAAGCTCTTTTTTTTCTCCACAGAGGGCTGGCTGAGACATTCTATTTTTAACCACAGTTGTATTTGTTTAAATGAGATTTCCTGACAGAAATTCCCCAGAGGTTTGGCTTTCCCCACACCTAACCTGTGACTAATTCCTTTGCTAATGCTGCCCCAAAGCTGCTGGAGGGGTGAGAGGAGCTCCCGAGCAGGAAATGCCTCTCTGCCCTTTTACAGGGAGCAAAGCAAAAAGTTGGTTCCTTGGAGGTCATCGTAATGGGTTGTAAACTCCCAGGCCTTCGAACATAGGATCACCCTGGGTCATTTCCCCTTTTCCACTTCAAGTAGCAAAGCAGTTTAAGCCGTTCTGTCTCCGTTGTATACTTGCCACATTCTTCGATATATCATGTGCTGCAAACTTCGCACGGTCTTATGTTGATATTGATGCTTGATGGCATTTTGTGAGCCTACCACGTAAAATAGAGGAGCCAAGTTTGTCCCTGGTGCAGCCCTATTTAGGCAACAGCATGAGGAATGAACGTGGCCCAAGGTATTCAGCTGCTTTAGAAAACACCTTACAAGCAACCTCGTGTACTGAGGCTTCCGGCAGCGGTGGTCAGCAGTCTCAAGTGATTCCTCTGCTTCAGAAACTTTTTCCCCCTGATCACCTCTTGGCTCTTTGGTTCGGTTCTGGAGTACTTCCCATTTTCATCATGGTGGGGCCAGTGTCCAGCCTGCCTGCAGGATCATGACTATCAGTTAGAAAGGAAACCGCAACTGAAAGCACGTCTTATGCGAGGTTCCCTTAAGCACTTGTCATGCTAAATACGTGCAGTAGCAGTGTGGAGAGCTTTTGTAGGGTCCTGTGTAGCTTTTGGCAGCCAGGTGCTAGGAACTCAAAACTGTTTGGTCTGAGTGCCTGTTGGTCCTTCTGAATATGTGGCTATTATTACTCGTATCCCATAATAGCTACCAGGAGCATAGCTAGGAAAAATTCTTGGTCTTGCTTATTTTTAGTTCAGACTGTTGCTCTTGCTGTGCTAAATACTTGCCACTTATCCAGCTGTACTTGTCTTTGCTGTGTTCCTCTTAGATTTAACATGCCACATGATGACAATCATAAGTGCAAAGAAGACGGAGGTAAAAATCAACAGCATGTCATGGCACCAACACTGAACTTCTACACCAATCCCTGGATGTGGTCAAAATGCAGTAGGAAATATATCACTGAATTTCTAGAGTAAGGCTTTACCTATGTGTGTGTTAGGCTGTCTTTAGCTGTGTGTGTATCTCACAGGGCCCTGGTTAATCTGAAATCCCAGTGTGCAGCGTTTGGAGGAAATCGGAGGGATTTCCGTGTGCATGCATCCTTTACATAGAGCAGGAATGTGCCCTTGACATCCAGTCCCTGCCAGCTCTGCCTTATGATTAGCTGGCAAGGAATAGCCTCTCTATGGGGAGGAATAAGTCTTCCCCCATGGATATTGCTTTTAAGGAATGTGCATTCTCCTCTAACCTGAAGAGTGAGTTTTCCAAGCCCTGTGGCCCAGATACACAACCATATCCGGCATGGAGCCAGATACGGAGCGTTAGGAGGCAGACTGAATCTGCCTTTCTGCTCCACAGGTCGTGAATAGCACTAGTCCGCTCTGGGAATAGATTTCAAGGAGCCTCTGGCTCGCTTAGATGCACAGTGACTGTCCATACTGCCATGATGCCTTCCCACCCGTTGTGATGGGGAGCAGAAAGAAACTGTGATGGTTTCCAGGCAAATCCAAGAGCTTGGTCCTTTGGGTGATTCTTCTGCTTGCTGTCCAAGAGGAATACCAATGATTTTCTTTCTAAATGTATACCAATACTTACTCAGCAGCCAAAGGAAGTTTGTGCACTCTCAGATATGCTTTTGCTAAACTAGTTGACTGCATTGTGGTGGATGGTCATCAGCACAACATGGGGTGGTAGTGGACAGGCAGCCTCTTACGTTCCATAGTTGAGTCTGCAGTAGCTGTTGTAGCACTTGTTAAATATGACAGATGGGTTGCACATCTAGTATAAAGGTAACCCAAATAAAAATAAATGAGTTCTAGTCTCATCACCTCCTGGTTAACACTATTTTCCTGCTTTGTGTTGTAGCACTGGTTACGGGGAGTGTTTGCTTGATGAACCTTCATCAAGAACTTACACGTTGCCTCAGCAGCTCCCAGGGCTGATTTATGATGTCAATAAACAATGTGAGTTAATTTTTGGACCTGGATCTCAAGTGTGCCCGTATATGGTAAGTGCAATTCCATGCCTTGGTTTTGCTGGCTTTCACAGGTCAAAATAAGGCCTCCCAGCATTGGGTGAACAGGGAAAGGGGCTGGTGTAAAGACTGCACCCACCAGCTGCCAGCTGGTTAGAGCCTGGGCCCTCAGCTCCACTGGTTGTGGGGATGCAACAAGCCATCAAGTTACTGTCGACCTTGTGAGTTAATGGCAAATCCTGGTAGGATAATTTTATAAAGGATCATGCATCCCGTAGGGTGTGTAGCACATGGGATGAATGTATTTAATATTTCGATCTGTTCAATAACTTAAGCAGATGCAGTGTCGGCGACTCTGGTGTATTAACATTGATGGAGCGCACAAGGGATGTCGTACTCAGCACACACCTTGGGCTGATGGGACCGAATGTGAACCCGGAAAGGTCTGTAATACCTCATCCTTTGTAGCTATTTATCGGTCAAACTCATCCTATCCCAAGGGCCAACTGTATGGGATGCAGCTTCTGCCCAGAGCAGCTCTGTGTGTTTTAAGCATTTCATACAGGGGTGAACTGTATCCCATATAATGTGATTAAAATCTACTGCTTGGCATTGTTTTGTTTATTGCAGTTACTCTTTTTTGAATGCTTATCTTACTTTTTAAATTAATACCCTTGAGTGAACTCTTGAGCAAAACTTCTGCAAAGCTTTCCTAGACTTTTATTAGAAATTTCCCATGTGATGTGAGTAATTAGTAATTATATGTAACATAAACTTGCCAACTGGCTTCTCATCTTGACAGCTTCAGAGTAAAATATAGAACTAGATGACATTTTCTGTGTGGAATTTTTTTGGCAGTTTTTCATAAAAACTTTCAATTTCCATGTGCAATGTTAGCTTCCAACTATATATTTTTCCAACTAAATACATTTTCTAGAATAAGCTTTTAGTTTTCACTTGTCCAGATCTGGAGAAAAATAGTTGGGAGGGTTTTGTTGTTTTTTTTTCCTTTTATTGAGATGCTAAACCTTTCAGAGAAAAATGCCAACTATTTTTCATCTTTTTTGTCTGAACAAAAATCTTCCCCATCTAGCTCTAGTAAACAACTTGTGATGTTCTTCAACAAAGCATAGCTTAAAAGTTTGCTCTTGTAGCTAATTAATGATCAATAGTTAAAATTTCATTGCCTTGAAAGACTCAGCGTCTTAATTCATATAGGCTTTCAAATGTGGATGCTATTTTAGATACAATCTTTCAGAAAGGCTGTGGGTCTCCTTGGCAATTAATCTTTTGTTATATGTGTCTGAAACTCATTTGTGAACCCTGATTTCATTCAAGGCAATGGGCATAATATATCAATTTGCCTTCCTTATGGAAAAGCACAGTCAACACAGGCGCGGAAGCTGTTACCTGGTGTTTTTAAGGTTGATAGTGTATGGTAGAGATATTGCTGGAATGCCTATTCCTGCATTACTCTTTGGAGCCAGTGGCACGCCAATATTTACTGTTTTTATGTAAAATCCCTCCCCTTTTTTAAGAATCAGGATAAAACTTATGGACTTCTGAAGTCCCCTCTAGCCCCACCTAAGTGGGACACCTCTGACTGTAGACCTTGTATCTTCACCTTCTCCATTTGTGAGCTTGGGACGTGCTCAGAGCTGGCTGCCCAGAAATAACTAATTTTTTTCTGAATTCCGAATTTGTGGCTGCAGTTCTGTTCAGACATACCTGCAGTTACACTTGGATATGATCAGAGTTTTGTGTTCATACAACTGCGGACGAGCAGCAGGAGTTCAGATAAGTGTGACCTGAATTCCTCCGCTGAGAGCAGGTGGGATCTTACGAAAGACTAACACAGTCGAATCGGGTCCAGGAGTTTGAATGTATTCTGGAAAAAAGGTTTTGTGTGTTGTATCTGTGTGTTGGTCAAGCTTACAGTTTGGATCATCATAAGCTCTCTCCTCCCCACTATTTTCTTGGGCTTGTAAAGTGCTGAGGTGCGAGTCCAGAGTGCGTTTTGTTGGAACAGATCGCTATTTTGGTACTCCGACGTGGCCAGGAGCCCTGTCAAACTGCCGCGTGCTGACTAATGCCTTGCCTCAAGTCTGCATGTTTAAAGTCCATGATATATGGGTTGGCAGACAAAGAAAATACCATGCCATTTTTTATGGAGGTACCTTTGGAAACAAGAGAATCTGAATAGCTAAGAAAAGCTTAGCTAAAGCTACTGGAATATAGACTTATCCAGGCTCTAAACTTATTTTTGAATCAAAGATACTAAAACAACGTGGGAGTAGCAGCTTATGCATATTTTGGATGTGAGGGCACTGAAGTTGATACCATTAAATCAGATAATCAGCCCAGATTTGGGGCTTTGCTGGGCGAACACCAGTCACGATCATTTACTCTGCTTGACAGTGCCCGTGCCTTACCAATTTGAAATAAATCACTGTACCTCAAAGAAAGAAAATAAAGAGGCTCGTAAACTTGGGTCTGTATCTCGTGTGGTTTTCAGGGTTGTTTTAAAGAAAGGTAAAAGAAGCGTGGATGAATAGTAATCATTTCTGTCTCCTCCCTTACGGCAGCAGGTACCGTATAAGTTATGCATGCGTGAAGCTTCACAGCACTTGTCTGCCCCCTGCTAATCTATTCAGCCAAATCAGCCCAAGTCCGGGAGCTGGTTTTGGTGAATTATCCAAGGCCCCTGTAGCAAGACAAAGGGAAGGAAAGTCCGCTATAGTGTCTCCCTTCCCCACCGCTGCTCTCCTGTTCAACTTTGTGTCCGTTTAAGTTATTTTGAACCTGCTCCAGACAAAAACTCTTTTATTCTCCTTGTTCTCTGATCTGTAAGCCCATAGGAAAGAGCACCCTGGCAGACTTTTTAGTTTTCTGTTGTATTTCAGCGTCGGAATTATTTTTAAAATAAAAAAGACGAGGGTTGCACAGCCAGACTATTCACAGCGTGATTCCAAGAAACACCACTGCGTTTCCATAAGATAATCTTGCTGTTTATTTAAAACAGCTGCTCTTTTCTTTTTTTTTTCACTCCCCCTGTGATTCGCTATCAATTTGCTATCACCACGAGCCCCCAAATTGGAATAAAATCAAGAGATTTAGGTAATTTCCTGGTTAATCCTCAACCATCGGATGGGAGACGTATAGGTCATGTCACGGTCTGTTAGCTGTGTACATTCACTAGTTAGCTATTCAATCTGCTGCAGGTCAGCGGTGCCAAGCATGACGGCGGTTACATATTTAGCCGTGAGTGTCAATGTTTCTGCAAGAAGTTCTCCTCCGGGACAGTGTGGTTGTATTGAGGTCGTGTGTTTTCGTGCGCTGGTGGTAGCTGCTGGCCCTCTTTGTCCCTGTGAGTGACTGGCAGGGGGGTCCCCATCCTGCATCCCAACCCTCCAAAGGCCGGGAAGAGCGATGCATCGCCAGGGCTTGTCCTGCAGCAGAGGAGCTCAGCCTTTCAGCTGATTTTTATTCCTGTCCTCTACTGGAGCAGATGCTTTTTTAAGCCAGTGTCTATCCGGGGAATGAAATCTTCAGATGGAGGCAGATGCACAGCACGTAGCCTAGAGACCAAGCTCATCCCTGAGAAGTGCCGTATTTAAGGTCCAAGCTGAGTTGTTCGGTCATCCTGCCAACCGTGCACGCAGCAAACACACCTAAGATCAGCTTCCTTCCCTGGCAGGTAGCCATGCAGCGACCGGGCTGTCATCAGGGAAAGGTGTCAAGCGTGTTGCAGAGCCGATGTCATACGGGAAGGCTGTGGACCCCGGTGGTAGCTTGATTTTGATCTGTTTTCCTAGATAGCTTGATGTAACCTTGTTGCGGTCTCGGTGAAAGGGCTCCTTTCCTCTCCCCAGCCGGCCGCCCTCCTGTTAGGGTAAGAAAAAATATCTCCACTGCTTCGCTCGCTCTGCCCGGTTCGGCTGCAGCCCATCGGTGGATGCAAAAGTTAGGAGAGTGGCGGACAGACGGTCAGACACCATGAGATCTCATTAGCCTGGCTTTCCCAGGAAACGGAGCAAACGCTTTTCCTCAAACCATTCCCTTGGATTTTTAAAGGGGATTTTTTTGTGGTATTGAAGAACTGTCCTACACGTATGTCCTACTTCCCATCAGTTTTGGAAGCCCCTTTGAGTCGGTCTCTGAAGTAAAGAGGGAGTGAACGCGGCGCATCGGTAAATTAGACCCGTCGCCATAAAGACCATCGGGTATTTTCCTGCCTGAACAGCACCTAATGCAGTAAAATATTACAAGGGAATACTTCAGTGATGCATCTACATTTTTTTTTTTATCCTGAAGTCCCTAAATTTCTTCTAATTTGTGAGCAATCAGCAATGTTTGGGTTTCGTATAATTGCAAAGATTTAGGCATCCGCCAGCAAATAAGCGCACCTCCAGGTTTAGCTCTGCTTTAGCAAGCACTGTTCAGTGAGAGGGAAGCCCCCTTGGGGGCCTGGGGGTATTTTTCCATCAATTCTGGTGGGGCCGGGATGTGACTCTCCCCTAGATCTGGCCTGTCCAGAGAAGTCTGTAATTGTACAACAAGCACGCCCAGAAAAGACGTAACTTGTATGATAAAAATAGGGGGGGARGGGGGTGCCAAGCTAATTTAAACCAGTTTTCCAAACAAAATAGACAAGAGTTATAGCTGGAAAATACAAGTGTAGACCAGGCCTTGGCAAGTGCCATGTTATGGCTGAGTGAAAAAAATACTTTGGAGTGAGGAATTCTTTGTTTTTATTTGCCCTTTTGATTTGGAACTTTCCTTTCCTTTCCCTCTTCTCTTCTGGGGTTTTGTGCAGCTGTGGAGAGGTTTGAGGGTTATTTCCCGTTGTTTGCTAATTCACGTCCCTGTTGTCAGTCTCCTGTTACGACACTGTGGTTCCCGCTGCTCTCCAGGAAATCAGATAAGCAGCGTTTTCGAAAGCCGGTGCTGGGAGCGTTGCTGCGCTGGTCGGCATCAGCAAACGGGGAGCGCTCGGTGCTGCTTGTTGTCCTCAAGCTTCTTCCCATAAATCACCACCCCTCTGGACTCTGCCGCTTGCCTTCCCTTCCCCATTTAAGGGTGCAAGAGGTTGGGACTGCTTGTTTACCTTCCTTGCGGAGAGAGGAAACGCAAGGTGGCCTGGTCCCACGGCTACTGAAGTAAGTGGGGGCTCGATCTGGGGGAAACCCCCCAAAATGTGCTTGAACCCAGAGCTGAGCACGGATTCAGCGTGCCGTCCTGAGTCCCCCCCCTCCCCGGAAATTTGCTCTGCTGCAACTTTGGCTGTTAAAAAAATTACGCTCCAGGTTTTTATGCAAATAAAATTTGGGCGACTGTCCAAAAGCGAAACGTTCAAATTTTTTGTTTGGGAAATCTTTGCTGCGTTTCGAGCAGGGTATTTGAGAAAAAGCGAGCGAGCGAATCTTGGCATCAGGGCTGATCGCTGATGAAGAAGTAACGCGACCCCCCCCCCCCTTTCCCGTCTCTCTCTTGCCCGCAGCACTGCCGGTTCGGGATGTGCGTCCCCAAGGAGCGGGAGGCGCCGGTGCTGGACGGCGCCTGGGGCACGTGGAGCCCCTTCGGCACCTGCTCGAGAACCTGCGGCGGGGGCATAAAGACGGCGATACGCGAGTGCAACAGGCCCGAGTAAGTGCGGCCGCGGGGCTGGAACGGGCCGGGGGGGAGCAGCCCGCTTGCCCCAACGGGCTGAAATCCCATTTTTTTGCTTAGCGGGCCAAATTTTGGGTGGGAAAGGTGCTGGAGGGAGAGGGGAGGGAGCACGGGAGGGAGCTGGGCCGCATATTTATCCATTTTCTGCCATTTTACTCCCATTTTGGCTGCTTTTGCAGCTGTTGCTGCAGGGCACACCGCTTATACTGTCACATGCGAGCTGGCACAGACAAGCAAAACCTCAGTAGAAATCTGTGCCCCGTTAAAAAAAGCAGCTCTTAAAAATGCTCACCGTCGCCACGGAAGGCATAACCTCGAACCCTTTGACACGGCAAGGAATTTCGCCGCGGGCTGGGAGGCGGCGAGTGCCCGGCCTGCAAAATATTAGTGCGGCGTTGAGCAACCGGTGCGAAAACGATCCGTTTGCGTAAATGGCTGGCGGTTCCTCTTTATCGGCCTCCTTTCGGTCCCCAGGAGCGCGGAGGGGGCCGAGGGGCTGCTCGGAGGAAGGGGGACGCGAGGGCTTGCCCCCACGGCGGCGGCGGRAGGGAGGCTCTTCTCTGACGGCTTGTTTTTTGCATCGTAGCATTTTGGGAGGCGTTTTGCCTTGGCTGGGATTTTCAGAAGCGCCCGAGCACTCTCGGCACCGAACTCCCGTTGAAATCCCCTGCGCTTGCAGGCGTTTATTTTCCAGGCCCTCTTTCGGGAGCAGTGCAGCTGGCATTGCCTCTTCTCGACGCCCTTGTGAAGTCTCCGCGGGGACTCGGCTGTCGTAGCGCGGGTCCACAGAGGTTTTCACCAACTTTGTTGGTTTTTGCCCCGGTAATTTGATGTCGTGGCGTAGGCTCCCACCATCGGCGTTCCTGTTATCAGGGCATTGCGGAGATGTTGCGAATGAGTGAAACGGGAATAAAACGTGATGGAAAGCCACCACTGCGTGCTCTCCCACTTCTCAAAGCACTTCAGAAATACCCAGAGTAGGTCTAGTCTCTGTTTTGCTGCCTTTCGTCAAGCGGGAGAAACCAACCTGCGTACCTGGAGTAAGGGCTGAAATAGTTTCATTTGGCCTTTTATACTCAAAGAGGGCTTTGCTCTTTCCAAGCTTTCCTGTGCGCAGGGATCTAGGGTGGTATCTCGCATGCCGATGAAATATTGCGCTAACTCCAGCATGTAAAATGAGCGCTCTCCCCCCCCCGCAACGGGCCGAAAATAAGACTGCAGCTCCTGTCTCCGTCTGTAATGTGCTCCGACACCTACATGGATGAGTACTTTGCAGGACTGTAGGAAGCTGTAAGCCTCTGAAATGGAAACAGCCTGTGTTTTGACATACACTTAAGGAATGCATTAGCTAACCAGACCAGACCCTTCCCACCAGGATTGCCCCCTCGGGAACTGCAGGCGGGATGGTACGAACAAAGCCAGCGACTGCAGCATGTCACGTACGGTGCCGGGGGGGCAAGCCCTGTTTTCCAAAGCAAGGCATAGCYGCGGCGTTATGGGGGAGAAAGCATATTTCATGCCATGTCAGTACCCAGAGCCCTGTTCTCAAGAGTGGCTTTTGGGGTGGGTCAGTGGTATGTGAGCTGGCTCACGTCTGCATTTCAGTCTGTCCCTAGACTATCTACCTGTGCCGAAAACCATCCGAATTTGACATGTAAACACGCCTATAGATGAATGTGCTGGTTGCTGGCTATTCGGATCCCAGGACTTGCTAGGATGCTGTGCAGGAGATCTCAGACTCTGCTCCTCATACGGTACAACTTCAGAGATTTTTCTGCGCTCCCCCAAAGCATTAAGCACATGTGCATGCGAGCATTTACGTGTACCTGCACATGAACTCGCATGCCCTGTGGTCACTTCTTTGGGGGCTTTTCACTCGCCCCAGAGCAGAGCTCCTGCCGCTGGGCTCCTGTGCCTGAGCAGGTACCAGGTGTGTCCAAAAACAGTGCTTCGTGCCTGCACCTAGCTCTCCTGGCCCACCGTGAGAGCGGTGATGCCTGCGGGTCTGCAATGAAATTATTCAAGGTTAGTATTCACATGCAGTGCATTACACGTTACATATTTAAGACCTGTTGAGATGGGGTCAGAATAAGCCCCCGATATTCCCCAGAGCTGTTGCCACGTCCTAAGAGTTTTGCCCTGCTGGGAGGCATCGAGCAAAGCGTGTGTGTGCAGGAATGTGTGAGGGGAATATTGTTAGATTGAAAGCGAGAGTCCATACCGGCCTTTSCTTGATAAAACAGGCGATTCAGAGGTAAGGGGAATTGGGACAGAGCAAGAAGGTTTCTGTGTGTGCATTGCTTCCCCTTGCATCTCTGAGGTACGTGGTTGATGGTTCTCCATAAAAACATTAGATAGTGCTGAAGGATCCAGTATTTCTTCATGACACTGAAAATTGATGTTATATGAGGCTGACTTATTTTTCAGGGTTGGCTCCATTCTGTTTACTCAGACTCAGTGAAAAGCAATACTGAATCATTAAGGATTTAAGAACACCCTAAAATTGTCAGAGTGCTTTGGGGCTATTTTGAAATGTCAGAAGCGTGAGTGTGTTCAAGGCCCAAACACTGGTTGCAGGGAGATTTACAGCCACAGTTATGAATCTGACAGTTTGAAACAAGATGGCAAGTTTTAGCATCCTTCGGTTTATGGCGAGCCCATGTGTTCAATATGATATCTCCATCTYATGGGTCTTGTCTACAAAAAAGGCTAGTCGCTTGGGGTCTTCAGGTCTTATTAGATGCACCCTTTAAAAAAAAAAGGTGCACTGTGTGTTGTTCTTAACTAACTATATTTAAAAGGAGACTTTTTTTATATTAATGGATTTATATCAGAGGCAATGTGGTTACCATAAAAATGTCGTAATTGCCGGGGGTTTTTTTCTTTAAGAAGTGCCCTATTAGAGGTTTGCACAATTTAGAGCCTTTGTCAAACTGCAGCAGCGCTGCAGAAGTATAAACGTTTTCAAAATGGAAATGATGAATTCTGTTAAATCCCCCATGAGTTGATGCAGGCTCCCAGAGACCCGGGGTGTTCCCCCAGGGCCGAGAACTGCTGCAGCTAGAAAGCGCCTCTTCCCCGGGTGCTGTGTTGCGGGAGAGCCGGGACGGCCCTTTGCAAAATCACAGTTACTTGCTTATCTCCAAGCAGCAGGTATCTCCGTAAGTGATACCGGTTTAGTTTCCACGTGGCATCCAAGAGCTGCCCTCGGAGCAGGTAGAGCGGATGTGGCCGCTTGTTGCTCGGGGCTGCGCCCGAAGGCAAAGGTCACCCGGAGGTGTTTCAGATGGGACTGAGGGATTTGCACCGCGACAGCTCGTATGTCGGCTAGGGCAGGGGAARTATAGCTGGTGGTGCTCAGCATCTCGTCTGCACTGCTGGAGGAGTCAAGTCCGTCCCCTAAATGCAGACGGGTGCCGGCGGGCTGGGGGAGGTCTGCCACGCTTCACCAGGAAGCTTTTGGCAAGCAGGAGCCCCTCTTTGTGCCTCTTTTCCCCCATTTATTTCCCAGGAATTGCGATACTTCAGTCACAAATAACTTTCAAACGCCAGAGGGAGGAATCGCTACCTGTGGGAGGAAAGGCGCTGCTGTGCCGGGTGGGCGGTCGATGTGTCTGTGTTTTAAGAGATGCTAAAAACCGTGTGCTGCTCTAGGGGCTTGTTGCCCTGCTGTGTGGAGGGACCCTCATGTGTGCGCACAGGTTTTCCGTTCGCGTTATGTTAAGGAAACCCCAGCTGTGTACGATGTGGAGAGCTTGTGGTGGGCACCTCCCGTCTTATTTTTGCCTTTTGGATATTATTTAATTTGCACCGTAATATCTTTCCTTCTGTAGCATCAGGGAATAACGAAGCTGCTTGGTTGATACTGGAGTTTTTATTACAGTTACTAGTCGCGGTGGCTTGTAGTAGCCCCRCCATCCCCCAGAGGCCGTTTAGCGTGGGAGCCGTGCGCAGGCAGAATGAAAAGCTCGTGGTCGGTGCTCGTCCCTGCTCTGCTGCCTCTCCTCTCCCCGTCTTGCCCCACTGGAGGTGACCTCCTCTTGCATCACCCAGCTTCGCTGCTCAAAGGACGGCTTTGCAGTCCGCCGCATTAGCTCATCCTCCTTCTTCCAACCTCTCCTGCAGATTTAGGGAAATTTTTCCTTTTTTCCCCCCTTTCTGGAGGGGCCTCCTGCATTTGCAATTTCAGGAGTGAGCAGCAGAGGCAGTGTTTTTATTGGAAGGTTTAAAGCATGGTGCCTGATGGGCCCGCAGAAGGCTTTGTGTAGAGAGGGACATACAAAATCTTACCGAGTTCCTAGCAGAAACGTCCCTTGAACAGCCAGCAAGTAGGCTGGCTTGTGTCCCAAGGGTGCTTTTCTAGCAGCATTACCGCATCTGAAAATGAGCGTCTGTGAGGAAAGCGCCGTCCACCCGGCTCCTCTAGCGTCCTCCCCAGCGCCGCTCGCTCCCGCACCGTTGCTGACAGCACCTTGCTCGTCTCCAACAGGTTATGGAGAACGGCTTTTTCAGTCCCCAGGGTTAGCTATTAGCTGGCAACAGCTTTGTCTACATGCAAGGAYGAAAAGCATAGTTTTATGGCTAGAGACCTGAATCTGGGAACTGGGAAATTTTAAATGATGATTTCTCCTAGGCTTATCCACTGGCTTTTATGTGGCTTGGCTCATATCACTTTCCCCAGCTGATACAGTACTCCTCTTCCTGTAAAATGGGCATAAAGTTTTTCTTGGTTTTCCTGGATGGTTCTTTCTGAAATAAGTGAAGATAAGTTATTTAAAAGTGCCCAGCATTACCATTGCTACTCTTCGGGGCTATAAATCCCTAAGGACGAAATGCAGGCTGGCCTTCCAGCCCTGCAAGGAAGCCAGCTCTCCTTTCTKGTGTGCTGTTTGGTTATTTGCAACCCAGATGATCATATGCAAACTCCCGGCCACCAAATCTGTAGGACCGATGGGGGTCGTGGAGGGACAGTCCCCCCCCCTTATGGCATCCCTCAGTATGAAACTAAATCCCTGCCTAAGGAGGAAGATGTTGCTCCTTCTTTCTGGCTTCTTTCTACTGCTGCGTTCATCAGAGAACAAATATTCCCTTTTTTCCCCTCTGTTCTTTTTCTCCTTTCTTAGGATTGCTTATATAGTCTTTTTGTAAGACACCTACCCACGTGGTCTTTTTAGCTGGATATTCATTAAAGCCATGCACAGGCAAAGATAGGTCCCTCAAAATGGTATAACGAATAACTGCTGAACAGGCTGCAGGACTAGAATTGCGTCTCGTCTCCAGCCTGATCCCAAGGTCATTCAGGCCGATGGGAAAAYGCACCGACGGGGCCTGCTCTGTACAAACACGGTCAGTAGAAAGGTCTTGGATGACGGTGCCTTCCCTGACCTCCATGCGGTGTCAAAGCCCATGCGCAAGAGCTTGGTGGAGATGGAGGCCAGAGGTGGAGGTCTGAAGACTGACTCYATCCGAGGAGAGAGGTTGAACGGATACAGGAGGGTTAGAAAACGCCGCCTGGTAAATACGCGCTCGGGGATTGCGCAGCCTGCTTCTATTTCTTTATTTCTGCAGGCCTAAAAACGGTGGGAAATACTGCGTGGGTCGCCGAATGAAATTTAAATCGTGCAACACTGAACCGTGCTCGAAGCTGAAGAAGGACTTCCGGGATGAGCAGTGTGCCGACTTCGACGGGAAGCATTTTAACATCAACGGGCTGCCCACGAACGTGCGCTGGGTTCCCAAGTACAGCGGAAGTAAGGGAACGAGGGAACTCAATTCCCGGCCTTTGAATTGCTGCGTCAAGGCGGTGGCGTTACGGTAACACGGTTCTGCTTTTCCTCTTTCCCTGCCCCAGTCCTGATGAAGGATCGGTGCAAGTTGTTCTGCCGAGTGGCGGGAAACACGGCGTATTACCAGCTGCGGGACCGCGTCATCGACGGGACTCCCTGCGGCCCCGACACGAACGACATCTGCGTGCAGGGGCTTTGCCGGGTAATTGCTTTCCCTTCTCTTTAGGGAGGGTGAAATGTGAAATCGGTGAAAACTGCAATCGGTTTTGCAAGGCAAAAAGATGGCATTTCTGCGCTTTGCTCCGTCTGGGTGTTTGTGCACCCTCCGCATGCGGGAGCCCGCAGACAAAGTCCCCAGGTGAGGCCCGAGCATTTTGAAGCGCTCGGCCATCCCTGGTTTTTTGGAAGAGCCTGGCATGGAGGATGTTTGTAAATCTGCCCTTCGTTGCTGAGGGCTGAGGAAATCTGAGCCCGAATCCAAGTGATGGCTCCTTCTTTGGTCTGCCCTGGGTCTTCTCGGTCAGACTCCAGAAGACTTTGTATTTCCATTTGCAATTATTTTTCATGCTTTTCTGTGTGGGAACTTCGGCAAGAAGTTTGCTCTAGCTAAGGGCCCCTTCCCCGTTCCCAGGCTGGCAGCGCTGTTGGACTCCGCTGCTCCTTGCAAAGCCAATGCAGAAGCTCTCCAGCTTCTTGCAGTGCGGGGGAAAGACTGCTGCCCTCGAGGATACCTCTGTGTGCAGAGAGTAAAGAGTAGGATAACAGCACGTACACGGATAATAATTTCACTTGGGTTGTGCGCCGTAGGCTGGTGCTGAGCAGTGCTGGTAGCTGGCAGTAGAGCCTTGCCTGGTAAAACCCATATCCAGCTTTCAAAGATGAAAATGTGGGAGAGGAGATGCTTCCATTTCGTGAGTAAATATGGTATCCAGGAAGCAGGTAATAACAAACTGCTTTGGGAAGAAATCCCAGGCAGTCTTAAGGCATTGCCTAGTGCAAGCTGCCGTTCTGATTCTCGCTTTGTAAAAAAGCCTTTTGTTTAAAAATGGTGTGGGATGGCCGCACTGTAAATCAGCGGAAAAAAATGTGGGGAAGCAAAACGATTTGTCTCATGGCAGCCTTTTTCGCACAAATCTTTTGTGTGACTTAATTTGGAGATTTGTAAATGCTATCCTAGTCTGTACTTGCTTGATCTAGCTTTTCCCTTTTTCTCTTAAAGCAAGCTGGATGTGATCATGTGCTGAATTCAAAAGCAAGAAGGGACAAATGTGGCGTTTGTGGTGGGGATAATTCTTCGTGCAAAACTATTGCGGGCACATTTAACACGGTGCATTATGGTAAGAATCTGTTGCTAAAAACTTTATAGAGAAAAATGCAGGTCTATAAAATCCATTACCACACTTAATCTGCAAAAACACTGATGTAAAATGCAAAATCCTTCTAGCTATAGCATATTCCATTTTATAACTATTTATGCTATCCCTAAATGAAAAGTACTGGCTTGTGTAATGTGAGGTAATTTCCCTTATTTCACTTACCCCCATAAAAAGCAAATGAAATGTCTGTGTAATAGCCTTGACTCTCTGTTAAATCTTTTCTAGGCTATAACACTGTGGTCCGCATCCCAGCTGGTGCAACAAACATTGATGTGCGGCAGCACAGTTACTCAGGGAAACCGGAGGATGACAACTACCTGGGTAAGTGGCAGTGCTTGGTTCAGTCCGGAGCTGTGCTTTGTTTTCCGGTGGTGTTGATATTCCTGCTGGCTGTTCTCCGCTAAGGAAGACGAAGAGCTCATTTCAGCAGACATTTTCTTAACGAAAGTACTTCTCATGTGCCCTACAAACATAATGAGCCGCGTCTTGCTCCATCTCTTCATGCATGTCCAGCTAATAGGACGTCCGTCCTTGATCCAGAGCTCGAGAGGCTCATGGATTATAAGAAATATGCCCTTAGGGTGTCTCTGGAGCTAGGAAGGATTATCGAACCTGTTCTGCGGTGGGAGCTGAGGCGCAGAGCTGGGAACCAACCAGATCCCTGAGTTCCCTGGGAATCTCCTAATCACAGACTAATGCGTCTCGGTTGTCACCGTCCTCTGGCTGGAGAATAAATATGCTATACCTAGAAAGACATGTATGYACAAACAAATTCAAAGAGGAATTATTTTCTATTCCATTGAGAATAGTACTTCTGATTTCACTTAGACTAAGCCTTTCTTGTCTCTGCCAGACGATGACGTATAATTGTAAAGAAATACCCTGTCCCAAAGAAGTTGTTTTGATTTAAACCCAATGATAACTTGGCCTTATCCGTTGTACGTTCATAATCGCCGATTAGTCAGTGGGTATGTCTCCAGAGAYGTATAAAAATGTGTTTGCAATACCGAGGTAAAATCCCTCTGCTGCATGCACATATGCTTTTAGCACGGCCGTGCTTTTCTTCCACCATGCTGAGCAGCAATTGACTCTGCAGCGAGTTCTGTGAAGGGCGGAGAGCGAAGATAATACAACTGCACTTTACAATTGGTTTTATACCTGCCCGGCAGAAGGCTGGTTTTGCAGTTAAGCGCCGTTTGTGTCCTTAGAGTCTGTTCTGGCTGTTTGCCGAGCAGGGAACGGGGCCGTGGCCCCTTGGGGTCCCTGGGAGACGGCTGCTGTTTTGGCTCCCTTTCTCTCCTCTCGTGCACCCCTCGCCTGGCACCGTCAGCTGCGCTCCTGGCTTCAGGGTCCCTGATTCAGCTCTCCGAGCAAGGCGCCTCGTCTCGTCTTGCAAAGACAGCTTGTCGAAACGGGATGGCACTGCTGCTGCTCTTCGGCAGTTTCCGCGTGTACTTTTGAAAACGAGCGTGCGGAGGGGAGCGCRTCCGCTCCGAGCGGGGAGCGAGTCGCACCGGGCAGAGCAGGCCGGCCAGCGCGGGCAGGGCCGCGAGCCGTCCCCAAAACCGGAGAGCTACAACTGAAAGGAGGCTGGAGGGGCAGCAATTTTCCTGAGCTGTTGAGCCTCCTGGTGAAATACGGAGTGCAGGAGACTGTAGCGCACCAGAAGGAAGCGGTGGACAGTGGTGGCAGCCACTCTGCAAGGCGGTCCACGGGCAGACCCCCCGCTYGGGCACAAATCTGAGGGGGTCCCTGCTTGTCCTTCTGGTTCCCGGACTGGGGCTGTGCAAGGTTTTCTGTCCTTGCCCACACACGGCCGTTCGTTTCCAGCCGGCTTGCGTCATTCTCATAGGTTGAGGTGAGAGCACACACATCAGTACCACGAAAACCTTACCGAGGTGTGATGGTTTTCCATCCCGGGGGAGAGAAGCATGCTCCGTTATTCTGTTTTCCTAGAAAAAACAGTCTTCCCCAYGCTGTACGTGTTCAGTCCCCCCAGAACAAGCCCCAGAGAACTTCTCAGCTCTTCTTGGAGGGCCTTTAATCTTCTTGGGAAGCAGTGAAGTCAAATCTTCTTTAATGTTGCTTTAATATTACTGGGAAAGCATCTCTTCGTATTAGGCCCGAATGAAAGCAAACGAGAAGCGTGCATGTGTCCGCTTATTTTGCAGCTCACTGAGTGTGAAATCTTGGGCCCTCAGTACTGTGAACCTTGTAGTTGCTCAACAGTTTAGGAGGAATTTGATGTTGTCATCAAGTCCAAGACACATTCCTATTGTCGGAAGATACAGTAAACGGAAAGGAATCCTTTAGGGTGTTTTAGTACTGCTTAATGGCATTAAAGCCTCTGAAGTATGGAATTTGGCCGCGTATGGAGTCTCCTTTGTGAGTCTTTCTCCATCTGTATGCGTTTGCTACCAAGCAGGGTTTTGCTGCATTATCTCTCCTCGCTCGGTGTAAAACTTTCCCTTTGGTGTTTTGGTGTTAAGTTTAGATTTTTCAGTGCAGAGGCTTTGTAGTAATGTAGCTGTGATGGGTGAAATGGTGGGGAAACTAACTTAGGAAATTAGCTACATAATCGCATTAGTGTGAAGTTGTGCAGCAGACTGCTGTTTTCAGGAAACTGTTCCTTTTATAAAGCATTTAGGCTTTAAGCCTTCAGTGCTTTCACATACCTTAGATTTGGGATAATAAAAATGTAAGGGGGGGAGGAGAGACAGAGAGAGAGAAAAATACTGACCAAACTCCCTGTAATTATCCACTGGAAAGTGGAAGTCTGGGCAATTAGCTTACGTGGTTGCACCCTAAGAGCGCACCTGGAGGCAAGGCGAGAGCCACCCCATCTGCACGACGAGCAAAAAGATTTGGGCAGAATTATAGCCGCGTTTCGGTCTCTGTGGTGTATCTGGGATGCAGGTTGTGTGCTGTGGACGGCCGCCTGCCCGGCAGGCCTTTTGGGTATCTCTTTGCCCTGGACTAGGGGTGAACCGTTTAGGAATAATTTTCATTTGAATGAGGCTCTCCACTGGTAAAAGGAAGAGGGATGATGACTGTAAAACCTCTGCTGCTCCCTTTGCATCCTTTCTGTTTGAGAGTACCCGCAGGTTTTTCCACCGCACCCAGTGAAAGGGGCCACCGAGAGCGCGTGACCACTTTATATGTATGTATGAGTTAATTCTGCGTCTTTAGTTCTTGTTTTTTGCACCTATGCAGCCTTATCTAACAGTCAAGGAGACTTTATATTAAATGGAGACTTTGTCGTCAGTATGTTTAAAAGGGAAATCAAAGTTGGGAATGCTGTGATCGAATACAGCGGATCGGATAATACTGTTGAAAGGATTAATTCTACAGATCGGATTGAGCAAGAAATAACGCTTCAGGTGAAGTATACGTCATGCGTGTGGAGAAGCCTGCCGAGCTGCGTCGGGCTGCGAGCGGTAGGCAGCGGCGCCTGTCAGTTCACGCTGGCTTATCTTTTTTTTCCTCTCAGGTTTTATCAGTGGGCAATTTGTACAATCCTGACGTCCGTTACACGTTTAATATCCCCATCGAGGACAAACCTCAGCAGTTTTACTGGAACGCGTATGGCCCGTGGCAGCCGTGCAGTAAGCTCTGCCAAGGTGGGTGCTCGGCGGTGCTTTAAAGACGATGCTGTTTTGTCGCGGGTTCACCTGGGGTCTCGCGGTGCTGACAACTGCTTCTCCGTTTGCTGTCTTTGAGATGCTCCCGTTACGGGCTTGATGGTTCCCCTGGGCCGTAGCAGTAGCTTGTCTGCGGTGCCCGGTACCGGCTTGCAAGGTGTAGCCCTGGTCTGGTGCTTTTGTTTCAAAGCAGGGCGTCTTTACAGCCCCCRCGGAGCCAGGCCAGTGCTGCCGGCTGGTTTGCGGATGAGGAGACTCGAGCGCAGCCAAGGTCACGTGGCGGTTCCCGAGGCCGCGGGAGGCGTCGGCGTTCCCACCGCTTCCCACSGCYAGCGCTGGCCCTGCTAGATGCACARCGTCCTCCTTCGCCCTCGCGCTGCAGCTTTCCTTTCCTTCTTCGGCTGCCTCTGCATTAAACCCCCGCCGCTATTCTCATAGTCTTAACCCTGCCTCTGTTTCCGAAAGGGATTTAGRGCATAATTAAATGTCTCTTAAATGCTGCTGCAGGAGGAGTAAGAGAAATAATTGATTTGAGCGCTTTCCCGTGTGCCTGAAACGATGTGTTTTTCTTCTGCGTAGGAGAAAGAAAAAGGAAACCTGTGTGTACGAGAGAGTCGGATCAGCTCACGGTATCAGACCAAAGATGTGACCGAATTCCCCAACCTGATCCGATAACTGAGCCTTGTAGCACAGAATGTGAATTAAGGTGCACTCTACTCTGTCATGTATATATATTACATCATATATGTATATATAAAATTTTCTCCTCGTTCGTTTGACCTCTTGGCATAGATCGTCTTTTCAGCTAGTTGTGCTAGATTTAAAAAAAAAAAAAAAAAAAAAAAGTAAACGTTGCCTCTTTGTCACCCAAGGGGGGGTGACATCCCCCAGCTGTATTTTAAGAGAGGCATTTTTCTACATCTTCAGATTTTTCTTTTTGGATGAAATTAGTGCTAAGTATAAGGAATCTCTSCCCTGATGTTGAAAAATATACCCGTGCAATACAGTGCCTGAAATTCTCCTCTGCCTGGGTCAGAAACGCTCGGCACAGTCCCACAAACAGCCCGCAAAGAGGGAAAAGCACGTGCCCAAAGCAAAAGAGTAACGAARGCTCGGATTTATCATCGGGTGCTTAAAGTGCAGCCTGGCTTAAGCGCCCAGCTGGGCTGGGGCTGTCCCCGGACAATTCCAGCGAGTTTGTCCCCGCTTGCGGTTGGAATTGGTGGGATGTCTCCCAAGGAGGCACAACCCATCTCCTTTAAAAAGCAACCATTTTTCCTGTTTGGAGCGTAAATAAGGTGGCGTTAAACGGCTGCTGGTGAGGCACCTTAGGCTGCAGGGTTTTCTGAGAGGCGTCTCTCTTGCTGCGTTAAGTCCGGAGGGAAAAAAACGGGCCGGCCCGTTCATGGCCAGAGGCTGGGTTGTCGCAGTAACAGCCGTTGCCATTGCAACGGGTTGGAAACTTGAGAAGGGGAAATGCAGAAGTTTGGAAAACCGTCGGGGATGTGAGCGCTGCCTGTAACTCAGGCGCCGTTGACTCCAAATCCTCTTGATCTTATTCTTCTTCTAGCTTCGCTAACGTAACAGGTTTTCCCCTCCGAGGAGCAACGCTGGCGTTAGCTGCCTAATGTTCCTGGGGGGCTTCGAAGCCACAAAGCTTTGGGTCGTGCTGTAAACAGTTAAGACTCCCAGTTAAAGAACATCTATTCGTTACTCATGTAAATGCCCCAAAGTGCATCACCTGCCCGTAGCCCTAAATCTCAGCACCTCCTTCCGCCTCCTGCCGCGGCCCCAAGGCGGGCGCGTTGCCGCGGGCTCTGCGCCGTGCCGCGCCGCGGTGGCTGACGGGGTCCGCTTGCCCTTCCCTCCCTCAGGTGGCACGTGGCGAGGAAGAGCGAGTGCACTGCCCAGTGCGGCCTGGGCTACCGCACCCTGGACATCTACTGCTCCAAGTACAGCCGGCTGGAGGGCAAGACGGAGAAGGTCGACGACCGCTTCTGCAGCAGCCAGCCCAAGCCGAGCACGAGGGAGAAGTGCACGGGAGACTGCAACGTGGGAGGCTGGCGGTACTCGGCCTGGACGGAGGTAAGGGGCGCTCGGGTCTCCTCCAACGTGTCCTCTCTGAGGACGCTCTCAAGTTGCTAAGTCTGTAAATGACCTGTAAAACTTGGCCACGGTGCTTTCATTGCCTTCTCTTGAGGATGCTAGTCCAAGTCAGCCTCATAGTCCTTATCTTCCACTGTGATGAATTTATGCTTTTAACTGTCCTGACATTGGACTTCATTATGCTAAGCCCACTTGGCCATCTTCTCTCATGCAAGCCAGCCACGCTGCTGGCAGTGCTGGCGTCAGCGAGGACGTGTTGCCATCAGTGGAGAATCTTTGAAATGTGCTTTCTTTATCCTTTTTAGCAGAAAGCTTTTCAATGCCCAAGAATATTCCTGAAGGCAAAGGTGGCACCAAGGGAACGATAAGACTAGGGCTTTCCAGAAAGAACATGGTGACGGAGGGGCGGCTGGTTAATTCTCACAAGTGGAATTAACCTCTCCTAAAATGTGAACACGGCAGCAGCCGTTTGGGGGAACTGAAAGGCAACATGTGTAAAAGCAGTAAGAGCGTTATAACCTGAAATGAATCTGTGAAACTCATTACCACAAGATATTATTAAGCTTAGCGAGATTGGATTTTTAAAGGAATATATAAAGTAACAGCCAGTTGCCTAAAGTGTAAATTGTTCTTCCAGAGGTTTTCTGCATTCTCTTCTAAAGCAATTCCCTTCATAGTACCAACTGTAAGACGAGATAAGGAAATAAATGGGCTCTTGGCCTGCGATAGGATGGCAGAATGTGTTTACTCAGTTTATCTTCTTTCAAGTGCTCTAAAAGTTGTGGCGGGGGCACGCGGCGGCGGCGAGCCATGTGTGTTAACACCTACAACGACGTCCTGGACGACAGTAAATGCAGTCAGCAGGAGAAGCTGACGGTGCAGCGGTGCAGCGACTTCTTGTGCCCTCAGTGGAAAACTGGCGACTGGTCCGAGGTAGGTGTCGCTCGCTAGCTGGGACCCATGGGCTGGTGCCTTGAACCCTGATGCACTGATCCTGCAAAGAAACCCTCTGTTTTCCCGCTCTTCCATAAACAGGGTGCGCTGGAATTGGTACCGGTTTGTTTTCTTTGTACAGCCTGAGGGCCATATCCCGGGGCACCCACTGCACCTCTCCCCGCTGTTTAGTAGTCATCTCCTCTGCTGCTAGCTGGAGTCCTTTGCTCCTTCATAATGCAACAAAACCTACRTTAATAGACTTCTTCCCACAGCAGGGCTGAGGATTTAGGAGGATGTTCTTCAAAGGCTGCCCTTCACCTTTGTGGCCAAATAGCTCGCATTTTTGTGCATTGCATCCTGTTAGGAAATAATGAAAGAAATTAAGGGGAAATGGGGACTGTTAGCTGACCATTGTTCCCAGCAAAATATCTCTATTCCGGTTCTAGCTCCTAAGAGCTTGAGCCATTCAGTGGCGGTGGAAGAGGTGTTTGCACCTGCGGGAGTTGCAAGATCTTTATCGCATGCTCTCCAAGGGCAGCAAGTTTGCTCTATTTTTTGCAAGCCTGCGTCACCCTGTTGCACCCTGCTAAAGCCTTGGCAGGCAGTGCTAAGGCTTTGCCACATGTCCCACAGATATAGCAAGTTGCTAGAAGTTGAAGTAGTCACGAGAAGCAGATTATACCTGCCTTGGCGTGGAGGAAGGCACTGCCACGCTGTCTCCTGGCCATCCTGCTTTGCACTTGCGTTTGCTGTGCTTTTCTCCATTGCCTTTGGCATGTYTGAAGAAGTGCTAGGGTCATGGTTTGAAAAAAGTTAATGAAAACAGCCATGAGGCTATCAGAGTTACATGGGCCTTGATCATCTTGAAGCACCGTTAAATCAGGCTTAGACAGGATTTAGCCACTGACTGAGTTTTCTGAAAATAAAGAGCCGTCATGGTCTCGCTTTGTCCTCGCTATCATTTCCCAKCAGGGCTGTTTTCCACACTCCGGTCTGTGCCGTGGACCAATTCCCGCAAGGCAATCCCTTGTCTTGCAAAAATGCTCGTGTGTTTTCCAGCGCGCGTGGTCGTTAGTTAAAGACCCACCTCTCGGCACCGGTTCCTGAGTGGTTGTTTGCAGCGGGCCTGTTTGTAAGCCGCTGGGCAGGTGCTCAGCTGGCAGCGCTCGCCCTGCTCCGCCGGCRCCGCTGAGCTTCTGCTTTGCTCCTCGCAGTGCCTGGTCACCTGCGGGAAGGGGCATAAGCATCGCCAGACCTGGTGCCAGTTCGGCGAAGATCGGTTAAGTGACAGGTTTTGCGATCCCGAAACGAAGCCGGAGTCRGTGCAGAGCTGTCAGCAGCAGGAGTGTGCGTCGTGGCAAGTCGGACCGTGGGGGCAGGTACCGAAAAGCCGCCGTTTTCTCCCCGTTCTGGTGTGACGGGGGCTGCCGGTGTCGCGCAGCGCTGCCAAGAGGCCTGCCGTAACCCTTTCGTCTCCACTCGGTGGCAGGACTGTGTTAACTGATTTGCACACAAAAACAACCCTCTGTTCGCCCGAGTTCAGCATATGGGCAGCAGTGCCAGTACCTGCCCTCTGTGCTAAATTTAATTTGTGTCATACTAAATTGGCCGTGATTTTCAAAAAAAAAAAAAAAAAAAGGGGGTTTCCAAGGTTACGCTCCTAAATCCATATTTAGGCACTTAAATATATGCCCTAATTTTCACAAAAAGCTGCTCCCATTGAATAGCTGTTGTTTTTGATATTTTCCAGTTTAGGAGTTTGGGTTTTTTATGTTAAAATACAAATTGCTCGTTTCTTCCAGAGTATTCTGGCATCTTGTTTTCCACAAAGCTGTTAACTGTTGGCTTGAAAAAACAGCAGCAAACCCGGAGCAGTTGTCCCAACCAGACTTACTGCCCATCAGCAAAATTATTCATTAGCTGGTCGTGCTACTGTGGGTCTGAACAGCTAGTTTTAAAGTAAGATATGATGCAGTTTCTACCAAACCGTAATTCACTGCGTTCAGAAGAGTAAATCATTTAAATGTTTACACCTTCGTACCTGAGGACAAGAAGTGAAGCGTGCAAGGCTCTGATGGGAGCAGTGAATTAAAACTTTGACCTAATTTGAAGCTGAAATGCTGAAAGTAGAGGGAAGTCAGAAGGAAGGATGGGTTTTGTTTGCACTGTTCTTGCTGCATGCTCGGCTAGGCTGATTAATACCTTCTAGATGAAACGGCTGCTCAGACCCCGGCCCTTTCCTCCTGTCTTTCCTCTCCCAGTGCACGACGACCTGTGGACAAGGCTACCAGATGAGGGCGGTCAAGTGTGTGGTAGGCACCTATGTGTCCGTGGTGGATGATAATGAGTGCAACGCTGCGACCAGGCCAACAGATACCCAGGTAAATACTGCTGTTCCCATCTTTGTCTTCTGTTCTTGTGCCCCCAGGCATGAATAACTTTTCCTCTTAACTGGTTGTCCCTGCTGCTAGGAGATCAATGCTCTTGAGAGTGCTCTCGAGTATCAGTGGGTCAGATCTTCTCCATGGGGTATAAGTCACTGCCGCTGTCTCAGCYTGGGGGGAGAGGCGGCGATCGGCCATGGTGAGGATGCAGGTGGCCCCGTGGCCTGTGTCACCGGGTCTCAGCGGAGCTGCTGGACGGCCCTTTCAGTGCGCGCCTTCCTGGCGGCTGAGCTGGCAGCGTGTGGGGTGCGTTCCTGCCAAATGGGGGCAGCTTTTGAGACTGCGCTCCCTGGAGTGGTGCTCGAGGTTTGATATGTCTGTCGCACGCYGTTTTGGGCGTCCCGAGCCCCAGCGTGTTTCCCACCAGCTTCTGAGTGCGTAGGGCATCCTTCTAGAAAGGGTGAATGCTTCTGCACCATCCCTGGGGTAAGCCAACGTGTTTGGAGGCAYCCAAGCTGCAGCTTCGCGGGGGTGTCTGGGAGGCCTGCAGCAAAAGTCCATGTGGAGCAAGAGGAGATGAGGCTCTGCTTCGTGGTCCTTCTGCCTAGAGGCAACCAAGTGGTTGCTCTGTGGCGCAGGAGGTGGTGGARCTGCTCCTTGGCACAGAGTGAGCCCGCCAGCCCGCTCCAAGGGGAGCTCAGGAGCACCGAACAGCACGACTCTCCTCCAGCTGTGCACGGCCAGGAGAGCATCATCTTCTCCTTCCCTTCGTTTTCATTCCTTCAGCAGCAGAGCTGTTAAAATTAAGGTTGTTACTTCCTGTCGGAGAGGAGCAGCACAGCGTCCCATTTTGGTAGAGGTGGGATGGAGGTACCAAGAGCACCAACAACTTCTCAGTGGGGTGGAGAACCTAAGAATGTGCTTGTGAMGTTCCCACCAGACCCTCTCCATGAGGTTGACCTTGCTCTCTTAAGTACCAGATTGCCAAAAAGGCAATGAAGAGCTTGTCACAAGCGCATCAAGACCTCCTGGGTTAAAGACTAGCTTTGGTGGTTAGCTCCAGTCATAGGATGGGATGYGCAAGGGGCTGTGCAGATTCAGAACTAAAGCTGGTCCTAAGAGCTCATGAGCTARGTAGAAGGTAATGGATGGATATAGGAAGACAGACAGAGAGCATGRGGATAAGATGGGACAGTATTTGCTAGCGCAAGAGGCTTGGGCATCAGCGCAGCAGACATCTCCTTTAGGCTTGCACCGGGTCTAGATGCTTGGCTGCCGCCTGGGCTTGCTTGGCTGCAGCGCTGTTGCTGTGTAATGCTAACGACAACTAGGGGCTGTTGTTTCTCACGTGCTGGATGTGCCAGCATAGTATAAGTTCCAGCTCTAATCCTAGCTACAGCCCCTCTGGGCTGATAAATTGAGAAATATTGGACATTCTTTGCAAATTTACTGAAGAGGCTTTTCATGCTGGCTTGCTTTTTTTGGAAGCAAACTCTCTGCAGGCGTAAATTCCCGTTGCAAGCCCATGCATCCCATAGTGTCTGAAGGAGTTAAATAAAACAGAATATTACCATCTATCTGTCATCTAGGGAAATCGTAGTGCTGATGCTTTGGTCCTGCATGACTTCAGAGTTCAACTAAGGCCAGGACATTTAGGAAAGGGCTGTTTTTCCCATGTATGGAGACCCACTGCACTATAGTRAAGGGATAACAAACTCACTTGTCATCAACAGTTGTTCAGCATGCACATCTCCAGGATAAGTAAAATGATAGTAATGTGGAAATCATTTATGCCACTTGTCAGGAGCCGGTCTCTCCTTTGCAGTGGAGCTCAGTATTAATTTCCCCTTTTTGGCAACAAGTATTTGTAGGTGCATGGAGTAAAGTTATGGCTATTCATTACTGCTGTTGCCATACCTCCTGGGAGATCCAGACAGGACCAAAGCCCTCCTGTTTGGCACTGTATCAATGCCAAACAGGAGGGTGTGCCTGTCCCAGAAACCTTGCAGGAGTTTGGGTGAGGTGAAGATCAGCCAGYAGATGTAGGCAGTCCGGGGGGCTGCAGGGAATCGAGGGGCTGCCATCAGCCAGCATGCTGAGCAGCAGCCTCAACACCTCAGCAGCATAACCGTTATTTGGGGAGCTCTGAAGGGAGACAAAGGTGTCAYTTTGCAGATACGTGTGGTCCTATCAGAAGAACTCTCTTAATGCAGTTTCATCTTTTGCCTCAGGACGTCTGGTTGTGATGCATAGAGGTGGCATATGGTTATGGGGGGGTCCCCATTTTAGAGTTCCTTGTAAGCCAAAAGGCCACTGAAGTTCTGCATGTGAAGCCCTCAGATGTTTTAATAGCAAATTTTGCTGGTTCCCCCTGAGGATGCAAGGAGAAAGCCTGCCAAAACACAAATGAACAGCATGCAGGTTGCAGATTTGCAAGGCATTGTGCATTGTTCATAATTACATTGAGGAGATGGCTTACCTGAAACATCTGCAAAGTCTTTATGGTCTGTTTTATTTTCCTCCTTTACCTCATGTATTTCACTTACAGGACTGCGAAATAGCAGCGTGTCCTCCCAATCCAAATAGTCCCGAAGCCAAGAGATCCATATCAGGCATTCACAGGACGCAGTGGAGATTTGGATCCTGGACACCAGTAAGTGCGTGTTGTAATACTTTCAGGATTATTTTACAGTAGACGCTGTGATATTTTTAAGTGCATTTGACCAGCTTTGTATTCCAACACCCCTGCAGTATATAACAAGAAACTTTCTAGCGGACTTGCTTGTTGCTCTTTCCTAGTGCTCAGCGACGTGTGGGAAAGGTACCAGGATGCGATACGTCAGCTGTCGTGATGACCAGGGCTCGGTGGCCGACGAGTCAGCTTGCTTCCACCTCCCAAAGCCGTCGGCCACAGAAATGTGCACCGTGATGCCATGCGGACAGTGGAAGGCCTTGGAGTGGAGCTCCGTAAGCATCGCGCTCCCCAGTGCGGGAGAACCATGTAGACCTCGTTGCTGGAAAAATATTTGAGCAGTCTGTTACATTTGCCTGCTTAAAAGGGGGGAGATCAAGGTTTTCAGCTGTTCTGTATTAGCAATAACTGCCTGTGTGTTTTTTCAAAGCTGGAAATGTGACGGTGTCTCCTTTTTCCCACTGTAACGCAGTGCTCAGTGACTTGTGGTCAAGGTAAGGCAACGCGACAAGTGATCTGCATCAATTACAGTGACCAGCTGGTGGACAGAAGCGAATGCGATCCGGAGGACCTGCCCGCCACCGAGCAAGACTGCTCCATGTCTCCTTGTCATCCAAACAGCCACGACTACGGCAGGCCCATCCATCCTTTCCTCTACCCRGATCATCGGCTCAAGCTGCAGCCGGGAGGCAGCCCGAACCGAAACCGCGCACATGTACCAGGAGGCAATCAGTGGAGGATTGGCCCCTGGGGTGCTGTGAGTGCCCCCATTTTTCTTATTTCTGCTTATTCCTTTCTGGGCAAATTCTGGCTTTTTTAATGTCGCTGCGCAGGGAAAGGAGGGAGCCTTTCACTGCTCTCCGCTCACGCGAGTAAGCGTTGCAGCGGGGCGCAGGTTCGCTTCTCGTTCCCCTCGGGCTTCACCGAGGCTCTGCAGGCAGAAAGCTGATGGCATCGTTTTCCGAGGCAATGGCCAAACTCCGCTCCTTGGCCGTCCCCCGGGACGTTTACAGCCGCGCAGTGCTGTTGCCAAAGCACAGCAGAGCCTCAGTGCCAGCTCCTCTCCCCCCACCGGGGCTTGAAACGCTTTATCGCGGAAGTCCCTAAAGGGCATTAAGCATGAATGCAATGTTAGACACTGGAGCGAAGGCAGKGGGGTTTACTCACCTGCTTAAAACTACGCTCGTGTTTATTTTCTTCRCTTAGTCAGCACCTAAGTCATTGCACTGCTATTGCTAATAGCCGGGGTTTGMAGTTAATAATGCCTGTTGGCCGTATTAAGTTTCTGGCTGTGCGTTCCCACGGTGCGCTGCCCTGGGAAGGAGCCGGGAATCCGCGGTTATTCCTGGGCTCAAAGCAGCCGTGGGCAATTGTGTCTTCCAGTGCTCCAGTACGTGTGCGGGGGGCTTCCAGCGGCGGGTCGTGGTGTGCCAGGACGAAAACGGGTACACGGCAAACGGCTGCGATGAGAAAACCAAACCCGCGGAGCAGAGGTCGTGCGAATCGGGCCCCTGTCCGCAGTGGGCTTATGGCAACTGGGGGGAGGTGAGCGCAGCGCTAATCCTCTTCTCCCTGCGCGGGGGAAGGTTTTCATTAGCGGGCGGCTGAAAAATGGGAGAAGAGGGGGGGAATTTCGGTGACGTTTATTAGAAAGACTGGAGCATGAAAGGCATCTTCTGATAAATGAGTGAACCCTAGCAACTGCTTGATGTTGTTTTCGGTTCCGTTTGTCACGGAAAAAAGTTGTTCCCGGGCAAAAGCAAATTCTGCAAAAGTTTTTTTTTTTAATTTTTATTTTTAAGAGAAGTCTATTTTAACTGAAGGCCTTTTTTTATTAAAAACACTGCTCCCTTCAGAAAATTTATCTGAGACAAGTGATTAAAGGTGTTAACCTCCGATATTATGCTGGGCTGGACAATATCRTTGTCAAGCAGGACAAGTAACTCTGGGAGGTGAGAAAGTGGRACGGCTGGTGGGACGTCGGAAGCTCATATGCTGTTTGGGGGGGAGCTGGCTGGTTCACAACGGGATAGCCCCCGGGTCTTGAGAGGTGCTAGTGCTTAGAGCTACCAGTAGTCAGTATTTGAGCTGCCAAAATTGTAATTCCTGTGTCCTCTGCCAACTTGCAGTGCACAAAGCCATGCGGGGCAGGGACAAGAACGCGGCTGGTGGTGTGTCAGCGCCCTAATGGAGAAAGGTTTACAGATCTGAGCTGTGAAATCCTCGACAAGCCGCCGGACAGAGAGCAGTGCAATGTGCAGGACTGTCCTAGAGATGCTGCCTGGAGCGCTGGTCCTTGGAGCTCGGTACGGCCATAAACTCTTTCTCTTTGTGAACCRTTTTGGATGTTCCGTAACAGCAGATTTAACTTGCTTCAAAACAAGGTGCTAACGCTTCATGTCTTAAAGCTGCACTTAAAGAGGATTCTTGACAATATGTTCAGAATAACGCCTGTTCAGGAAGGGCTTACATTAGGGGAGCTCAAGTCCTTCAATTTAAAAGGCACTTTCTGCTAAGTAACCAACTTTTGTCCGTTTTATGACACTGTGCAAGCGCTATGCGTTATGACTCTCGGTTCTGACTGAGTTCTTTGCATATGGATTTAAACCTGGCATTTAAGCAGTACATGTCAACTGAAGTTCAGTCGTACTGACACTTAATGGTAATCCTGCACTGTGCACCTACTGGTTTACAAGTTGCATGTTCTCTGCCAAAAACAAGATGACAGGGGGAAATTTGTACTAAATTGCATTAACTCACAAGCATGTACAAGTGCRTATAGGTGTGTGTGTGTGTTCCCGCACATACATTTATATAGAAACACATGCACATTCACACCCGTGATAACATATAGCTGTATTTCTATTCCCATGTAAAACGCAAGGGGAATGTATTGTGCAGAGGCACTGGTAAGCGGTTCTCATGCATTTCTCTGGTTCTGGATAGTTTTTGTCTGGCCTGATCTCCAGCTGCTGCTTTAGACATCATTAAATCAGCAAGGGCTCAGCAGGGTGTAGGAAGGCTTAAAACCGTGAGCGTTTTCCGATCCCGGAGCAGGGGTGGTTGAAAATGCCGCGTTGCCGCAGAAGGAGCCTGCTGCACAGGGACGCTCTTCGGGCGGCTCGAGGGCAGAGCGGCCAGGCGCAGGGGGTCCGGGCTGTTGCATTGCACCCCGCGGCTCTGAAATGCTCCCTGCTGATGTGAGTGCAACGTGGGGCACTTCCAAATGGGGTGAAAACCACGGACGTGCCGGTTTTGGAGTGGCCTTCAAATAAACGTCGAGCTTTAGTGTATATTTTGTTATGAAGTAGTTAAAGGAGATTTTAAAAAATGAATTTGACTCAAAAGCACTTTATGAGAAAAGAAGAAAAGAGGCCTATTTGTAATATATTAGACCTCCTTAATAGTTTTGGTTTGAGGAGTCATCTTACTGGGCTGTAACTTCCCTCTAGTTTCTGTGGATGCTTTCAGTAACATTTCTCAATCTTTTCATCATACCTCAGTGAGTTATGCAACAGCCATAAAACTGCTGAACTCGTGTTTCTATGGTGCTTCACCAGTGCAAGGGACAGTGATGTGAAATATTTCATTTGCGGTGCTAATGTATCACTTGTACACTGATAGTTGGTGCTAAAAACGAGTGAGCTGAGCTAAGCAGAACTAGCAAGCCGTGCAGTTGTTTTTCTCCCGGAATTACCAACTAAAAATTGCTGCTAACCCTTATTACCGGTGCTGGAACGTTTGCAAGAACCGAAGGTGTGGGCCGAGGTACGTTGCGTTTTGGTGTCCCGCAGCAGTTGGCCTCTCCCCCACCGCAGGAGCAGCCGCTAGGGCTGCATCTGCTCCAGCGTCTTGAAATGCTGGGCGCAGCCCTGCGTTTTGGGGGTTTCTTTTACCCTGGAAAACGTCCCTCGGCTCTAGCTGCCGCCGTTGGGCCCCGGCTTGCAGTCTCGGGTGGCTCTCCTGGGCAGGAGGCCACCACTGTCGCCTGATTAAGGGAGCAATGAAGCGGGTGCCCACCCGGCATCGCCGTGATTGGCAGCGCCGCTGGCCCACCTCGGTGGTGGTGGTCACTCGTTCGGGCTCTGGGACTGCACGGTGGCGGCAGCAGCTTTCGCCCGCCCGGGGAAGGGGTTGTAGAGCTGAGCTAGGATTATTCCCACAAAATGACTTGATTTTTCAGGTCTTTTACTGCCTAAGTGTCATTTGGCTCTGACACAGGCGACTGCAGCCTGGGTCTGAAGACTCAGTCCTGTCTACGGGGTCAATAGGGGACTGTGGCTTCATGTCCCTCCTACAAAATTCACTACGTATACGTCTACCTCGTGCTACTACTGTAGGTAGTAAARTCCACTTTTTTTTTTTTTAAGCATGGTATCGCCTGATTTGCTTTAGCTCTGTCATCGACTGCAAACATCGCTCTGTAGCTGTACATACTTCATCGGTTCAGATGGAGTGTCACTACCATATTTTTTGGTCACTTTTGAAACAAGAGTATAGTATTAGCTGAAACTTTTCAGCAGTATGGATTTATGTATTTATGTAAAAGTGTATTTATTTTTCCAATATTGTTATTTAATTTTATATAAATATTGCATTCATTTACAATGTTTAATGTTAATGTTGAAGAGTGAAAATTAAAGACAAGTAGAATGTAATCATAAAGGAATTTGTATAATGATTTCTTGACTCTTTTGCTAAGTTAATATACTTAGTTTTGCTAACTTTTACTAAATTTTCTGAAATGGTGCTGCGATGTTCCATCTTTTGATTCACTTTTATTTGCTTTGTTCTCCAATAGAAACTGTCATTCTCAGTAATTAAACAAATGCAGTTACAAGTGTATAAATTATGAAGTTTGGTTAACTAATTTCTTGCAAGCATCTGATTGGCTCAGCTTCACACGAGTTTGACTGAAATTAATACCGTAAAATACACACAAATTAAAGCAGAGAGAGTCTAAAGAGTCCAACCGTCAGTCCTTAGGTGAAATTCCCCTGCAATTTGATACAGTAAACAAGTGATTTTATCTGACTGGTTTAAGCTGGGTTTTAAAGAGAGAATTAAAGGAATGAACAGGTTCTGTGTGTAAATGATAATTCTATAATAGGAGACTGGTGAGATGCATTGTCGTTATAATGTATGTTCAAAGAGGACTAAGAGAAGGTGATACCTTTATTTCCTTGCTTCTTTAAGAACATGTATTTAAACACTGGAGAATTGTAAGCCACGTGATCGACCTTACTTTTTTATTAAAATAACGCTTTAGAAAACATGCAGAGACTGTCACCGGGGTACAGAGACTGTTCTTTCTCCTCTGAATGCCTTACAATGTGAACGGGTATAGATTTCTTTCCAGGCTCTCAAATAATGAGAGGAAATCGCGCCGCATTTTCAAGAATGAGGGAGAGGTTCACAAAGAGTATTATTCATCAGTTCCCTGAAAACCTGAGGCCGAACCCACTTATCCTGGAGTAGATCCGCTCCTTACAATAATCTGTGTGCAATTTTGTTTCTGTTAAGTTAACGGCAAAGAAATTCTCAGGGGCTTTGAGCAAAGACGGTGTCCTCTGGTTGAGAGCTCTCCCTGAAACCGTGGGGAGTTTCTTGCAGAGCCCTGGGCGGGTGCAGCAAAGGCTTGGGGAAGCCCTTTCTGYTAGGGCACAGATATAAAAAAGGGAGCTGGATTGCCATAGGGAATCTCCTCTCCCCTTCCAGTATGTATATGCATCATTTAAGTTAATGGGGTCTGCTGTAGCTGGGACATGGATCTCTAAGCAGGTGACCTGGCCTTTGCATCCCGCGCTTGCTGCTGTGTGATTTCTAGATGTGTTTTATCAGAAATTTGCCAATTCTGGGGGCTGGGTGTTTTTTATATCTGGAAATAAAATTGTTAGTTCTAAGCAAAAAAAAAAAAAGTTGAAAAAAGTTGATAACCAGCCTGTATCTTTTTCTTAAGAGAAGTAATGGTGATATAGAGTTTACCATAACATACAACTGTATCCTGCTACAATCTATGAATAATGCTGAATTCACTTGTCGTGGGCTTCTCATCCTTTCCTAATTAGAAAATATACACAGATAAGGTAAAGCAATTGTATCTCAYGGGGGTGTCCTGGTTCAGTCGGGTGAGTCATTTGGATTTCATTGCATCGGGTTAGTAATCATTTCAATTTGACCTGTGGATGATATTGGATTTTGCTTTGTTTAGKTTTTTTTTTTTTCCCTTAAGAGGATTATGATTTTAAAAATAATCTCTACTGTGCTTTGCCAAGTACTTATCGCTCCTTGGTATCAAAAGTTCTAGCTACTAATGCAATTGTCATATAGCTCTTAGCGCCTGGAAAACTGGCATGTGCTTCCCAGCTCTTTACCCAGTAGGCAGAAATGCCGCTATCGTATTCTTTGAAGACTTTTTGATCTAACAGCACAGAAATGGAAGCTTAGCGTAAAAGAATTAGAATGTTAACTTGCTAAACTCCAAACTCTCTCTTATGGGGGCCGATGTGAAGTCAGCTTTGGTTTCGGATGACGATGCCGTACCCCGTTAGCCAGGGCTGGGAGGCGATGGCGTCGGCGGCTGAGGTCTTTACAGGGCTCCTCGGCTGCGTCTGCCGGTGCAGGGACGCAGGTAATGGCAGAGTCGCTCCGGAGACAAGGTGGGAAGAGCGCAGCCTGCCTGGCCGGCATCCGTGCCAGGAAGCAGCACGCAGGAATTTCAGTCTCAAAGTTGGTGTCGATGGAGAGTTCAGGTTATTTGCATTTCGTCCTGTCAGCCCCCTGACCTGCTGCTTGCAAAGTGCCCTCGCCGTGAAACCCGCTGCAGATGCGCTGTTCCACAGCCGTATTCCCCTGTCGGGGTTCGGATGATATTCCTGGCAGTCCGTGTGTCAGCTCTTGCTCAGGCGTCAGTGATAACTGGGACAGGTTTGGTTGCAAGCGTACCTACCTCTGCCGGTCTGCTCCTCTCTTCTGCAGGAAACCCATTTGCTGCGGCAGCAGCGTTACTGAGTTGCGCTGTGATTCTGYACGCGTGCTTCTGCAGTAGCAAAGCCACCCCGGAGAAGGGAGTGACAGGTCCCCAGAGCTGCTCAGACACTTGGGTTCACATGGCTTTTCCTACCCCTCGCTCATCCGATGTTGGTTCAGGCTCTGCGATTGCCGCAGCATATCTGTGTTTCTCTGTGGTGCCAGGCGTTATCGGAATAATAATAGTAATAGTAATAGTTAATAATAATCCCACCCGTGAGAGGCCGTGTGAGAAGGCCAAGTGTTGCAGCCCCAAAGGGCTGGTTTGGACAGTCCCAGTGCCCCAGACCCACGTGGGGAGAGGCACTCTGTGGTTTGGGTGCCTGTAGAAACGCATGCAGAAATCTTAGCAAAGATTTAATAAAGCTGATGCAGAGCCAAATGAGAACTTCCTAGCCTATTGCTATCCGCCCCGACCTGTCTGAAAGCTGTCTCCCCGTCTGAAAGCTGTTTGCCGTACGCATAGTTTGGTCCGTCTCAGCTGTTGTCTCTTGGGTTTGCTGCCTGCCTTCTCTTTAGGATTAGTCAGACCTGGTGGCTCCAGGGACTGCCGGTTCGGCGCGCTGATAAAATGCAGAGAACTTGTCTGCTTTCGTTCCCGCGTGGGAAAAAGGCCTGTGACGGCGCAGACCTGTTTGCTTTTATTTAAAGCAGCAGCCCTGCGGCTGCGCGTGTCGTCGGTGCAGACCGTGCCCCGCTGCCGGCGCCCCGGCACGCAGCTGCGCAGGGGCACGCAGGGCTCCAGCGCCCACGGCCCCCGGAACGCCGCCTCTCCCGATGGGCGCCGGGGCGGCGAAAGCCACCCTGTGCGCCGCGACACCGGCAGTCTTGCCGCCGGCCTTTTCCGTTTCTCCTCGTGTCCTTCTGGGCATTCATCCCAAAGGCTAAATTTAGTCGGGGTTTCCGCTTTTAATGTCTCAGCCCGAGTTTATCCAGGGCAGCAGGGACAGATGCTGTCCCAGCTGAGCTTCCCCGTCTGATAACTCCGTGGCCACGTCCCCTGCCGGGGCTCAGAGCCACAGCTAGCGGCTCTAGCCCGGTCACAGGTGGGTAAAACCAGTGATGAGCAGTTGCTGCAGTGCCCTGCTCGAGAGTCACCCCGCTGTGACCGGGGAGCTGCTTTGGCTTCAGCACGCCTGGCCTGTGGCAACCCCGGAGCAAAGCTGCCGCGTAGGCAGTGAAACATCACTTTATCCTCTGCTGCTACTGTATAATCTCCGATTCTTATTTTAATTTTTACTGCGTTCACCTATCATCACTGGTCCTTCATTGCTGCTTCTGTTATTTCTCCTTAAATAAGGAGAACTATATATATTTTGCTCTCAGTTCTGCYGTCTCCTGTTTGCTATGGTGTTGAYGCTCCGTGGAAGCRGGAAAGCTGTAGCGCAGCCCTAGAAGTCCCGTGTGCTGGAGCTGCAGGTCAGGGACCGCGCTGCGACACTGGGCGCTTAGACCCCAGCGTGCACCGCAGAGCTTTGCGGGATCAGGTCCTCGCGGGCTTCATTTCCTACAACTTAGTTYTCAGCTGTCTTCATCCACACGCCTCCACGAAGGTAACGTTGAGAGGTGTAGTGGCTATTTGGCTGCATTTGGTGTACTTCAGTGGCTGATTTTTTTATGCTTCCCTTCTTATGCATTGTTTCCATGAGATGGTGACTTTCTAGCTGGCCCGAGCTTCAACAAAACGTTACGGCACCGTTGGCGGGCTCTTGCTTCAGTCGTCATGTCACGATCGGGCCGCTGATGGCTGCTGGCTTTGTAAAGCCTGTGGACCCGATGCACATGCACACATGTGAAAAATAAAGCAATAAATACAATTGCAATAGCTGGGAACATTCGTGTCCCAAAGTAGTAGCTTTCTGTGCGGTAACTGAAATACGTGTTAGACTGCAGGAAATGCATTAGAGCAGTAACACGCTTTCAAGGATAAGCTGTGAAGTTCAACATCTTCAAGTAGCTCCCGGAGCTGGGAAGTCTGCATGTGTTCTTGCCCAYGTTTGAGATTTACAGCGTATACCCCAAACTGCAATCATAGCTGCTGCTCGAATCCTAGGGACTGGAAGGTTTAGAAACAAGAACGTGTGATGATGAGGGACACTGAGCACAAAGGCATCTACCGCGCTTCTAACTTGCCTGGTGACTGATTAGTGCAGTCATTAAGGAAAAGCAATGTAGTCCATCTCATTCCAAAGCAYTTAAAGCTCTATTCATGTTTTGCTTTTTACTAGCTCACAGGGAAGGCGAGTGAGCCAGCAGCGTGTATGAAAACGTGTTTGATGCCCAAGACTGTACGCAGGCAGGCAAACAGCGTTTGATCACTGCTGCATTAAGCCAAGATTTTTCTTTAAAAGGGCAGGGAGCAGCAAGAAGCTCAACGCTGCTACAAACACCCGGTGAGATGCTCACCTGTGAAACAGGGCTGGCTTATTTTGTCTGTCACATCATCTAGCACGGAGAAATCTGGGACTTCTAAATGGTATTATAATACAACTGTTCACTAAAAAAATGAAGTGTCGGTTTGCCTAGGCTGCTTGCTGCTTCAATTGCTACTTTTTAAAAAGTGCCACAGCATGGAAARTAGGTTTCATCAGCCTCTTCTACATCCCATTATACTGGCTTCCTTGGGTAGCTCACACGTTTCCTCCTAATTTGAGGAAACGACATCCAATGCTTCCCTCCCTGGGGAGACCTGCGATCGCTACTTGGTGTTTTTTCTTGTTTGTTTTTTAAGTCGAATAGGTTGCACCAGTGCGGAGATGCAGCTTTTAAGGCAGGCTTTGGGTGTTCCCAGCCCTGCTGCCTTCGGCACTCGTGACGCCTCTGTACAGGATGTAACGGCACTGCGGGCGGTTAASGGAGGTGGAGAAGGTGCTTCGTAGCAGATGGCTGCAATAGAAGAGATGCAAGGCTTCTCCTCTTGCTGTAGTTACCTGGTTTTCTCCCATTTATTCTGCGATGTCCCCAAGCTCAGAGAAATCATTCTATTGACTTCAGTTCTCGGGGCTTTAAATCTTGGAAGAGTTAGTAGAGCCACCACCCATGAGAGTCATTTCTTCTGGGACGGTCTCTGCTGGCTGGAAGAATGAGCTCCAGGCACATCAGCCTCTTCCCTTCTGCTGCTGTAACAAATTAAGTTGAACCCCTTTCTTTAAGAAATTTCTTTTTTACCTGTCGCTACACATCATCCCAGTTTGTTCACCCGTCACTGCAGCTTGGCTTGGTAGTGGAAAGGTGAAGGCTTATTGGATTATTTTATTTCTCCCTCCTGCAAGTAATCAAGTAGGAAGCTGTTTCGGCCGGCTCTGTTGACTGTCGTGCTGCAGCGATGAGAGCAGAGAAGCTGGAGGGTTCACAACCAGTGTACGCCGCCCGGCGAGGGCGAGCAGAGCTGGTGGCCAGCCAGCACRCATGTTCCCTCTCGCCCATGCCCGCGGCGAGGACCGCTCCTCGGGGACACCGGGGCGCAGTCCGCCCTGTGCACGCCAAGGGACGCCCTTTGCCTCCTCAGGACGTTTCCACAGAGGTTTCTTGACAGTGCTCACAGGCGTGCTGGGACTGCACGCTCTAACGTTCATGTCTTTTCTTCAGTCCTCCCGTTTCTCTGGGGCGTCAGCACAGATTAAGCATTTCTAAAGCCTCTTCCAAGCTGTAGTGCGATGCTTTGGTTTGTTTTGCTTGGGGCTCTGGTCCAGTTGCCCTCCCTTGAGTGTAGAGACCGCTGTCCCTTTTAATATACAAGTAGCAGATGTTCTGGGCCCGTACCAGGTGAAAGCACCAGGACYGTGGGCTCTGCAGCCCTCAATAGCYGTATGCATCATGGTGTGGCTCCCTCTTACAATTTGGCAGAAAAAAGAAAGCCRGCCTAGGTGAACTGTGCCCTACGTACCATGTCGTCCCCTCCTGTAGGCACTGGCCTCTCGATGTGCTGATGCAGCCAGAAGAACGGGGTTTCAAAGCAACGAGCAACAGATATTTCCTGAACRTCTCCTAAAGTGCTGCAGCAGCTGGAGAAACCATAACGTGGAGCTGCACCTTTATTTCAAGCTTGTCGCTTGTCCTACTGAAGCCGAGGGAATTACATGCTAAAAATCAGGCCTGAGCTAAAATACCTTGCTGCTTTGAAGCTAGTGACGTTAGTGTTTGAACGCCACAGAGCTCTTGTTGCTGAATAACGTGCAAAGACTCGGACGCTTTTAAGCGGCGAGGAGCGATCCGTGCTTATCTTGGCGGCGTGTCTGCTGGGTCCTCTCTGCTGCGGAGGGGCAGATGCTAAAGGCTGTGATTTCAAAGTTACCAGCRTCTGATAAAAGCAGCTTAAGTTATAGCAGGAGACTGATGTACGCTAACGGGATGCTGAAATGTAGCTGCGAGGGCGCGTGGCCGGACTGTGCTTGCAGTTGGAGAAGTGTGCTGACATCCAGGAGCGCAGCCCCTAATGGAAAGGGGATGTACGAGTGCGATGCAGCGTTGTAGGGCTCCGTCGTCTTCCCTGTTTTGCTTCATCTAGCACRTGTTTCGGCTCAGACGGTTGGGAAGAATGAATGAGAGCTTACTTTTAATATAATCCTTAATGTGTGGAAATCTAAGCCTACAAAGATTGATTTTAATTTCCTCCGAAAAGTTGCTCCTGGCAGAATCTGATAAAGATGTTTTTAGTCTAATTCTCCTCCACCCCCCCACCCCTGTCTTTCCTGAGCTATCGGAGTTATACTTATCTTAGGGAATTCATTTGGTGATCACCACAGCTTGCATTCATTATCTCGAATACCTCCCAAATCGTAGGCTGATGCACGGCGCCTGGAGAAGTGGCCTGACAGCATTTTTTTGAAACTTTTCTCTTTTAGCRGAGAATTTACCTAGATTCTCATTGATAGTTTGCTTTTCTGCCCTGTATTTAGCTACCTATTGAGTGCATGAGAAGCAGTTAATGCCAAGCAGAACCACTCCATCCCTTTTGACTGATCTGTGCTGCATGGGGTTTTTTGTTTGTTTTTTCTTTTCTTTTTTTTTCTTTAACCAAGATCTGCTCGTTTCTATTGAGGACTACTGAACACTCTTGGTGCCAGACGGACACGGCTTGCTGCCTTCCCACTGGTGGCAGCATGRCCCTGTGCAACCAGGGGAGCAGCGCGGAGACCACGGTCTTCTGCAGGAGGGGCCAAGAAAAACGTGGTCCCAGCCTGCACCTCGAATTCCCCGGCAGAGTCGCTGTGGTGTAGGAAACGTGAGGATGTGCAGTGTCGAGGTTGGCTTTTGAATGTTCAGCATCTGGGCCTAACCACCCAGAAATTTTGTGCGCGTTTCCAAGAGCTTTTGGGGTACATATTCTGTTTTTCCCTATTCCCAGCCCAGTGAGAAGCTTTGGAATCAGGTCACAGCCTTGCTGCTTTAGCGAGCTGTTAATGAAGGAGACGTACCTTCGTCTTCCAGAGCAGGAAATGTAGGGAGGTTAGGTTAAAGCAATTCACATATACTCGGTAAAATAAAATAGCCTTCGTCATCCTTGGACTCTGAAACAGAAAACAAATATCTGTGGGAGTGAAAGCACGAGCTTGCTACGCGATAACAGGGCATTGCATTGCAGGAGACATTTAGCATCGTGTTGTGACCTGCCTGGAAAGAGGGGATATGGAAATGGTTTTGTCAGATTTATTTAAACGTTTTGTTGCATGTAAGTAAGCGGCATGTTTATTTGAACAAATCAGCTGCATGCGAATCCGTGGTTCTAGGCGCTTTAACAAAACTARTCATGCAATAAACACAGTTCCCCTGACTCCGTGCCCAAACGCTTTGATCCTAGTGCTGTTAGGGAAGTCCTTCTGTCCTTGTTCTCTGTGTAAAGCGCCAGGTGTGACYGGGTGTCCAGCCTTTCCAAGCCGCTCGTACACAGGTTTGATGCTCCACCTGTGCCGCACATTGCTGCAAGTTGCCCAAACCTTGCAGAAACGTGCTCCCTGCCTGCCGGGAGCGCGCGGCGGGACAACCACGCGGTGGGACGCTTACCTTGCCCCTGTCTTGGCAGGGAGAGCGTGGCCGGCCTGTAGGGTTCACCCCGGCGTCGTGGTAGCTCTTGCTGGGCCGTGTCCCTTTACCGTAGGCTGGAAACAGTGTTTTAGAGCAACGTTTTCCAGCGTTTCAGTGGAGGCACAGGCAGGCTGGTGGTGGACATGTCTGTGTCTACGTGATCCTTAGCTCCAGGAAGCCTGGGGGCAAAAAATACTAGTACGCTACCTTGGCTGCACCTTCAGGGCTGGATCCCAAGATGATTAAAACCAGTAGGAGTCTTTCTGTTGACTTCAAAGATCCTTGGATGAGGCTGCTATTCCACAGAGAGCCACCCCGCCATCCCCAGTCCTTTGAAGCGTTTTCTGCAGGGGAAAAAGAAAAAAAAGGAACGAAAGAAAGAAATCTGTGAAAGGAGTGTTTTTGTCTGTGCTTTTCAAATGCTTTAAAGAAGCCAAGGTCAAAGCTTACCTCGCTGTGGCGTTGTTATTGATAGATACCGTGAGCGGCTGCAACATTTCCAGCGATGAAAAGAGTTCAGTTAATGAAATGCAAAGTTCTTCCAGGGTCAAAAATAAATGATTAGGCCGATTGGAGTAGCTAGGTGTATTGCTTCCCTCAGTCACGCGGCACTGAGATGAAGTGCCCTATTAAGCTATGTTCTGCATGTGGCTTACATATGCTTAAATTCTGCATGCCAAATAGAAGTTGGAAATACCTGAGAAGAATTAAAAGGCAGTTATGAGGGAAACTCTTTGTAAAGGAATTTTCAGTCTCTAATACTTGGTTACATTAGATTTATTCAGCCTCTCTTTTCTGTCAGTGCAAATGAGCTCATAACTCGCATGTATGTGAAAGCAAATGGATGTTTTGGATCCAAAAAGGCGCAGCTGCCTATCTTTAATTTGTATTAAAGCCAGGCATAAAAATGATTGATTACCGCATCTTGAGAATTATATCCGAGTATTATGAAAATTAGTCAAATTGTGCCTCAGACCCAGCATGCACCGCAGTGCGCCGGCCGCCCCGTCGCTCGGCCCTCCGAGAGGAGGGCAGCATTGCGTGCCCGTCCCGCGCGCCCCTCCTGACGGGACGGCGCACGTGATCGTGGCGTGCCACCATACAGGCTCCAGGCCAAAGTGAAGCAATTTGAAAAAGAGGGATTAAAACCTGTGGACTTTACTACTTACTGTTTGTAAGAGGAAATGTGTGTCGGAGAACTTCAGGTCCTGAGAAATGTGCTTGTGCTGTTGCRCAATGTTGATGCTCTTTCTTTAGAGTAAACAGCAGGGTCAATATATTTTTACATYAGGAAGAAAATGCACTTTCCTCCATGGCTTGGGATGTGGGGCAAGACAGAGTATCGATGAAGTGTGTGAGCTTTCTCTTTAGCTGTGGCTATCATGTTAAAGACAGTGGTGTCAAGCCTTATGGAGAGCGCTTACCAAGGATCATTTGGATTCATATGAAAGTATCAGTGTTAKCATTTAGTCCAAAGATGGATGGAAATATTAGAAGTTTATGACTGGGTTTGGTAGGATTTGACGTCTCCTTCTTGCTGCTGACGTTCATTGCCCGGTAAGCTGGAAATGCTGAGAAACTGCAGATGCATGTGGCCTTCTCCCATCTTTYGCCGGAGTGCATCTTCTCAGTGCACTGCAGTGTCCCAGGAGTRCGCCAGGTGTCTAGTATCCATCCGGTTGCAGAGCTGGGTCTGTCTCCCATGGCCAGATCTGCTTTGGGGCAGGCACCTAATGAACAGTCCTTTAATCCCATTGATTTCCAGGGAAGTTGGCTGGCTTTGTGGCTCTGCTAGTGCTCTTACAGCAGGAAAACTGCCTTTTTCGGGACGTTGCTTATACATACTTTTAAGCATCAACAATCTTATGAGTTATATCCCTTTCTCTCCACGTTTGTCTGAACTCTTCCTTTTGTAAGCCTTTGGAAGAAGTTATTGCTCTCTCAGTGTTTCTTTGTATACCTCTTAACACCATAGGGGATGAATGATCTGGAAGTAGTGCTGTAATTTAAAAGAATCACAGCTGTCAATGCACGTGCCAATTTCTAGTGTAATGGATCTTCCAGAGCTGCTGCATATATAATCTCTATTTTGTTAGGTTTCAACTATATTCATAGCCTGGGAAGACTTTGGCCTGTAATTTATTTCTTAGCAAATCTACTGATGGAGTGACTCCAAAAAGGAGGAAGAAGCATCATCTCTGCATGTTTGCGCCGCTCTGAAAAGAAAGCAGAGCATTTATATTGAGAGGTGGCTGAAATACTGTGTTTGTGCCCAAGAATTAAACCAGGATGCTGGTGATGCAGCATGTAATGACTTGCATAACATGTAATGAAGAAATTGAAACAGTCCCTGGGTGCATCATGCTGAGTAAGAGGCTTGTTCTACAAGAAACTGTCATATTAAATTCTTGTCGTGATTCCAGACCCCTTTGATTCCTAAATCTTTTGGAGGAGACTAATCTGAAATCAAAGTGAAGTTGCTTGGGGTTTGCATGCCAGAAGTGGTCACATTTGAAAAAGTTCAGTGAACCTGCAGAGGGAGGTTCAAATTAGTTGCTTCACTACAAAGCTTGCAGCTAACATACCTGCTGATTTGCTTTTTGCTTTGATTCTTCGTGCTCTGCCTTCTTGCCTTCTTCTGAGTTGTTTTCAAAACACACCAAATCTTAAGGGTGAGCGAGTCCTGGTTCAGTCTTTGTTTAGTAAAAAAGAAAATCAGTCTACGGTGTTTGCTACAGAATAAAACAGGCATGAGTTTTAATACCGTGGACATGGAAAGACTGGATTTTTCTCCTCTGCCTTGTCCTTTGTGCAGTTATTTCCCTCTGTGAAGGTGTATATCGTGCTTTACCCTCCTGGTTTACCCACAGTTGACCTCCCTTTGTACCGAGGTAAATGGAAATGGTCCCTTTCAAGTTCTGCTCAGTCGATACTCAGGGCTACTGCCTTGATTCCTCTGAGTTGACTCTGCTCCTTTGAAACCGCCAGAGCAATGCCAGGAATTGTGCCCTAAACCCTGTTATCCCTGCTAAATGTCAGCTTCTTTATTCAGATATTGGCATTTGGGGGTTTTTGACCAAGAGTGTCATGCAATACGCAATGCAAATGGGAACACGTCCGGTGGGTTAAGTTCTGCCCTTCTTTACCCCCCTCAAGCTTTGTGGGGGCTGTCGGGGAGCCTAGTGATGTGCTCTTTGGTCCAGCTGAAGCCAAATCCCCTATGTAGGCATGGCCCATGTGTAACGATGTAGACGGCCCTGTATGAAAGCTGATTTTTGTTACTTTATATTTACAGTGTTCTGTCTCCTGTGGAAGGGGTCAAAAGCACCGAACTGTGTACTGTTTGTCAAAGGAAGGGAGGCATGTAGAAGAAGATTATTGCAAGCACCTTGCTAAACCCAATGTGCAAAAGAAATGCAGAGGGGGCAGATGTCCGAAGTGGAAATCGGGAGATTGGGGACAGGTGAGACGCACTGATTACCCTTTTGCATCGTTTGATCTTCCTCATCTGTCAGATTGGTTAGAAACTATTTTTCCCCTCGCTTCTGTCCTCTTGAATTTTTCAAGGGTAAATGTTCTGGGCCAGATCCTCAGGTGGTGTAAAACAGTGTAGCTTCATGGACAGCAGTGGAGCAGCACTGATTTGTACCAGCTGAAAACAYGGAAACTTGCTTTTAGTGTCCAACTGATAGCAAATTCCTTGTTGCATACTTTAAGCTCCTGCTAGAAAACCCATTGGTATATAATATTAAAGAAAATCTACTATTATTCATGTTTTTAATATTGTCATTATTTAAATATGCCACATCTCAAGCAAAATCTTTCTTAGTTTTGAGAAATCTGAAATTAATTTTATTAGCAGCTTCCCGGGAAAGCCTAAAGAACTATCAGAGTAATCCATTAAAAATGCTTTTTGCTACCTTTTGTTTCTTAACAAGCTCATCACTTAATTTTGCTTCATTAAAAACTCAGACACTCTGATGCTTAGAGCAGAGGCTGCTGGAAACGTGAGAGTGCTTGGAGTTATTAAGAGTCTTGTTTGCTAAGAGCATGTCTCGAGTCCTTGTTTTTCTGAATGTGATRTATTTGTCATCACCTTAAATCTGCTACGTCACGTTTTTAGCTCTGAATCTCAATTTTGCCTCTACCTCAATGGAGTGCTAATCAGCAGAAWTACTGAAAATCCCAGACTGAATGAGCTGTTAACTTGTAAAGCATCATATTCTCTTGAAGTCTCTCTTCCAAATTAAGATACAAAACACCAGTTCTCACTGCATGCAAGTTCCCTAAAACATAAACCATTGACAAATCTACATGCACACGCATCAATATTAGGACTAGGGTATCATGTTGTTGTTAAATGTCAAATATTAAAAAAGACAATAAACCCATCGATGTTTTGTGATTGTTTTCAGCCTTGTATTTGTTTTTTATTCTTACCTTTGAATTCATAGGGTGGCAATATTTGCCTTTACATGTGTAATGGGATAAGTGTGCTTTCACCATGGAATTTAGGTTATTTGGATCCTGGTCCTTTACACRAGATAAGGCTCTGAGGACCCAGGAGCACCCACGTAGCCCTGCTGAACTGAGCAGGACTGCTCCCATATTGAAAGTTAAGTCCCTGTTTTATTATCTGCAGGACTGAAACCTTAATTTTACGCAAGAAGTCACTTTGGGAAAAAGAAAAGAAACTTGAGGCCATTAAATAGTCTTGTCATATCCGATTTGCTCCTTATTTAAAGTGACTGCTCCCGAAAGCTATTTTTTACAGCTAATAATTCTAACCATAATAACGTAACGGCCTGTCGATTGCATTAAAATATGCTAATTTTAATTGATAAAAATAAGTGTTTTAAAATTCAGAGCATTCCACCACACGATTGGAGGTAATTTTATGCGCGTGGAGAAAGGAGCCGACGTTAATAGGAGGACGAGGTGATGTATGGCCTGAGGTAATCTTTTGTGACCAGGCAATTAAAGAATATTTGTATGCTAATGATCAGGCTAAGAMTAGGCGGCGGGTTTCTAGCGTGCGAGGTGGCTCCTCGGCTGATGTGCCCGAGCCGTGGACYGCTCCGATCGGCAGCGCTGCGCGTGCGCAGCCAGCCGGAGCTTGCTCCGAGGAAAAGGGCGCTGAAAGCGGGTAGAGACACACGCGCATTATCGAACTGGGCCTTTTTTAAGCACATAAAATGCTCGGGTATGGTCTCCTGACCCTAGCCGGTTGCGCTAAATCAGGATCGAAACAGGGACGGAAACTCAGCGGCACCTTCCGCCTCGCGGGTGACGCTCGTCCCGCTCGGCCGCCCGCAGGAGCCACGATCGGTTTGCGTCTAGATGCTATCCAAAAACGGGGCTTTTCTGCAGGTCTCATCGCCTCTAAAAGGCGACCGCCGCGCCGAGCTGCCGTGGGCCGACCCCCTTCTGTCGCGGGCACGCCGGCGACAGGCTGTGCGAGAAATCAGGCAGGGCTGTGCGGTGCGTGCGCGCGCCGTCGCCCCGTGCCCACGCGCGCTGCGCCCGCCGTCGCCCGCTGCCTTTGCCTCTGGGGACATCCTGGGCGTGCGCTTGAAAACGAATCGCGGCAGAAGCCGGCTGAGCCAAGCGCTGCCGTCCCGGGGGTTTTGCTCTCCGGATGTTTAGTATTCAGAGTCCGGGTAATTCTTTTCGAGATTGTTATAAATTCATCTTCCTACGGCAAAGCACTTTTAATATTTGCATTAATCAGAAGGGAAGAGGAAAGGTTTTTTCTCTCCAGGTTTTAAGCATGCTTACGTCTGCACCAAAATGTCAGGTTTAATGTGTTTGTATCTCCTAAGTGGCATCAATTACGGTCATTTACCTTTCACGTAGTGAAAATACTAATATTTATTCTGCTGTCTGGAATTTACTTATTTCGGTTACAGACTGAAACCTAGCCCCGCGTTTYTATAAGGCAGAACTTCTCCGTGGCTGAGCCGGCACGCTGCAGTTGTGGGCTTGACTCTCTCGGTAGGAAAAGGAGCGCTCCTAAAAACCGTCACGGACCCACGGGAGCGACCAGCAGAGCGAGTGGCTCGTGGTGTCCCAGCGGGGATGTGTGTCACCCCGTTCCTGATCCGAGTAGCTTCAGGCCCGTTCTGCTTTTAGATGTTCAGCGGTACCAGCTAGTTGCGTTTCTACAAGGTAGAGAGAAGCTGCCCGAGCAGTCTGGTGGGTTCAGACCCTCAGGACGAAACCAGTGTAGGACACCTCCTGTCCTCGCCTCCGCGATACAGTGTAATTCTATGATTTTGAACCCAGCCTTAAGTCCAGCCCGAGCCGTGGCAGGACCAGCGCAGCAGAGGCGGCAGCGGGAGGGAGCCCAGCGGGGATCCAACCCGGATCCCAACCCAGATCCGCCGGGAAGACTCCTGTGGCCTCAGCTTGCCAGATTTCGCCAAAGCTTGGCCGATTTTTTGCCTCTGCCTTGCCGGGGGTTCATATTGCAGCATCCTTCCGTCACTGATCTGGCCCCCGCGCAGCAGCCCGGCAGCCCCAGGGCTGGACTCGCCCCCACGCTATTCCCTAAGGCCGGGCGCTGTGCTGTGATTTCTTTTTCCCCTGCTATCGCTGCATCGCGTTACGGCCAGTGTTACCAATGCGCTTAAAAAGCCCGTGCAGCCCTCGGCTACGAAAATCCCCCCCCAGCACACGCACCTGCAGTTGCCCCGAGGAAGAGCGTCTTCGCTGGCCGGCTGGGCAGAGGGTGTTTCGCATCTCTCCCACGGGATGCGGCGCGGCGAGCCGCTGGCTGCTGTCCTCCTCCCAAAACCTGTCGCGTCCGAGCGCCGCGGCTGGCTCTGCGCCTCCGTGCAAGAGCCGCGACGGGGCTTGCGCTGTCCTTATCGTAACATCCGGACGCGTGCTTTGTAGGTGGGTGCTAAATGCAGACCGAAAAGCGTTGCAGAGCAGTGCATGYGTCCCGGAGTCCGCGTTCCTCCAAGTTTGTTTGCGTTATTCAGTTTAAGTGTCCCTGGTGGGACGCTTGGGACAAGCAGCGCGATAAATCACAGCAGAGGCAGCCCAGCAGATGGGAAGCATTTGCATTGCCGGTGACAGAGATCTAACTGCTACTTTTCCAAATTACGCCAAAAAAGCCTCTCCTAAATATCTGCAGCCAGGAGCATGTTCGCACTCAGCTTTTCTCTGGGTCCGCTTCGCTTTATGGTGYGTTGGGATAGTAAAGCAAACGAAGCGTTACGGAGGAATGCTTTGCAGAGCYAGCCGGAAGAGAATTGCTTCCCCATTACGCACCGCTTAATCCTCTGCCTTAAGAAAGCTTGCTTTTCTAGGTATTACCATAATTGGCTATAAACTTGTTTTCTTAGTTCCTCATGTATTAATGAGGTTGCCTATATTAATTGTTAAGTCAGCAAACGGGTAATCGTAATAGCTGTGCTTTAAATGCGTGCCTCCTGGGTTTTGCACACCTTCTTTTATAAGCACAAATTCTTTTTATTCCACATCTGCATAATGTATTTTAGGATCTAGCAAGAAAGAACCCGTAGCAGAGTGAAGTTAAGTACCACTAAACTTATTATAGGGTGCAACAGTAAGAAGTATTAAGCGAAAGAAAAACAAGCTGTTAAAAGCACTGTGGTGTAGATACTAATTTATAGATGTCTGAGAAACAGAGAAATTCAGGCCTTTCTCCCTGTGTCTAAAAGCAGGCAGAAATGTGCCCACTGTATAATGAAGGGAACATGAAAAAGAGCAGTTAATTTAAAAGAGACATTTATTTTCCTAGACCTACAGTATGTCCTGACTTGTGCAGCGTGTGTTTACGTGCATGTTAAAAGCAAATCCCGATGTATCATACCTTCGGCTCTTTATTGCTACAGTCCTCCTTCTCTATAACTCAATAACTCAAGCTTGCTTTTCATTAAAGTCTGCTCCGAGGACATTCGTGGCATCCGATATATTCTGAACTTTTTTTTTTTTTTTTTTTGTGAGCTTAGCGCACGAGAAGCAACACGCGGCGCCTCGCTGCCTCTGGCGCGTCGCACTGTTCTAGCAGCGCCGCTGTCCCTGGAGGTTTTTGTAATATAAATCCCGTCCGCGAAAACCTGACCCCGCCGAAGCGCGATTCCCACGGGCTTTGGCGGTGCTGCAGCCTGCCCGCCGGATTTTTTCCTTGCCGAGAAAAACAGCCGCGCGCATCACCTGCAGCCCTCGCCGCCCGGGATGCGGCGCCGCCGGCCCCGGGGCCCCTCTCACCTCCTGTCCCTCTCCGCAGTGCTCGGCGTCCTGCGGGCGAGGAGTGCAGCGGCGCGACGTGCGCTGCCACGGCGGCCCCCGCCGCCCGGCCCACGAGGCGGACTGCGACCCGGCCAGCCGGCCCCCGGCGGAGCGGCAGTGCCGCCTGGCCGCCTGCCCCGCGTACGCCTGGGACCCCGGCGAGTGGCAAGCGGTAAGTGGGGCCGGGCGGGCGCGCGAGCCAGCTGCCCGCGTCGGGACGTCGCCGCGCGGGGAAGGGCGGAGGGGATGCTGATGGCGCCGGCCGAGGGGGTCTCGCTGGAGACGCCTCTGCGGAGTTAATTCGGCGGCGCACGCTGCCCCGCGTCGGGTCCCGCGCCGATATCGCGCGCGTTTTGCGGGTGCGCGGCTTGGCTGGTGAGCCCGCTTTCGGGGTGCCCCCCCCGGGTCACCCCCGCCACGCTGCTTCGCGAGCCTGCGGCTCCGGGTCCGTAGGTGCGAAGGAGCTGGTGGGTGCCAGCAATTCCTGCTTTCCTCCCGTTAACACGGCAGCTGGCCCTTTCCAGCAGTTGTCTCTTGTTTTTCCCTGATCTGCCGTTCCGGGGAAACAGCTGCTCCGAAACCTTTTCCCCCAGCCAGGACAAGGCTGAAATCAGACCTCCCGTGGGTGATAGCGCTTTTCCGAGCGGTCGGCAAGAGGCGCCGAGTGAAACCAGTGCCGTAGCCGGGGCGGGGGATAAAGCTGCAGCTCCCAAGATGCGGGAGCGCAGGGGACCCCGACTCCCTGCCGGGCCGGGGGGGACAAGGTCCTCTTGGACCCGATGGACCTTCGCACTGTCCAGTCCCCAGGGCGTTAGCGGGTGCCGGTTTCCAGCACGCGCTGGGGAAGAGCCACCTCGTGGTCCTCGGAAACCAGCTGGTGGTCCTTGSCTAGCCAGAGCAGTATTAAGGCAGAAGCAGGGGAGAGCCAGAAGTTTTTGAGGTTGGAGGAGGGAGATAAGAGGTCAGAGAGGCTCCGGGTAGGAGAAGACACTCCCAGAGGGACCTTCCCGCTGGATTACCCGCAGATCGTCTCACCTCGGGGGCTCATCGCGGGGCTCGATCCGATGCCAGTCCCGCTGGCTTCGAAGCTGCCTGATTCCCGCCGCGCTGGCAGCCGCGGCGAGCGGCTCTGCAGGGACGGGGAGCAGGGTGAATATCAATCAAACGGGCGCCCAGCTCGCACTGGCAGGCCGGCGGCTTTTAGAGCCCTCCTGCCTCGAACTAAATTCTTTGGGAGCCCTGCRCCTGCCGAGGCAGCGAAAAGAGGCCTCTTGCTCCAATAACAAAAGACGGGGAGGCACCGCAGGTGCTGGTGTTCCCAGAAACTTCCAGAGCCTCTATTTATTGTGTTTCACTTAAAAAAAAAAAAAAAAGAGGGGGAGGACGAGATAAGAAAATTTACTGATGGAAGAAAAAGCATTTCGAGCCTGCAGAGGCTGTGCAGTGCTTGCACTGCAGCGAAAAAATAAAAAAAAACTTCAAGGTTAATGCAGCGAGCGCTGCCCTGTCATCTCTGCTTCTGCACTAGCTCGTCCTTGCCTCGTGCCTGCGCGGTGCGCCGTCCCGTGCGGCACGTGAGCCAACGACGTCCCTCGCGCCCGCAGTGCCTTGGCCGGACGGGGATKTTCCGGACCAGCTTGGCTGCGCTTCCTTAGCGGTGCCGGCATCGCTGGGAAGCTGCGAGGGGTTTCTAGTCCTACGTAACGCGCCCGGCGCTGCAAGAGGCGTCGGGGATGCGATGCTCGGCTTGCGTAAGTCAGCTCCGGCCTCTCGCGGGAACGGAGCCGGCCCGATTTTCRCCCGCGGGGGAGGCAGCCCCGCGGCGCCGAGGGCCGGCGAGAGGCAGAGCTGAGCGGCCGCGCGGTGGGAACCCGGACAGAAACATCCCAGCTTGCAGAAGGAATATAGGAACCGCCGAGGGGCTGTAACGGGTTCATTGCAATGAACTTTTGCTTTTACGGAGCCCGTTAAACTTCTTCAACTAAGAAATTTACAGGCGGCAAAGTAGGTCACCAAACAGCATGCGATTGCAGAACTTACCCAAAGGTGTAATTAGTCCTGAGGAGCCACTTCTCCTACCCCCTTCTTTCTCCCCCTCTCACTTATTCTCACAACTTTTCACACCGGTGGCGAGTGTCCCCTGCCCGCCCCCACCCTGCCAAGCCGCTGGTGGGAGGCGGATGCTGATGTTGTTTTTCCTAAGTTTTCCAGGGCTCCCCACTGCACTGAGGAGATATTTACCATGTTATGGAGCTTCTTCTTTTTTTTTTTTTCCCCCCAGGGGAGCTTTGTTAGTGGGGTGGGTTGAAAGTTTTCTCGCCCACAAATAATCATTAATAGCAACATGCTGCAGATGTTTTCCAATTTGGGCTCGCCGCTTTTGTCTGCTTCCAAGCCATTCTTCTTCTGAGCGCTTTTTATTTCGTTCCGATGTACCCGGTGGAAAAAGCAAGATTGCCTTTCCCCCAGCCATGAGTATTGGCTGCGTGTTAATTGTAGTGAGGAGCCCCGGATTGCATTAGTATTCTCTGAGCAAGGAACGGCAATGAACCCTAATTGACATGAAAGGTAGGATGCAAAATAACATTCCTGCACTAGTTTGTTCTTGATTTCTTATCTTTAAAGGGAATCCGTCAAGAGTTTTTTTTATTGTTCCTTTTTTGTTATTGTTGTTTAAAAAAAGTTGATCTTGCCAATGAAAAGCAATAGGGAATTTATTGGAAACAGTTTATTGCTTTGCTGCTGTATCACCATTAATTAGCTGTTCTCAGTGCCCACACCAGCAGGAAGAAAGCCGATATAAGGGGCCTTGCTAATGTCAAAGTAAAAGCGAGACCAGGATCACAAAGAGAAAGGGAAAATGAGAGAGAGAGAGAAAGAGAGGAGGTTTTTTTAATACGAGCCTTTACAGAAGGGCAGTGCGCAGCCCTGGAAGCTGCAATATAGTTCCCGAGGCTTTGACATTTGCTGTTTGAGGGAAAATCCTGCCATCCTTGCATGACTTGGATTGCAGAGTTAGCCAGAGCGTGGTTGAAGGGCTCATGGGGTGGGGTTTCTCATCATCTGTGTGTCAGATTTTGGTTTAGAAAAAAGAAAAACAATGAATGTTTTCACAAAGCAATGCCTTTTTCTTTAATTATGATTATTATTATTCTTTTAAAACAGTTACAGAGCTGCTTGGAAAAGTCCTTAATCTGCATTGCCAGGAAAACAGTTCAAAATTTGGAAAATGGGGGCAAAGAGACAAATCTTGTGAAATGTCTGACCTGTTTTTTCAGCTTTCGCTGTCAATGGCTATTATCCCCGACCCTGTTGTTTTATGTGAGGTTTAGATCAGTCATTAATAYGCAATTTCCTACAAAATCTATCATCGTATTAAGTGAGAAAGCGGGCCTTTCACGTTTGAGCTGTCCAGTTGCTAAATGAATAATGTCTTACAAGGTTGGTGTGGCGGATGAGAACCTCTCTGCTCTATCATCTCCTTCGTTTCTTTTACGGTGGTCTCACTGTCTTCGAGCTGTATTTAATATCACAGTGGAATTGTTTTAATTGCCAGTTATCCTGAAAACGACCACTAGACAAACTTCAATTTACCGATGACAAAACGCACAGAGCCGGYACAGTTTTATTTGGCCGTACGACCACGGTCTGCAGAGAAAACCCCTGCAGGACGGCGTCTGTTCGAGGGTGACTGCTGCAACACGTGCAGAAGCTTGATTACTTAATGATTTAAAACGAGGAAGGGATTTCTATACGATAGCTGTTTACRGCAAGAGCAGCTCCCTCGCTGGGCAGGACCGCGGGCGTGAGGTTCACGCCGCCGCGGGAAGGTGCCCGCCGAGAAGCCGCCGGACGCAGGGCAGCCGGCGATGCCGCAGTCAGAGGCGCTAACCCGCTTTTCAGTTTTGCTTATATAATAAGGAGATAGCGGAGGAGGACAGATACCGCACAGCTTGTTTGCTCTCTGCGGAAATCACGTTCAGGCAAATTACTCCAGCCCCCACAGCACTGCTGCGTTTCGGCACAGACCGAGGGGCTTAAAGCAAGGGAGCAAATAAGGTTGGAAGCACATGAAGCCCTTGGGGGTCTTCTGGCAAACTGCGGATTTTGCAATGTTGGCTGTTGCCTAAGCGCTGCCGAGCTATTCCTGCAGCATAAACGTGGCTCTGTAGGGCTTTCTTCCCCTGCCCGTCCCATCGGGTTTGCATGGTTGCTAAATATTTATGAGGAACATTACGTCGCGCTCGCCGCAGCTCTCCTGGTTTGCTGGCGGTGCCGCGGCACTTCTGCGTATTAATCTTTTCTCGCAAAGTTCTCAGCTAATTTGCGGTCTCGGTTCTGAGAGCTACGTGCAGAAGGGCCGCGCTGGCAGCACCCGCGTTTCGCGGTTAGGGGCACCCACCAAGACCTGGCTGATGCCAGGCCAGCCCGGAGAGCAGGAGCTGCTCCAGAGAGGCGGAAAACGTCATGTTCAAGGGGTGAAGCTATAACCAGATTAGATTGGCTTGGTTCCCCGAGCCTAGGTGACTTCAAATGGTGTTTTTGTACAAATAGGGATGGGCTGATTGCATATTATATCCTTTCCTTAGGGGAAGACATTTCCTGCGCATTATATAAAATGATTACTTTCATGCATTTTTCTCCCTGTTAATCCAGTTAGTTGAAAGCGTTGGAAGCCCATCACGGATGAGAAGTTAAACAAAAATAAGGTTTTATCCAGCCAGTTGCTCTTACCCTGGCTTATTTTGTTGTGTTTGTGGTTTTGTGAGATGGCCTTTGAGCTCCCAGGCACGGAGCGAGGGTTTCTCATGACTGCATTATATTTTCTCCAAGACGAGCAGCAGAAGGACCAGGTCCTCCAAGTCTCCAGAAGACCTAGCGGAGCAATCGTGCTTGGATAACTTGGGTTGCTCTTAATAACGCGCGGTGTTTAACGACAACGTGGGGCCCAGATGAGAGGCTGGGCCTCTCTCCGCGGCGTCCCTCGGCCTGGCGTGCCCGCTCCTGCGCCCACCCCGCGCCGCTGCCTCGGTTTCCCCTCGGGTCCGTGGTGTGGGCTGGTGCTTCCGGGGGGGTGGGAGCGGGATGTACCCGCCGCCTCGGACCCTGATCACCAGTTTGCCCCCAGGTAGCAGCAGTAAGAGGTGCGTGCTGAGCACAGAGCGTTTTTTTCTTTTTTCTTTTCTTTTCTTTTCTTTTCTTTTCTTTTCTTTTCTTTTCTCTTTTCTTTTCTTTTCTTTTCTCCTTTTTTTCTGCGAACAGTGCACGAAGACGTGCGGGGAGGCGGCGCGGCGCCGCAGGGTGCTCTGCGTGGACGAGAGCAAGCGGGTGGGCAGCAGCGCCTACTGCGACGCTGCCAAGCGCCCCGCCGAGGTGGAGAGCTGCCGCCTGCCGCCCTGCGAGTACGTCTGGATCACCGGCGAGTGGTCGGAGGTGAGCGCCCGCGCCGCGGCCCCCGGSGTCCCACTTTGCACGCCGATCAAAAAGAAAGAATAGGAAAAAGGGAAGGAGGAAAACACGCTGGGGTGAACGTTTCCCGGAGCAGCCCGCTCTCCCGCATAGTTTTCCCCATATAGATTAATAATTTGTCGGTCACAAGGGATTTTGGGCGCCCTTGGGAAGAGAGGACTTGTGCGCGGAGCCCGCCTGGGTAGCTGGGTTAAGCACCGTTCCCGGAGGCACGGTGGTTATTCAGGGCTCGCTCGGAGCAGCTTGACGTCTCTAAAACGGGCCGGGCCGTCCCTCGGCCCCGCCGGGCGCAGCTCGCCGCGGGCGCGTGCTGACGGGCGCTGCCTCTCGCCGCAGTGCTCCGTGACGTGCGGCAAGGGCTACCGGCAGCGCCTGGTGTCCTGCAGCGAGATCTATACCGGCAAGGACCACTACGAGTACGGCTACCAGAATACGGTCAACTGTCCCGGCACGCAGCCGCCCAACATCCAGCCCTGCTACCTCGGGGAATGCCCCGTTTCGGCGTCCTGGCGCGTCGGCAACTGGGGAAGCGTAAGTTGGACGCTTCTTGTTTAAGCTGCAAATAATTTTAGCAAACGATGGAAAAAAAAAACAGTTTTCCCAGTTTCTGCTGGGAAAAAAAAAAAACACCCTGCTTGATTGATCCTGCTTGTCCATGTGTAAGAGCAAGACTTGGGAACCACCAATAGGCCAAAATGCTGGTCATCTGAGCCTTAAAAGAATTTTTTTCTTTTATTTTCTTTCCTTTTTTTTTTTTTTTTTCCCCTTCTTGCAAATGCTGGGACAGGGCAGGGGAAAACTCAGSGTTTCTGTTAAAGTTATTTGTGCTGAGCCATTCCTGGGGCCTGAACTACAAGATCAAATTTTAGCTAAAGCTATAACATTTCACTTCTTTGAGCTTCTGACATTCTTTGAAATGCAGCATTTCCCCCATAAATTTGATTTATTAATGCGGCTCAGGCATTTGTAGGAATKTGTCAAGCCTTTACAAGGCAACGAGGGTCAAGTCGAGCAAAATGTAGTGAAAGGTGTCGTAGTAAGCGGTGGAGCCGTTTGAAACATAAGTTCCGCGTGCCCCATAGGAAGTCTCAGGTTCTCCCCACGAGTCAGGGCGGAGAAGTTACAGCAAAAGGCTCAGTTTCCATGAACTGGCATTGCCCCCCCCATATTTCAGTGTAAAATTTCCAACTGGAACTCATTAACAAAACTTCTTCTTTGAGAGGGATATCCATTTCAGAGAGAGAGTTCTTCCTCCTAGATTTGGGCTCTTGAATGTATCAGTGACTGTAAAGTGCCATGACCCTTCTCATCTCCGATTTTCAAAGGAGTTTAACTAGAGTTACCATCACCTTTGATGGGCAAATATAGAGCCCTGCTCTGCTCCTTAGTTAAGTTTTTTAGAGGTGGGACTGATAGTAAATGCCAGGCTGCGAGTAACCTGAGCCATTGAAGAGTGTCTCCTTGTGCACTCATGTCGATTATGTGTTTCTAAACAGAGGAGCATCTTCATTTTTGTGGTGGCCTAACCTAGTACCTTTAGAAAGAGCTGATTTTTCAATCTCAGGTCCTGAAAGAACAAGTTATGGAGGGCTACCAAGATGCTCCTCGGGAAGCGTTTGTGCTTGTCCTGCTTTAGGAGGCTGATCCCACCCATGATTTGCTGCACTCACGAGCAGCCAGCCCAGATGAGCTATTACTCAGTAGCTCTGGTAACTTGTGGTATCTCAGCCTTAATATTGCCCTTGATTTGGGGCACTCAAGGATGACCCAGTGCATGCACAGGTGTAGCCATTTTTCCAGAGGATGAAGGGAGAGAGGGTTTCAAGGATGAGTTTTTCAGTACAATTTGGATAAAAAAACCAAAGGACTGTGCTGTATTGGTTCAGCGGACGCTGCCGGTAACCCAAGCAGTGTTTCAGAGCGGCAAGGAGAGGAGTTCTAGTGTTCAGGCCTTTTGGTGAATGTCCCTGTCTTGCACAACCTTCCTCGTATGAGAAAGGAACATTTTTACTTGAGCACATGGTTCACCTTAACTAATACTGCCTTATCCAGCAAAGTATGTAAGTGCTAAGCTTTAAACTAGTACAGTAGTCTTCTCGAAGTAATTAATGATGATGATGATAATGAAAGGATTAATAATCAAAGGGATTGCTTGTATGATTAAAATTAAGCCTGTGTTTGGAAGCTTTGCTGGATTAGGGCCTTTGCTGCTCGCCCTTAGTGCAACAGAAACTGGCTGCCTCTGTTGTTCTGGGGCAGAGCCCATAAAGCCTTGGAGTAAAACATAAATCCCGGCCTTTTATCTTCCAGTGCTCCGTAACCTGCGGCGCTGGAGTCATGCACCGCTCAGTGCAGTGTTTAACCAACGACGACCAGGCCAGCGGCTTGTGCCATGCGGATCTCAGACCTGAGGAGAGGAGGACATGTCACAACGTCCGTGACTGTAAGTCTGCGGATTTGCACCTTCCCTTGCTTTTCTTATGGCTTGAGTTTCCGCTGAACTCCTGGAGATGTGCTGTATTTCCAAGCCTTGGGACCCATGCGACGAAGCGCTAAGGCACTTCAGGGAGCAAAATAAGTGTGCTGTTTTGGTGCTTTAGATGCCTCACAGAAGAAATTTTGATATACAGTTGCTCCGTGACTACAAGTATTTATTTCTCTTTCGTTTCAGGTGAACTACCCAGGAGCTGCAAAGATGTTAAAAATCTCAAAGGTGTCACTGAAGACGGTGAATATTTCCTTAAAGTGAAAGGAAAGACATTAAAGGTGCATTTTGGCAACAGATTAATAGTTTCTGCATTTCCCGAAGGTGTAAGAGGACCCTGCGTGTGCTCTTTACCTCCGCTCTTGCCTTTTCTACCTTCAGTTTTCTAGGCCATCCTTTGACACACGATGCCTGACAAAACTGTGGCTTGTATCTCTCAGGTGTATTGTGCTGGGATGCAGACTGACAGCCCAAAAGAGTACGTGACCCTCGTTAACGGGGACGCAGAGAATTTTTCGGAAGTGTATGGATACAGGTAAGAAATCCCTTAATTCCGCCCTTCACAAGGCTTTTCTTTGCTATGGCAAGATTTCTTCCGTCATGAGTAGAAAGGGTTTTCTTTTGATTTAGGTTACATAACCCGACTGAATGTCCGTATAACGGGAGCCGGCGAGAAGACTGCCAGTGTAGGAAAGATTACACAGCAGCTGGGTTTTCCACCTTCAGCAAAGTAAGGCTGGACCTGAACACTATGCAAATAATAAGTGAGTAAACACAGGGCCTCGCCATTAAAAAAAATATATATATATTTATTTTACACAACTATAGTTGTAACTGCAAGCCAGCAGAAGTGCTCTAGTGAGTAATATTCCTGAGCTCTCCTGTTGCAGAGCTGCTTTTCAGCTTGGTCGCTGGTTTGCTGCCTCATGCTTAGAGAGGATAATTTGAGTAAATCAGAAATGTTCTTACTATTTATCCTTAATGCAAGAAAAAATTACGACAGTTGCTGTCGCACTTGTTATGTCGAATGAGTATTTGTGTGCTCCCAGCAGACCAGTTTATTTTTTTGAAGGATTTTGTTTCATTTAGCGTCCTGTTTTTAGGCCGGACTCAGACAGCAAGTGTAACCAGGGAGGAGCTGGCCCCCCATTTTGCACAGAGCCGTGTCACCAGATCCCACCGCGGGGGACTCCTGGGGCCAGGGACGCTGCTCCTGGCTGGTGCTAGCGTTGATGCCGCTGGACTGATGTCCAAACGCGGAGGACGGAGGAGCTCTCGGCGGGCCTGGTTTTCCCGTTGGCTCCAGCAGGCAGAGTCAGGCCAAGGGGAAGTCGCTCACGCTGAGCTGGATGGAAACGGTGCCGCGGATTTCCAGGGGAGCAGAGGGGACCTCAGCTCTGCAGTATAAGTCACAAGCCTGTCGCTCCCACCAACATTGGTGCGAGCCAGGAGCGTTTCCCTGACCCCAGGAGGAGCCAGCGGCGTGCATTAGGAATAGAGCTTCAATCACTTTATCAATTTCCAGCAAATGTCTCAAAAATACAACGTATCGTTGAGAGTTCGTTCGGTAAATAGTGGAGATTTTTTAACAGCTCAATCCACTCTGGTTAAGTGGCTCTTTATCTGATAGTTGTTTCTCACGCTGTTTTCAAGCCATGAGACCTCCCAGTCTATTAATCTGTAAAAAGCTACTAATAGTCTGTAAATGCTCCTAGGGAAAGATCCCAAGGGAACCACCCCCAGGGGGAATTTGATACCACCCCCCTTTGAATTTCAAAAGGAGCTGGGCACCTACCTCTGTCAGGCAGCAGCTATCTCAAATCCCCATCTAAATGAGTCTCGGTTACTTAAGAGCCATCTAGAGCAAATACCCAAATTCCCTTTGAAACCCAGTCTCAGCTGACTGGGTCGTAGAGAACACAGGCTCTGGGAGCGGATGGGGAGCAAGCTTTGAGACAGTGTTTTGTTTAAAAGGAAGAATTAGAAGGTCCCATGTCCTTTTTGTACGTGCTTGGTTCAGATCACTGGGAAGTTTTCTGATAGAGAAATATAGCCAAAGTCATGGGTTCTAGTTTTGTCGTTATTTATACCTAGGCCCTAAATCACCAGTGTACCTACATAGACCTGTAAATGTAAGCATATGAGCATCCTATTAAATTCAGTGAGATTGCTCACATGCTGAGAGTCACATGCATGATGAATTGGGGTTTTAATATTAAAAACCCAGCAGATGAGATCTTGACTCTCAAGATTAATGTATGAAACCAGCTCTAGTGAATTTAGACATTAGCGAAAAGCATGTTTACATTTTTTTGTCTCTCTCTTCCTGCATCTTTCTTCCCATGTTATTGACCAACCATTTTCCACAGCGACTGATTTACAGTTTGCACGGACGCATGATGGACGACCTGTTCCTTATGCCACTGCTGGGGACTGCTACAGCGCAGCCAAATGCCCGCAGGTATTTGACAATAGCGTTTCTTAGGAATTGGTGCCATTTATTATGTTCCAGCCCTCTATTAATTATTCCTGATCACATCAGCCAAACTCCAGTGAGTGTCACATTCTCATCTCAGCGGTCTGAAACTTTTCTTTTTGTCCTTACGGAAAGTACTTCCCATTCCAGCAAGAAAATGTTGCTTGGAAGAAATATGCTTACCTGAAAGTTGTTAGGAGACTAATTAACATTGTGTTACAGCTGGGTTGCTCCGTGTCCCCTGCACATCTAGCTTTTGCGGTGCCAGGGGATGATAAGTGATATGTTTGGATAGTCCGAGGTGTTTGGTAGACTGCGTTCATAAAGGGCATTAACTAGGGAATCTCAGCGACAGATGGCAGAGGGCAGATCTCTCCATCTCCTTCCCTCCATCCTTTCGGATCTGGCACTTCTCTGCACTGCTCAGTGGCTTCGGGATTGACTTCTTACCTCAGGAAGGCTCGTGCATGTTAATATGTGTCCACCTGACCAGACAATTTGCTCCTAGCTGAAAATCAGCCTTCCCCAGGCAGCAAGCACACGGAGCAAAGCTGAGGGACATCTGGCAGTCTGCAGCATTGCAGCCGCGGTGGACCCTAGGGCAGCTTAGGACTGTGGCCAAAGGATTCCTCGTCACRTCTGGAAACAGGCAGTCCTGACCACAGGACTTGGGATTTGCTTTCAGKGGCAAGGAGGGAGGCTTCGGGGAACATCTGCATTGGATGCAGACATAACCCTTCATTTTCCGTCCATTTTGTGCATTTTGCGAGCAAGAGCAAATTAAGCGAAGGACATTTTTAAGAAACAAACAAATGAGAATTTTTATTTTACTGATTTTTTTTTTTTTTTTAAAAGAAAGCCCAGTGGAAAATCAGGACAAGCGTGCCCTCTCCAGGTGAGGAGGGAGAAGGGAGAGCGGGCTGGATGCTCTCCGGGGGTACCTTTCCCATCAGCTGCTGGAGCATGTCAGGCGCCGCAGCTTGCCATGGGAAAGCCAAGAATGCCCTCAGCTGGCAAACCGAGAAAAAGCAGTGGAAAAACCGAGGGGGAAAAAAAAAAAAAGCACTGAAAACCCGAGAAAAAAGCCCCTCCTTCCCTGCAGCCACAAACGAGAAGAAATTCCTAACCCGAGCCATGCTGCGATTTGCACAATATGTGCTAATCACTCTCAGATCTACGGAAAATTGCAAACTTTGCCGGCAAGATCTTGTTAGAAAAAAGACACGGTGGCAAGCTGTAGCGGAAGGGAGCTCGCGGCAGCGACGCCGCGTGTCGTGACCGAAGGCCCGTCTCTTTGGGGATAATCAGGCTTGTCTGCTTGTTTTTTTTTAGGGTCGCTTCAGCGTTGACCTTTACGGAACGGGCCTGTCATTAACAGGAACGGCAAAATGGCTCTCTCAAGGGAATTACGCAGTGTCGGAAATTCAGAAATCCCCAGTAAGTTTTAATTCTAACGGTGGTCACACCTGCTRAAGGGAAGTTTCTAATTGCCTCCTGACACGTTGTCTTTCGTAGCAGCGTTCCTCCAAGTGAAGACCATTAAAAAAAAATCTAACATCCGACATGAGAAATGAAGTGTCGCTCATAATTGTACGTGAGGTGGGGGGTGGCCCTAGCGGGTTTAACTYGATCTGAATTATTGCACTTAATTAGCGGGCCTGCTTAGCAATGAAGCTGAAAACACTGAGTGCTGTGGGGTGGACATGTCTTTAATTAGCTGTCTGAATTGTCCAGCAAGGAGCCCGCGCGCAGCGTGCAGGACTGAGATTGCTGTCTGCATTTGGGCTGCAGAATGGTCCCCGGAAAGGGAGGCATAAAACACTGGTTTGAGCTGTGGGGTTAAGGTGTTTGCTTAAATGATGGGCAGGGACCRGGCTCAGACAGCTCATTGTCTTGCAAGAGAGGCCCCGAAGTGCCAAGTGCATGCCCTGGTGTAGGAGTCGTTCCAAAACRTGACTAATAAAATATGGGGGACATGTGCCTTCCAGCTGGGCTGGTCTCACCTCATCTCCTTGCAAGAGATCRGAGTCACCCAAGCTTTGACAGAATCACAGAATGGTTGAGGTTGGAAGGGACCTCTGGAGATCATCTAGTCCATCCCCCCTGCTCAAGCGGCGTCACCCAGAGCACAGTGCCCAGGTCGCAGTCCTATTCTTTCCATCTCCCTGGCTCTGGTGAGCCCCTTGCCGGTGTGGGGCTCTTAAAGGACTGTTTTCAGCAGAACTGAATGTCACTGGTCAGATCATGCCGTGGTAAAGCATCCTCCAGCATAGGTATATTAAGAATAGCACAGACACACCCCCCCCCCCAGGCTAGCTTTGGCAGGTGCTGTGCTTTTCTCCTCCCCTTCTGAAAGGAGAAGCCAGGGCAGCTGACTTTGGCGCTGCAGAGAGGATAGTGACACAATCACAGCTGGCAGAATTAAATCGAACCTCAAGGGACAGGGAGTCTGAGAGATGACTCTTACCTTGATCGCCCGGTGGCATCTGTCAAGCGCTGCTCCGCAGGCGTAATTGCCAGCAGGAGCAGAAGAAAGAAGGGAATAGCAAGAAGAAATGATAGCAGCCTGCTGCCATCMCTGATCAACAGTGTCAAGGGCAGGATGGAGTTCGTTTAAAAATAAATGCTTTGTGCAAGCTTGTCCTGCACTTAAGTCCAATTTTCTGGTAATTGAGGGTTGAATTCCCCTCAAGAACTGTCTGTCCGTTGTAATGACCAAGAGGAGAAAGACTGCGCAGAGGTGCGAAGAGGAAGGCCAGACGTAGATCTTGCTTATGCCAGTATTCATCTATTGACTCGAAACTGGAGCTATACCATGTTTGCCAGGCTCTCCTGGAAATCAGGCCAGCACAAGGACTGCTCTGAGCTCTCCTTTGTCTCTTCGGGTTTTGGACCTGAGGATGAAAAGATGAGTAGAGCAATGCAGAGCTGCGGGGGAGCAGCACTGTGATTTTGCAAACTGCTTATCCTCACCGCATCACTTTCTGTCTCATCTCAGCTCTGGAGCCACTCCAGGCTTTTCTCTTCCAAACAGATTTTTCTCAGTATTGTCTTCAAATACCCTTTCCATGCCCTTCACATGCCCAGTCACAAGTGAGGTGCTGTTATTGTCTCGATGTGTTATTTCTCCTGCATGAGTCAACAACTAGTTATTCACTGTGGGGGCAAGTTGGAGAAGGCAGATGCTCTTGAGTTATCCCTTCAGATGGCCTTCTCCTCGAACATGTTTCAGTGTGATAAATCAAAAATGCCCTTTCTTATTTGCGTTCACCATCTGACCTGGCAATATTAAAGGGAATTACATTTGCATGCATTTAAATATAACTATGATTTTGTAGATTGATTAAGTGCATAATTTGTTTTCCTTTCAAGACATTTTCTATTAAAAACCCTGGCTAGAATAACCCATGTCTGGACCTTTAGCAGCATGGAGTTCCTGAGCCTTTACACTGCTGTGAGACATTATTTCTGATTTTGCCTGCAGGATGGTACCAAAGTAGTAGGAAAATGTGGCGGTTACTGTGGAAAATGTACTCCATCATCTGGAACAGGCCTTGACGTTCAAGTGTTATAGCAATGGTAGGTTCCCAGCCGTTTCTGAAGTAAGCGAAACCTTTCTAAGAATGTTTTGTGGAAGGAACAGATCAGGTAATGTTTTCAGAAGTCTCTTATTTTCCAAAGTCTCCTCATCGCTTAGGTTCTTGAGACTCACGGAAAGCCAATGGAGCAAGGGTTGAAGTGTCTTTCAGGATCTGTGTCTCAAGCCTCTGTTTACTTGGGACTTTGTGTAATACTATCAAAAATAGTTCAGCACAGTCGTGCTGAACTGCTRAGTGCCACAGTGCCTTATGAAAACCTTACCAGCTTCATGGTATCGAGGCAGGCAGCATATCGGCTCCGTCAGCAATAACCATGCATGCTCATGCAGTGCAGCTGGAGGGGAGCACAAAGCCTCCGGCGGTCCGCGCCGTCCCCTGATCTACGGTGCTGCTGATGCACGGGGAGGCAGCAGACAGAGCGAAGGGAATTATTTCAATTAAAAAGCCATGCTCTGTGTGTTGTGCGGGAGAAGGGCCACGTGCCAAAATTTTTTCCCGCTTGTTGCTGGACTGGTGACAGCTTGCACACGGCCTGCGACGGCCGCTGCACAAATAACGAGAGTAACTGCACTAGTCTCCCCACCTCGCCACCCTCTCGGACACTGCTGCCCCCGGAGATCAAAGCTGCCGTTATGCTKTTGCACGCGCGGCTGATAACTTTTCCCGCCCTGTGTTAAGTGGCCTGTGGTGTAGCAGGGTCGTTTCTGCGCCATTAAAGCGTTTTCTCAGGGAGCATCAGCGACCGTCAGCAAAACAGCGATGCCGATAGTCCGCACCAAGCTGCCAAGCACAAACCGAAGCAGCCGAGGGAATGCTTTTTCCTCCTCTGCTGGCCCCAGCTCTCAGTCTTCAGTCCTCCCAGTACCACTTACAGGTACAACATTTTCAAGGGGAAACGTGGTGTCCAAGCTGACGGCACCTGCTGCGGCTCCGTTCTCATTTCGATCTCGATAGTTAAAGGTTTTGAAGGCAAAGATAATGAGCTTACTCTAATGCGCGGCTGGTCTGTGTTTTCCAGGTTCTCTGCAAGCAGACAGCTGAGATGAGATGGATGAAGGATAGCGATGCAATACCTCTGCCTTCCACTTTTTTTTAATCTGTTTATGTGTGTATATAGATCGCATATTCTTAATGTACAGTATAATATTTATGTTTGGAATTATTTATTTTGATTTAATATTTTTGTACGTAAAATCATTATATTAAGGCTGCTTTTACTATTTTTATTTTTTATTGTTAAATCCTGCAGTCAAACCACTGCATTTTACGTACTCTACATTATATGTAGCATTATGACAAGTGATACTTTATTGTCACTGTATTCAGTTGTTTACTTTCAATCAGTAATTTTCCTTCAGTTGTGGGCTGCTCTGGCCCTTTACGGTGCTACACAATCTGCATTAGGGGTATTTTTGGCATTTCAATCTGTCTTTGTGTAAGGAGAATAGACAAGATGCGCTTAAATTTTCTTTTAGCGATCAGGCCGACAGCACTCAAGGAAAACATGACAATGAATACAGTGCTAGTTGCATTAGCAATCTTTATCTTTTAGGTATGTTTTGAATTTCACATGACCTCTGTGGCCAGTGCTAAAAGTCACTGGTTTGGTGCTAACATGATATTTATTAACGCTCTGTAGTTTTAGTTACTTAAAKCCAGTGCCTTTATCAGTGAGAAGAGGAGGAAAACAGAAAAAATGGTCAGCCCCTTCAAATAGATTAAGATCTACCCCAGGTTTTGGAAAACTCCTGGAAATGGATTATGAACTCGAACCCCTTTTTTGTAGGGCTACTGAACGAGCTTTCTTTTTGGGGGAAAAAGCCAACAACGTGCATGTCTCTCCTAATTGCATGTGCCACCGTGCTTCCGGGCTCCATCTGGAAGCGGGGGCACTCGCTCATCCGAGAGAGGCTGCCGCGGCCATATGTTCGCCGGGCCGCGCGCTGGGACGCGCTGGGACGCGCTGGGACGCTCGGCACGGAAGCCGCCGCCAACTGCAGCCGAGAAGCCGGGCGCCTCCGCGTTCCCGCGACCCGAGGGGCTCTCCCGGAGCGCCGGGGGCCGCGGGGGTTGGGGGGGGGGGCGGCGCGTGCCGCAAGGACGCGGCCCCGCGCTGGCGGGCATCCGCACGGCGCCCGCGGCTTCCCACGCGCACGCAGACCATCTGCAAGGCGCCAGGCGGCCGCTCGGGCTCGTTCCAGCGGGATCGCTCTGTACTCGCGCATCGAAAGCAGGCGGCTCGACGCCCACTTCTGTATCGCTCCCTATCTCCCTGCAAAGGCATCTGCGCTCGCCGCCCGCCCGCCGGCCCGCGGGGGGGCCGGGAGGAGAGCTCCCGGGACGGCCGGCGCGGCCGCCTGCCGACTGCGGCCCCTCGCCCGTACATAGCCTGCTGCTTAGGGCTCGGCACGTTTGCGCAGCGCGCCGAACGGCGGTGATGTGACCGGGTTATTTTTGTAGTCTGTGACTATGTCCCAAATCTCTTTCTCCGCGTTTTTGCTTAGCCATAGGAAGATAGCGCCCATTCGCCCTGCGTTCGGGGGCCGGGAGGAGCACAAAGTACGAGCAAAGGAAGATTTATTTATTTTTTTTTTTAGCACAAAATTGCCAGCCTTTCGGAAGACCAAAGAGGCTTGTCTGCTAATTCGGATAAGTCYTTGAATTTTGGGTGCAGCTACTTTAAAAAAAAAAAAAGCAACCTCGGGGGCTCTTGCGAGTCTTTTTTCTGCCCCCACGCTACTCCCGTCGCTAACGAAAGCAAGAGGAATCCGTCTGTCGCCAAACAGTAGGATCGCTGGTGGCGAACGAGCAGATCCCTGGATTCATAACCCGTGCATCTGCCAGACTTTATTCAGCTTTCAGAATGAAGCCTGTCAGCTGGATTGTCAGGTGTTGACATGTTCACGGGAATTGGTAGACAGCAAACAAGCGAACGGGGTTGTGTTAAAATGCAGCAGCTAAAGAACTGGTGCTCTACACGTAAAGTGTGCCTCTGCGCTTCTTCGTAACGCTCAGAGGGGATGAGACTATCTATCTTACTCGTAATTGGGTTTCTTGTTGTTGTTTTATAGTGCATAAAATAAGTGGCTATCATCATATGTTAGAAAGACTATTTCATCTATTTTGTATGCTTATGGGTAGCAGTAATAAATTATATGTTTCTGAGAAAATGCCAAAAATACCATTTCAAAGGTCAAAGAAAAAAAAAAGGGAAAAGGAGTAGTAATGGAATAGTGATTTTTTTTTTTATGATTATTGCTCATGTATAACTTCTATAGGGGAAAAGGGAAAATTGCACTATGAACTTTAGGGATAAACAGTGGTGCTTAGAAAGTACAGGCATATTATATTTTCGCTAATGAAGTGAATGGCTATTTATAAAAAAAGTATTATTTAGACCTGTACACATTCCTTTCTACCATATTGTTTCACAACAGTTATTAACAGGGCAAGAGAAACTTAAAAAAATTTTTTTTTTAATCTATAAGGGAAAAGTTGATAGATCATGATCTTTTGATTCATCAATGGGTTTCATTAAATAGGAACAAGCTTTGAGGACCAGAGATATTAGACATTTCTTGTTCAGGAAGCAGTTCTGGGTCTTGTATATCAATGCCATTATTTTTCTACAATCTGTTTTTTTGCAAGCACTTTCCTGTACAGTGTTTCTTTTCTTTCTGATTATATTCAAAAGGAAATGAAAAGACCTGTAGGACATGTCTGTACGGTCTTTCTGCATTTGCCATCGTATTTCAATACCTGTGTGCTATTATAGAGGCAAAATACTTTGTACACAAGGGAATAATACATTGAATGGTAAACATTCATTTGTGTGCTAGTATTTATTTTCCAAGCTTTGGGTCACTTGTTGGATTGTCTCATGCAAAGGGAATGAAGGAAAATAATAATCCTCTGTATCTGGAGCCCTACCCCGAGCCCTCGTTGGAGTCTGTGGTCCAGGGACTACGGAGGCGAGCGACCGCAAACCCTGGGCTTGCAGAAGGCATTGGCCTGTGCCCGAGGACAAGCAGGACACAGCCCTGCCCCTTGCACAGACTGCAGCTCCCCTGTGTCCGTGCGGGAAGGGACGGGCCCGCGGGACAGGGTGTACCCGGCACTTTTCGGAAGGGTTTGCACATGTTCGGCCACGCTGCTGACATGCGTGCGCCCCAGGCGCTGCTCTGAGAAGCTGAGTGTCAAGAAATCTGTAAGAAAAAACATCTTTTCTGACTTTGAAAAAAACAGTTTAAAATACACAGGAAGATTCAGGTAGAAGAAAGCTGCTATGGGATGGCTGTAAATCGGGGTGCCTCTCAGGGAGCGCTGCCAGCCTTCGCATGGCCACCCTCATCGCCTCCAAGCTATCGAGCTGTGCCCATCTCCTGCAGACCCCGCTCCCAGATACCATCTCACAAGTAGTCCTTGTCTAAGCTGAACGTACCTCCRCTCAGATAGTTCTTTTAATCATATCAAACCAGACAAAAGCAAAAATGTGGCAGCAGTCACCAGTGTTTGGATTTTTTTCCCACGTCCCCCTGACTCCTGGCCGGTTGCCCCYGTCTCCTGGACGTCCTGTTGCTTCAGATCTTTCCAAACACGTCACAGCCACCTGATCCCRTGCTGTCCTTCTCCTGCATGACCAAATACCTGAAGTTTTGGCACACCAAAACATTTCAGCGTGTGCYGAGTTTTGCCCTTACTAATAACCACTGTAGTTTCTGTCCAGATTCACCAGTAGACTTGAAGGCCAAATTTAGMATATTGGAAAACCAAAGCATTTCTCTTTCATCATGTGTGTTCTGCTTTGGAAAAAAAGCTACACACAAGTGCTAAATCCAATAGCATGTTTTTTGTGATTACATATTATTATGGTTACAAATATACCRGATTTTTTCCTAGGACATTAAATATAATTTACTGTTCTGATGTTAAATCAGCAACTATGCATTTTAAAGGAGATTTTTTTTTTTTGTTATCTTTGCAGCCTATAAACATATTACCTATTTTCAGATAACATACTTTTAGCAAATTTTGACTATGTCACAATTCTCTTCATTAGGTAATTTTGGTGTCAACAGCAAAAAAGATGATTGCAGATTATTGAATTCTAGGGGCTTGRCAGAAAAGCACCTGTTTCTGAGCTGAAACGCTGATTTTCTGTGTTGTGGCAGGTAACACAGGACCCARTTAGTGTTACTGATTATTCAACTTTTTATAGACAATTTTATGTCAACACAGCCCCAAATAAGGTTTAGCGATTAAAAAGCAAGGCTGAGAAATGGAACTAGAGACGGAGCTGGAAATGAGCGACCTATAAACAGGGTGTTGGAAATCAGCTCTTAATTTCCCAGGCAAAAACTATGTGGTCCTTAAAAAGCGCCTTTAGAGATAATTGTGAGGTCAAGCTGAGGATATCAGGCCTGAAAATGATCAGCTGTAAGGACTAATTGCCACCCCGCCGGCTCGTAAGCCCTCGACGTGGAAGGGGAGCCTTGCTGTAGCCTCCCAACTGCTGGCAATTTCCTCTGTGGCCTGAACGACACCTGCTTCAACGGGTTTAGCAAAGGCTGGAGTCTGCCCAGCACTGCTGCAGTCAGCCCAGACAGCTAAAAAGAAGCTCTGAGCACCAAGGTTTGCTGGGTTTTGGAACAATCAGATGTGCGAGGGTGCCTCTGCCAGGCAGGCTGAAAGTAGGAGTGAAAAAGTTGTGTATTTTTGTCCTTTTTTGTATGTTCCTCTTGGTTTTGTTCCTGGAAAGAAAACAGCTCTTCTAATATTGGCAGCTCCAGCCCTTTTCAGCTTCTGTGTTTTCTCGCAAAAGAAGAGAGGATACCATACCTCGTACTGCCTAAAACACTGTCAAATGTGGAAAGCAGAATGTAGTATAATTCAGACGTTTGAATCTTAATTTATACTTTAAATGACCAATGTTTTGAAGGTGTCTTTCTCTTTCATCCTTACCTTTAACATAAGATTACAAAGGCTTTAAGTGCTGGCTGCTGTGGAATTAAGCAGGCAAGGGTCTGTGCTCTAGAGCCCCTAAATCAAATTTAACCCTTCAGCCCTGTATAATGACAGGGTCATTTTAACGCTTTTGACACGTAAGTCCAGTTAAGCTGTCAAAATGGCAGTGCTCTGCTCCAGCCTCATGGCATGGTCTATCACGATTAACTGTTCCAGAGACAGGCAATTACTTTGTTTCTTCCAGCTTCTTCTCTGTCCCCAGTAATGGACACTTTATTCTCCCYGGAAAAATAAAATGCATTTTGTTAGACTGTTGGAAATGCATATCTTGGGGCAACTAGTTTTAAATTGGAGTATTTACTAGAAAACCTTCTTCTCCTGCATTTTCATGCTTTGAAAATAATACTGAAAAACTGAGAGAGGTAGAAAAGACCTGTGAGGACAGCTGGGATTTAAAAGATGAATTTTGCACAGAGGCACTTACAGACCTGCTCTATTGACTCTTCCTGACATGACTCCACTTGCTGAGAAGATGACTGAAGGCTGACTTGGAGCAAGCATTTCTACAAGAGGAAGAGTGTTAAGGTGAGACAGTTCTCCCTTTTACCAGGTACAGGCACAGAAATTCAAACAAAAATAAGAGTACCTCTTTACAGTGACAGTCATTAGCAATTGAAGCAGCTCAGCAGAAGTGGTAAGTTCTCCCATCACTTGAACTCCTCAAATCAAGAGAAATGGCTTTTAAAGAAACCCATTTGAGTTCATCCAGAAGTCGTTAACCTTAGTAGYGGTTGGTTATTTAGTGGGAGGGGATAAGTCTCTTTACTGTGCAAATTCCAGGATACAGCTCTCTAGCTTGTGTCCTGCAGGAAGATGATCACCAAAAGTGGTGCCTGTCAGTCTTGGATCGCTATTTTCCAAGTGTTTTGGCCTATGTTGAATAATTAAGGTGATCAGAATCATGGCATTCAAGGAGCAGATCTAGCTGAAAAGTTTCTGACCTCTCTTTGCAATAGCAAGATGAAGAATGCTGACAAGTTATGTTTGGCCTTCATAGAATAGTTTGAGGTTTCCGCTTCAAAGTGGATTATTTTTGGAGCTATTTTATATTACCAAGCATAATGCCCAGTTTTAAAAAATCAAAACAAGAGCAGAATACTGTTTTGACCTAACCCATATGCTGCTTWTACTTTATTTCCTAGGATTTGGGGGGGTTGTTTTTGTTTTTTTCAGATTTAAAAAAAAAAAAATGGAATGATTTCTGCCCCTCCCTAGTTATCAGTATTGGTTCTGGAGTGTTTGGACTTATTGACTTTATTGACTGTATGTACACAGAGATCCCATATAGACTATCTTAAGCCGGGGAAGGTGGAAGTGGATTTCTGCTTTGTGAAGTTCACTCAGTAGTTGGTCCTTCAAGGCCATGGCTGGGTATGGTTGAAGCATGGTGCTGTAAATCTGTCTTCACCATGAAAACCTCAGTTCTGTTGGGTGCCTAAGTGCCCAAATGGTTTGCGTGTTAAGTCTTCTTGCAGACTTAGGCATATGCCTAGCTTTAAGGCCTTTGCTAAATTTACATCACCAGCAGTGATCTCAAGCTGCAGTTGCTTTAACTTTTGTTAGTAGTTGGTGTCTTCATCTTTGACAAGATGGCGAGGGGACGAAAGCCAGAAGTCTGGAGCCTAATCCCTGAGCACAAACCCCTTGTATGGGTGTGCTGGGGGAGGCAGGGCTCTGTGCGTGTTCTCCCTTGAAATCATTACTTGGCTCCATTCATACATTTATAATTCCCTCATCCTTCTTTAATCTGTGACTATGTTTCAGATGAGCAATTAAATTAATCAGACCTTTGCTGCATTGTCCTCTGCTAATCCATCCTCGCTGGCTTGCTGACCTTTTCTCTTTGAAGCTATTCCCTGCTTACTGGCTTCCTTCCCCCCACCCACATGCAGACAGGAATTTTTTTCAGTAAAATGCTTTAATTGCTTTCGCTTAAGGTAGCGGGGCAGGAGGAACAGCTTCCTGCAAACAGACCAGCAAGAACCGACGTGTCTGTGCTGGCTGCCGCGCAGGGAGACCTACCGTAAAGGTCTTGGCAACTGGCCCTTTGGCCCAAGGGCTGGACTCGTGGCATTAGGGACACACAACCATGCACTTGGTCCATGYGAACCTGGGCAGCATCACCCTGGTGGCTGGTGCTGCTCTGTTGCTTCCGAGGTGGGTTCCCTGCAGAAGTTTATCCAGTGCAAAAATGTGCCAAATGGTAAAAATCTATCCCCGCTTGAGAAAATGCGGATTCAGAAGGAACGTGCCTGCCTTTGCTGAAATRGCAAATAACTGAGCTCAGAAATGACCAACTGCAAACGGTGCAGGCCAAGCTGCTGTAAATAGGTGCAGTTATCACAGAGGTGTGCTCCCTGCCAGCAGCAGGGAATAAGGTGGTAAATCTAAGCCTTCTTTGCTGTAAGAGCAGAGGTGAGTGTCCTTTCTTCCTGTCTGCTGCTCCCTGAGAGGCCCTCAGCAGTGGTGGAGCGTGAGCGGTTGGTGTCTATGCTGGGGCTCAGCAGCTGAAGGGCTCTGCTGTGCTTAACTTCATCCCTCACCGACTGCTCCCTTCACCCTGGATTGCTCTGCATGCCAGATCTCCCCAAATCTCAGGGGCCGGTGCAACCAGATCAATGGCCAAGAGGATGCAAGGAAACCTCGGCTGAGAGGGTCGCAGCAGCCCACTCCACGTGTGCCATGGTTGAGCTGCCCTTCCCCACGCAGGTGGGGCAAGCAGAGAGATGGTTGTGCCAGYGTGTGCCTCGCTTCAGACACACTTCTTGGAGACGTTCATCTATTCTGTGGATGGACTTGCCCAAAGCTCTTCCAACAGCTCTTGTTGGCTTCTGCAGGTTGGTACTCCTCTACATAGAAAAAGGGGTGGGTGCGCCTTGCGCTCCTGTGTAGCTCACCCGAAACTCCTGCTGAGAGCCACATGCCCGTGTGGGGAGAGGCTGCCTTCATCAGGTGCCCTGGATTAGCTGATAATTTCCTTCTCTTCATCAGCTTTTCTCCATGTTGTGCAAATGGTATATGAAGCTTTTAAGGTATGGCATGCATTYAGGCTTGGCTAATTGTTTTTTCTAACTTGATCATTGCCTTTCAAGAGCCTAAATGTACCAGAGCATTTAATTTGAAAGGATTGCAAGCTGTAGAGAGGAGGTAGGTCCTTGGCCAAAGAACTGGTATCTCCAGCTGGGGGGAAATGGCACAAATGTAGAGACTGGCAAAACTCGTGCCTGGAAGCATGGCCATTCCTGGCACTTCAGGGACSACAGGCACAGTTTTCTGAGAGTTTTCCCTTAGATCAGGTATTTAACTCTTGCCTGATCTGACTGCTACCTCCCCTCCACAACTCCTGGCTGTCTGCTCTTCTCAGGCATCTCTCTTCTTGATTTATCAGCAGGTTTCAGTTGTGCAAAATGGAAAGAAAAAGACTTTTTTTTCTTTCCTCCAGTGAAGAAGGACAAGTGGCTAAAAAAAGCCAAGGGCCTTTCCACCTGCAGGATGGCAAATGATTCTTCTGAGGAACCAAGTAAAAGGTGTGGTGCTCCCAATACAGCCCCAAGTGAATGGCAGAACAGCTTTGCTCCAGTGGCTGACCCTGGTTCCTCCTGCCTTCACTGCTAATGCTTACTGCTCAGCAAGGTACCCCAAATATATATTTTTATATATATATATATATTTTTTTTTTCCTCTCTCCATGTTCTTCTGGAAGAGTCCTGAAAGCATGGAAGAACTGTGACTCTACAGTAGAAAGCAAGTAATCCTGCTGGATCACAAGAGACCTCATGGGAGGGAGGAGAGTGATATGAAATGACTTGTTGCTATAGTGCAAATTATACAAATTGGCAAAGACCCACTTCATCGCTTTGTTTGGCCTCAAATTGTGAAGAATTAAGGAAATGTATGAACTGGTATAATCAACCRCCCGTCTCTGCCCAAAGGGAGATGTGAGATAGGGCTATGCCTGAGGGATCTTGATCCTGATGGTGAAGAAACCTGGCTCTGGGAAGAGCTGCGACGCTGCTGGTGGTGGGTAATGGCCTTGAAGGGCAGAGGGACATGAAACCAGGTGCCGGAGGGAGGGAAGCAGAGCCATAAGCGGGATGGAGCCGTGCTTTGCGCGTGCTCTGCCTCCGAGCACAAACACTTCACAGTGCTGGCACCAGAGGGCATTGAAGATTGATTTAACATCCATACAGCATAGGATCAGTTGAGAACCTTCCAAATCCCATGGCTCCAACTTTACTGGGATAGGGTGACTTTCTTCTCTTTCCTTTTATGTTTTCACTTGGCTCTTAACTTCRTAGCAGGTGTTTGTCTCAACACAGTAGATCTGGTCTCTAAGTTTTATGGGTGTGAAGTACAACTCCCAAATGCTATTTATGGGTAAACTGAAGACTGCCTTCAAAATTAACAATAGATGGCTATAAATCTTAGTTGGTTACTTAGCAACTAACACAGTAAAATGCTAAGGTTAAAAGGAGAGGGGGTATTTGGAGATACCTTGGTGAGTACATAATGGCCACTTGCATTCCTGGGTGGGAGGACAAAAAATTCATGTCATATTTACAAATTACTGTATTGATGGAAGAAATAATGTGAAATTACTCATTGCTGGTTTAATCAAAATACCCCGGAACTGACAAATATAACTTACTAAAACACAAGCTTTTTTTTTTTTTTCAGATGGCTGTGATAAACAGCCCTCTGCAAATGTATGGCAGGCTGCAGAAATGATGTAATACAGCAGGATCTTGAAAAGTTGCTAAGCCCACGTTGCTATTGTTTCTGACACCTGAAGTGTGTGTGTACTGCGGATTAAGGGTGTAATAAATGCTCAAAGCAAATTTGACCAGTATGAGTCTGATGGATTATGCTCAAGGAAAAACCTACGCAGTGCAAAAAAAAAAAAAAAAGTAACATAGCATGATTCATCCAGGCCTGGGTTCCTGTTATGCACGGCACAGATTGAAACTCCATATCCTACCTTAAACTAGGGTTTATGCATAATCTTTCCTGCCAGCAGTAATTGTAAAGTCTTGCAGCCAGAATGAGTGGAAACACTGAACTGTCTCCCTCTTAGACGATCCTTGCAAGGGCACGTTCCCCCRGGAAGGAGGGGGTTGGTCTGGGCAGTAAAGCGGATGCCAGGTCCATAGCACACTCCTGCAGCAGCTGTGGCATTTAGAGACACTTTTAAACCCTCTTTTTGTCACTGAAAATTTTTTTAGACTATAACTGCCTAACAGCAGCCGAGTTTATAGCATTCATCACCCTGGAGGTAAGAGGAGTCGCGCCGAGCTGCAATGCCCCCRAGCAGAGTGCCGGCAGGAGGAATCGCCAGGGCACCGGCTGCTCTGTAAAGGCCAAATTCACCTTGACGTGGTGCAGGGGAGAAACGGATGGGTGCAGTGGCCAAACGGGAGCTGCTTTTGGCTTGCTCCAGGCACTTCTCATTCGTGGTACGGCTGCCCCCGTGCCCTTGTGTACCATAAACCAATATTTCTGTAATATTGGGTAAAACGGGGCAGGGGAAAAAAGAACATTCCCATCGTTTTCTTCCCCTCGGTGATCCATAACTTTAAAAGAGAGAAAGGAGACCTTGCTGCGCAGGAGTGGAGGAAATGGGAACAGGTTTAGTGATAAGAAGGGTTGTATGAAGTGTCATTGCTAGGCAGACTTGGTTGAAACAAAAATGGGAGGGAAAGAAATATATGGAACAATTTCAGTGACAGCAGAAACAGTTTGTCAGATAAACTGTCTGGCATATATTATCCACTCTTTTTTTTCTTTCCCCTGAGCCTCTTTGACAGGGGTATCTGACATCCTCCCACCCCAAGCTGAGTCCTTCTCCTGTCAAGAGGAGAATTCACTTAGTTTTAACAAAAACCTTTTGAAAGTGCCTTTTGTGGCAGCACGGGCAGGCCTGGAGGTGTTTGTCCGTCCCCTGCCCTCCCAGCGCTGCCAGGACGTGCGCATCACCCCCCCTTTGAACATGGTGAGAGCCACCGCGTGGGAGCCGATTTCCTGGGAGCTCTTTTCTCTCGGCAGCTTTTCCGGGGGAGGAAAGAGAGGAGCGTTAAGGCCAGTGTGATAGTGTCTCCTGTGTACATCCCAGGGATGATGTGCTGGCCTGGCTCTCTCCTTATGTGGCTCTAGCAATGCAGTATTTGAGCATCTCAAAAATGTGGATTGAGCCTTCCTGCAGGCCAGGGACCTTGGAAGGACATGATCTCCCTCTGGGCCGGTGCAGGATGGGTGCTGCTGCGATTAAGGGGTTGCTCTTGGGAGACCAGCAGGCGAGAGGCACCAAGCAGGAACAGGTCCCGTGGGTGCCCCTGGGGACCAGGCAGAGCTCCGCTGTCCGCAGCGCTCCTGATGCCAGCTGGGTGGTCGTGGATTGGCCCCGGGTTCAAGGAGCCTGGCTGACTTTGGACCCCACAACCCTCTTCCCTTGCTCTAAGTTGTTTTCTCATTTGAAGCCTGGTGCCTTCAGCAGCAGCGAAGCCCATGGCAGGGAGGGTGATGGCTTGCAGCCATGGGAGAGCAGGCAAGTTTGGTGGGCCCAGGGACAGCTTGGGATGGAGGACCGGACACCTACCTGCCTGCCTTTAAAAAGCGATTTAGGACCTGCGCCTTCATCCGAAGCCTGGTGCCATGATTCAGCGCGAAGGAATTTACCCACCAGCTTTGACTTACTTTTTCTGCTTTAAACTTATAGCAGATGTCCTCGCTAGCCACATTATTGAGGGCGCACAGTACCACTTGCAACAGCAAAAGCAATTAAAAAGGATTTGCAGGTCACCTTTAAAGCATTTCCCACAGCACACTGAATCTTGTTATRAGTCCTATATCCAATAATGCTTTTATTTCGGCCGTTTTAATTGGAGTTTTAAATATTCTGAATCTTATGCAAGACACCCAAAGTGCTGGCAAATCTCAGGCCCTCTCTTGCGAGATGCTCATTCCCTGAAATCCTGTTGACCTTCAGTAGAGACGATGGTAACTTGGCACCCCTGATATTGCTGTATCATTTATTAGATACAATATATAAGTTAGGACATTTTAATATGCTTGAAGCCCAGCCCATAATCAGGTGCTGCTGTGTGACAAAATGTACATGTATTTGAAAGGATTGCCTCCACTCCGGAGTTCATAAATGTATACAAGCACCACTGTATGAGCAGGGATGAGAAGGAAAGCAAGAAGGAAAAGGTGGAAGAGAAAATTTGGCAACGGGAGCAATAAGGGGAAGCTGGAAGGTTTCACAAAGATATCAGTAGGGGAAGGCAACCACAGAGGAGGAGAAGGGGGAGGGATGTCAGTRTTTTGCTACATGCAGCTTGCTGAGAAATCCTGTGCAGAAGAAAAAAATCCCTGTGTTTATTTTAAGGGAAGCCCCGCATTTATGGGAGGAAAAAGTGAAAATCGCCCCGAAACTTTTGCCTAGAATGCATCAAAAAGGCAACCACGCAGCTCCCAGCCTCCTCCCAGCCTCGCAGGAAGAAAAGATACAGGCAAAAAACTGACAAAAACGAGAACCGATTAAATGAAAAAATTATCAAAGCGTTGGGGTTTTAACCAGCTGTGAGGCAGAAAGGCAAAGGAACACAGCGGAAGGGAAGGAGGGGACGGAGACGACAGGACGTGCGAACAGGCAGAACCGCCGGGGCGAGCCTGTGAAATGCTAATGGCGAAGCCGTCCCACCTCTGCGGGCAGCGAGCGCCGCCTCGTTTCTTCTCCCTGCGAGCGTTTTCCGAAGACCCCTCTGCTCCACGCAGCACGCGTGCCCCTTGCCGCCCCCCCGTGTCCCGTTTTGTTCTGCCTTGTGCCAGGTGTGCCGTTTGACGGCAGCCCCCCGCCGGCACGGGCTGCTTGTCGGCCGTGGGGATCCCGCTGCACGAACAGCGGGAACCGGCTGACGCGCAGGCCGCCCGCGAGCTCCCGTGGCTCCGACCCCTGCGCGCCTGCTTCTAACAGGTGTTTTGTGTCCCGGCCTGGGAGCTCGTGCTGCAAACGCGTTTCACCCGGCTGAACTTCTCCTGTGCTTTGCTAGTAATTGTGGAATAAATGGATGCTCAGGGAGTGGTGAACAGAAGCTCAGCAGGGATTCAGGCTGTTCGCTCCCTGCCTTTGTCTTGGCCACTAAAAGCCCCCCTGTGCTGCGCAGCCTGTTGCAATCTGAATGCCAGAGCTGTAACTTCAGCGTTTGCCCCTTTTGCTCTGCGGGCTTCGCGGCTGCAGAATCCCACCTCTGCTCCTTGAAATTTCAAGTTTTTCCTGAAAACTCTTGCTCCGGAGCGTTATGATCGTGTCTTGCTGCCAGGCACGACTGGCCCGGCACCGTGTTCCCGAGCTTGGCGATGTCCCGGGACATCCGCCAACAACGGGAGCGGCCCGGCGATGGCGGTTAACTCTGGAGCGGAGTGATGACAGCAAGGCGCAGCGCCGCGCCGGCCACGC
>NW_020450529.1:8766601-8913231 GCF_003343035.1 Apteryx rowi
GTGAGCGCGGCCCCGGGCGCCGCCTTCCGCCCCGGCGCCGCGTCCCGCGCCGCGCTCCTGCCCCTGCCCCGCGCGTGGGTGCCCCGGTGCCCCTTCTCCCCACGGACGTGCCCCCCGCGCGGGGGTGCTCCCCTGCCCTGGGTGTGCTGCCCTCCGGTGCCCCTTCTCCCCACGGACGTGCCCCCCGCGCGTGGGTGTCCCCCTGCCCCACGCATGCTGCCCTCCGGTGCCCCTTTTCCCCTCGGAAGTGCCCCCCGTGCGTGGGTGCTCCCCTGTCCTGGGTGTGCTGCCCTCCGGTGCCCCTTCTCCCCACGGCTGTGCCCCCCGCGCGTGGGTGCCCCCCTGTCCTGGGTGTGCTGCCCCCGGTGCCCCTTCTCCCCACGGATATGTCCCCCTGCCCCGAGTGTACTGCCCCCCCGGTGCCCCTTTTCCCCACGGATGTGCCCCCCCCCGGGTGTGCTGCTTGCCAGGTCTCTCTTCTCCCTATGGATGTGCCCCCCCAGCCAGCTGTGGGTGCTCCCTCTGCCCCCAGATGTGGGTGCCTCCCCCCCCCCCAGTCCCCCCTCTGGGTGACCCCTCCGCTTTGTTGCAGCTGGCGGCGCCGGGGGAGCCGGAGCGGGGCCAGCCCTGCACCACCTGCGGGGACCAGTGTCCCGGCTTCGCCCTGCACAAGTGGAGGTAAGGCCCCGCGCGCCCCACGGCCACCCACGCCGCGCACCCCGTGGCCGCCCGCCCGCCCCACGCTGGGGCTCTTCTGCAGGCTCCCTCCCGACTTTGGCAGCGCCTCGGGGCGCGTACGCGTCCCGCTCTCCTGGGGTGTGAATCAGGCTCGTCGGGGAGCATCGCGTTGGGCTTAAATGCGTTCCCTGCCTTGCCTGGGAGTTCTCGGTATATCCAGCGGGTGTTTGGGGGGGTTATYTTTWKTTTTWTTWKTWTTTTTTCTCCCCTTAAAAACTTTGCCCACCCTAGGGTGGATGAGGGTGCAGTCCAGTGAAGCAGCTCGGTGCACCCCGACCCGCTGCAAGAAACTSCTGCCTGCAGCCCTCCCGCGGCCCCGCAACAGGTTCCCCCTTCCCGTACGCCCGGTGGTGAATCAGCTGCCGAAAGGGCCGGGGGAACCCCCTGGCAGGGTGCATGTGGAGGAATGACACGCGTTTTTGACTATTTTTGGTGTGTATTTTCATAAAATCAATCATGCTGTGCGCACGAGGCACTGTAAGCCCTGGCCCGGGGCTGGGTCAGCCCCTTCCCCCTCCCTGCCTTGTCTTGTCTGGAAATGAGTTCCTGCTTGTGGGTGATTTGGGACTTAGTGATATTAAATCTGCCGGGCTGTAGGCTCCAGAAGCTGATGCACCCGRTTTAGTAGGCAAGGGAGGCCTTGGTGGCCTTTTAACCTTATTTTGTCAGGTATGCCCTCTTCTTCGGCATCTGCCGCGCTCCGCTCGGCTTCTGCCCTACTTCAGAGCCGCGTCTCAGCGGACTAAAACGCGGGCTGCAAGTGAGGAGGGGGGTAATACTGGGCTGATTTATTCCACTGAAACGTATCTAAAGGTTCAGCCTTGCAAATCAACATTCGTGATGCCGTTTGCATCCAGGTTCAGGGAGCAGGCGGGTCTCACCGTGGTCCTCCAGCCTCGTCCTCCACAGGTGCTGCTGGCACCTCCGAGTGCCCCGTGTCACGGTGTCCCGCCTCACACCTTCAGAAGGTGAAGGTGTCTGCTCTTCCCAGGCCGTGTCTCCTGCGTGTACTCGTCTCTGGTGGGAGCTGTGGTCTCCCGACGCTGCCTCAATGTTCTGAATCTGCCACGTGCGTGTGTGTTAATAGTTTTATAAGGTCACCCCAAGCATCTTTTCCTTTTTTTCCTTCAGGGCTTGTCAAATGCCTTTGCGTGTCCTAGCTTTCCTTGCCTCTGAAGTTTGGGGTAGCAGGTGTTGTCACAAAGGTGCATTATAACGCTTAAAAGCATCAAGGAGAACTTTTAAGTATGGGCTGTGAAGAAAAGGGATGGTCATCAAAGCTGTTTTGTCTCGGGCCCAAGGCACTGTGCGATTCTGTGATTTGCTTTTTGATACGTCCAGGTGCACAACTACCCGGCAGCTTCAAAAGAGCAAGCGAGGTTTTGACGCTCTCTTACTGAGTACTAGTCCTCAAGCTGCTCCTGATGCCCCTGTAAAAGCAGCGTGCAGCTATCTGGGGAGCCAAGTTAGAGGTGGTGTCGCGGCTCTGTTCGGGCTGGGGAGTCTTGCACYGATGAGCTCTGCCGCGTGCGCCAGGTCCTGCCAAACCTGTGTGCGGGAGACGTCRGAGCAGGAGCGTGCAGCCTGCCTGGACATATCCTGGGATCCCCCTGCCACGGGCCAGGATTTTGGCTAAAACCGGAGGGATCCGACAGCCTCTTACCCGCTGCCTTTCCTCGGGAAGGAAGGGGTTAGCTGTGCCCGCGGCGCRGGAAGGTCCGGGTTAGGGTTAGGATGCGGCGAGGGTCAGGTCCGTCCCTGGATGGACGGATGGACGGCACTGCTGGTGGCTCTCCGTCCTGCTGAGCTGAATTACACTTCAGCTGTGTTACCTTGCACAGGGGACTAGGCAAGCCGAGAGCCTTCCTGCACACACATTCGCACTTAATTGCCTTGATACAAGAGTAATTAGGCAATTAAAACAAATAAAGGCAACCTATTTGCCTCCTTAAGCAAAACACAATAGAGAGGAARTACATTCATTTTTTACTAGTGAGTGGTCTATTAATGCCCAGGACGTGTAAGCAGGCAAATTAATAATAGTAGTGGTTTTTGTAGGTCACAGACGTACTCAGGAGACTGTCCCCTCTGCGTACGGGGGGTGGTGTGCCTGGCTCGTGCTGGGGGTGTTCACAGACGCTTTAACATGCAGACTGAAAGCAGAAGAAAACAATGGTTTGCAAGGAGATATACCGATTAAGGATATAAACCCCGATCAATTAACCACTAGAGATTCATAAGCCTTTTTGTAATCCTTTAACAGCAGAGTTTTGCTGATAAATGTAAAAWTTTTTTTTTTCTTTTTGCTTCAAAGATGGGAATTGGTGACTTTCTTCAGGGAGAAGGAAAAGAATTTATAAGCTTGCAGGCACCGAAACTGGAATTCATCCCCGTTGTTGATGCAGGCATTGTCGTGTATATAATTATGCAGGACTGTATATGATCTGGTTACCTGTGATTTTCAGACATGATCTGTGTGGCCATTTCATCAAGCAGGCAAATTGCTTTGTCAAATGCCAAAGACATCTGCACCCTTAAGTTCTCCTGAAAGCCACCTTTCTCAGATGGAGAGACAGTTTTGAGTGCTGGYTGAATTTATCATTCTTGGAAGCATATACATACTTCCTAGGCCAAGGAAATCACTCAGGAAAAATTATGTTCTACAGAACTGTTTTCTTTTCAGAATAAAACCACTCTCTCTACTGTAGATGATGTGAAAAAAAGAAAATGAAAAGGGATTCCAAAGTAATTCAAAAATATCCCTGATTTTAGAATATATTTCTGAATCTTCCTAATCTTGCTCTTAAATTGTAACCTCAAATTTGAGGTAGTCAATGAATTTTCTTGTTAATGTGTTTGCATATTTAATATTATTTCAGCAGAAGCAAGGAATTAAAAACACCGTATGTTACAGGATTCGGACAGGAGCCCCCATACGAGCATCGTACCTGCTTGGAGCTGGCAGAAGTTTGTGTACCCCAAATCTCTACCTTTTGCTGTTAGGTAGAAATTCAATTTTCAGTTTTAAATCATTTGGCCCAGAACAAGTCCTGAATGGTTTAGGCTAGAAAGTCATCAGTTTGCCTGAAAAGAATGAAGATCGAATTTTTCATGCCCAGCGATGACATCTGTAGTGCCGTTCTGCGAAGACACAACTCTCAAACTAGTAACTAGTACAACCTCTGATTTTTTCATTGCCCGAACAGCAAAATGACTCCTTCCTCTAATTGCATTGCTTTATTTTATGGTAGCCTGTCAGTAAAGTATGTAAAGGACTGAAAAGCTCATCTGTGTGGGCTGTGGTTTTGAGGATGGAAATTGGCTATAAATAACAAAATCCCCATTAATATAGGTTGGTACTTGAAAGGTGGCTTTGTGTGGAAAAAGTGAAATCAAATTCAATAAAAATCTCCAACTCCTTAGGAGTCTGGTTGCTGTTTTCTAATCAGATCTGCATTGCATTAAACTGTGTGCCATTCAGCTTGTTAACAAGCTTTGGCATTAAATAAAGCTGTCATTGGAGTTTGGTGAATGAATAGCCATTAGGAGTGTCTTTTGCATAATGCCTTGCAGAGAAAAGCCTGCAAGAGAGGTGGTCTGGGAAGAGAAAAGGGAAGGGAATTTATAGCCTATTCCTAATGCAATTAGTTCGAATATGCAAACCTTAAAGGTGACAAATAGCTACCAGTTTGGAGAATGGAGCAAGTTGCTTTTGCTGCCTTTAAGACTTCCACGAAGACCTTATTTCTCATTTACCCTGGGTGAAGTAAAATTACAGACCTAGTGCTGTATTTAAAACATACTGCTGTTGCATTCTTCACGTTAAGAGATTGACATGTGTTTAGGGTGCATTGGCATGTTTTGTTTTAGCATATGTTGTCTTTAAAAAAGCCTTTCATGATGAGATACTCTTAAAATTTCAGGAAATGTTTTTATTCCCTGGCTTCTATCTTCTTTTCCTCCAAAAACACCAGTGTTTTAGCTTAACACAAAGTGTTTCAGCTTTGACACAAGGGCAGGAAACCCAGGTCTCAAAACCGTATTTAAGCGGTGCTGTGATTTGAAAAGGGGAGAAGCACCACCCGGTCTGAGAGGTCTGCAGAGATGGTAGTGGCACTGCCGATGGTGGAGGGAAGGCATTCAGATGCTGTGATGAGGAGGGGCAGCTAAAATAATATTTAAAATAGTGTCTAAAACCTTGGGAGAAGTCTTTGTTGCCATAGTTATTCTTCTTGTTTGCAGAAGCGTTCAAATGACAGTAATAAACACAGCATAAAAGCAAAGACTGTCTTACTGAGTTTTTAGTTTCAACGTGAGATTGCATTAACATCTTTTTTTGGAGTCTCGTTCCTCTTGTGTATGCTCTGTAATCTTCTTTGTCCCCTGAAATCGTATTTTGATGAGGAAGAGATCTGCTTCTCTTCATGCCTTACATCACAAGCTCAATACCACTGGTGTATGTTTGTACAAGTGATGTTTGGCCCTTACCTTTCAAGGCAACTATTTGCTTGATTCTTCAAATATTCAATAATATTTGAGTGAAGTTTTGGTGCATAGAGCTGTTACAAGCATTCATTTGCTTCAAAACCAGTGTCTCACTTTAACCGACTGTGGCCAAGTCCCACAGAAGTCTAATTAGATGAGGTCTTGCCTGATCCTGGAGCGTTTGCCGTGACACACTTTTCAGTTTTTCAGGAGAGACCAGCTGGAAATCCCAGATAGCATCGACTTAGTCTGAAGGCTCGTGATTGATTGGTGCATCACAAAACATATTGAGGTGAAAGCCTTCCCTTGACCTTATGGACAAGGCTAAGCTGATGGACAAGGTAAAAGAGATGTATGCAGTAGGATGGTGACCCAGTAGATAAGGTGGCAGATCAGAAGTTAGGAGATGTTTTAAGTTGCTGGATGGTGGCAGGTAGGATGTTTTGCCCCTCAAGGCTCTTTCTTGCTGGCTTAGACTGGGATTTGCTAGTGGTAGTGGATTTTTCTTTTCTTTACACTGCAAGTCTGTACAGTTTCCAGGCCTCTGGACCTTATCTGGTTTTATCTGGAGACCAGCAAACACGGCTGACAGTACAATGAGACATTCAGTATTTGTATCCTGAATCTACATTCATCTGGAGCTGGTCCTTCCCTCAGGAAAGACCTAGCTGGCATACGTACACATYGCAGGGCAAATTTTGGTCTCCAGTTTGATTACTAGTACCTCATCCAAAGAGCAGGAGCAATATTTTTTAATGTAGCACATGAATGAGTAACGTTGAATTCTGAAGCATTTGTTTCTACTTTCAAAAAAAAAAAAAAAGTACAGATTATTGCTTCCATATGTTTTCAGCATTTTTGGTAGGTTATGTATCTTTCACACACACGCTCCCAGTTTTTTCCTTTCATGAATAACATGCTTTGTGCCTCTCTCTCCTTTAGGATTCAGATATTTTCCACTTCCTTGCATGTTTATTTGAAAGGCTTTGGAGAGGTGAGAATAGCAATACCTTATCTTGCACGGGCTTATGTTCGTATCGCTTCCACGGCAAACAACGCAGGGATCTGCGGTTTTTAATCAAGCTTTTCATTTTGCAACGGGGAGCCTGCCGAAACAGGCTGAGCCCGGCTGGCGGGGAAGCGGTGCRGTGTCGCGGCTCCACGTGGTCCCTCGAGGCTGGCTGCGGAGGTGAGCGCCTGCTGGGACGTGGCCCTGGCCTGTGGGGCTGCGGATGGGCAAGCCACGGTGGCCGTCCTCCTGGAGGGCTCGTGCCTTTGCGCCTCCCTGCGAGGGCTGGCGGGCGTCCTCCAGCCCCTCCGTCGGGATGTGGCATGGTAAAAAATCCACAGTAGGGTTTTTGTCAGCTCATCTCAAAGCCGTTCGCAAAAGGGGTCGGTATCGTTGGCTTGTTGTTAACGTGTTTTTGTCGTGAGCGGTTCAGAAGGGGAGAGGCCGTTGCCTGACGGGTGGCCCCTTGCCCACGTCGGTGTCCTTCAGCCTGTTTCAGGGATGGTTTGGGATGGGTTAGGCTGTGCGTGCTGSAGCTCAGTGCAGGAGGATGCTGAAGCAGGTGCCGCACTTGACATAAATGAGTTCGGTTGTCCTATTTACTTACGCCTGTGAGATTAAGCACTTGCGTAAGTATTTGAAAAATCAGGGTCTAATTTTCTGTGAGTTTTCCATCTCACATGGTGTCTCCGCATCACCTCTGCAGTGCATCCTCTGGGATGGGCTCATCTCTCTCTCTAACGTGGGAGCGCCAGAGCAGGAGCCCAGCTCCTTGAAGGCACCTAGTCCCCACTGAGGTCACTGAGTAGAGGCGGTGGGATTTGCGCAGCCGGGTCCTTCGTGGGCACCTGGGAGGTGACAGCTTTGCCCTAGACCTGGCGGTGGCCACATCTCTGGTTGTGTGGCCCTGCCCGCTCCCTGCGCCGGGGGCAACCTTGTGATGGGTGCGGGAGATCCGACGGACTTGGGAGCAGGCATCTGAACGTGGGCTTTCCAGCTTCCCCCTGCTGGGGGACAGTCCTTCTTTTCGTAAATGTTGAGCTAGCTGTTGCGTTGAAGTGGCTCCGACCCAWTTTTTCAGCCTGTCCTTTTCACATCTTCATGCCCTGCTGTTGAAACAATGCCTAAAACAACCCAAACTGATAAGGTATCCTGTTTGTATTGGCTGGGAGACACAATATCCATTTTAACAGCGCATTACAATATTGGAGGCAATGTTGTGCCTGGCTAAAGGCCTAAAAAAAGTTCTTTAATTTTTGGTATGTGATGTACAAAAGAGCAGGTGAGGTATGTACTTGTTTCCAGGCCAGCCCAGGGAGCCTGTTTGAAGTTCTCGACTTCTTTACAAGCTACGCGGGATTGTATTGCAAGAACTCAGAGGAGTTTGAGACGCTTCTTGATTAAATTTCATTTGAACACAACAGCCCTAGTCTGCAGCCAGCGTACATGGAGTTGGAGCTCTGCGGTGGAGCCCTGCCAGTGCGCGCAACAGCGTCTGGCCTGCTCGCTCGCAACTGAATTGCATAGAAAAGCCAAAACAACAACAAAACCCCCAATCGTTCCTGCGGAAATATGTGTAGATACATTTTTTGCGTGTGTTTTAAACACATCTTGTAGATTTATGAATGGGGTGAAAAGCCACTAATAATCTAATGTGGGTTCTGGTCTGGTTTTTGAGGTTTATTATGTTTCTTGAGTGAAATTGGTGATTGAGGGGGCAGAATGGAAAAATACACCGAATTCTGATTTTTACCTGATATTTTACTCCTAGACTAAACATTTTAAAAAAAAAAAAAACCTTCTTACATTAAATTTTTTGGAAGCAACGACTACCGCAGGTCCCTGGTATGCAAGGAGTGAAATGTTATCTGCTTCATGTGAGGGTATGTGTGTTTTGCCATCCTGAAGGCTGAACGATAGCAAAGAGAGCTTTTTTCGGTAGCTAGCTAGGATCCTCAGCTGCGGAGCTGCGCTGATTTACAACAGCAACGCACGCCTCGCTCGGAAAGCCTTTCGGGGTGAAATTGCCCAAGACGGACCTGCAAAACGAAGAAGCAGGATAGATTAGCTTGCACCCAGGCTCTCCTTCAAGCAGACAGCTGTCAGCGCCGAAGGCCGCATGCGGTCGCGAATTCGGGTGCCGTGCAGGGTGTGATTTAGTGGGACGCGGTGAACGGATTTAACAGCTCGCCGCTGCTGGGTGAGGAAGGTCCCGCGCTCTCCCTGCATCCCCCAGACCCGGGGTGATGGGCTGGATCGGCTCGCTGGAGCCTCCGCTGAGCTGGCAGGAGGAGAGGGGGAAGGAGCAGCCGGGAAACGAGGGGAAGGGATGGGATGGGTGATGAACTGTCCAACCCGTTCGGTGGCATGCAAAACTGCGCTATCCTTCCTGCCCTTCGTGTCCCCTTCTTTTTCCTTTTTTTCCCTGTTTTTTTTCCCCTGTTTTCGTTTGTTTTTGCTTAGCCAGGCTGGTTCCCTGAGCCAGATCTTGGTCGTGCTGGCAGGACGGCGGGGTGGGAATGGGCACGCAGCCCCGAGCGTGTTGGTGGGGAAGGGCAGCAGCAGTAACTGGCTGTCGGAGGGCGAAGCAGCGCTCCTGCGGTGATTTGAGCGTGTAAAGCACGAGAGGTGCCCCGTGTTGCTGTGATTACCCTGCGCGGGGCGCGCGGCATGGCACGACACGCGTTTAATGGGCCTTCCTGCAGGGGAGGAACCCCCCGACCCCCTTAACAGAGGGTTTGCAACAGGCCCTTCTCAGGAGCGTGGTGCATCTTGAAAAGAAAGCTTCTGGCAAGCAATTCGGAGGGAAAGCCGGGTTTGGTACACAAAGCCCGTTCACCGAGATCCTCAGCCGGGGTGAGGCTGGCCGCGGCTGTGCCGTCGCTGGCGCCCGCGGAGCGCTGCCCTCGGCTTTGTCGCCCTGCCCTGTAGCTGTGTTCAGCTCTTTGGAGAGTTTCTTCTCTTGCTTTTTGTTGCTTCTGTTTGCCTTTGAAAAGTCAAGCCGCGGTCTTTTGCTTTTCAAAGGCATTCTCTCCCTCCCCACCCCGTAATGCATTATTATTATCCCGGTGATTCACTCTCCAAATAATCGATTGCGTTTCCATTGTCTGTGCTGGAAGTACAGGGCCGAGCTTAAGGGCAGCAGAAGATGAGCTGAGATCTTTGGCAGATGGCTTTGTAATTCGTGATGTTCATTTGGATATTTACTTTTTCTTCCTGTGAATAATCTTCCAGCGATCCCGAAGGAAATCCAGGCTGGTGACTCTTCCCAGCGCATCCAGCATCTCACTGCTCTGTGGTCACTATCTAATGTTCGAGGAATTTGTAACATTAGCAGAATCGTCTGATGTGAGGAAACCTAATTTAGGGGTAAGGCTCGCAAGAATGGCTGCCGCTGCTCTTCCTCGTGGGCTGCCGGTGCGCTCCCTGCTTCCAGACCTGGGGTTGTGGCCACCAGAAAAGCTCCCAGGAGCTGATGGGCTGGAGCTTTGCTGCTACGCACCTTCCCATGCGCCTGCCTCGTGCCGCCTTCGGCATTGCTGCTTCGCGTTTGGAGCGGCGGCCGTGCGGTTCCTCTCGGGAATGGTTTTTGCACCGGGCAAGCAGCGCGCTCTGCTGCCTTGAGATCGCATGGACAACCAGTTGTAGGCCACATGCTGCCAAGTGCGAAGCAGGGCAGCTCCCTAAACGCAAAGGGAGCTGGAGAAGCTCGAGCATCCTGTAAGGCAGGAAAAGAGGTTCGCTCCAGCCGCTGGGCTGGGGCTCAGCGAGTGGGCAAAACGCGGGGTGCTCCCCGCAGCTGGAGAGGAGGCCGCGTTTCCTCCCGCGCGCGTGGCTCTGGGCGCTCTGCGGTGCCCTGCTGCCAGGGCTTAACGCGTCAAGTGCTAAGTGTTACAGTCATTCTCCTTGCTGCGGAGGGCGGCACTTTGTGCTTGGCCATCGCAGCAAATATTTCCTGCGGTATCAATTGCCCTCGTGCAGATGCTGCTGCTGCGGGGATAAAAGGCATAACGGCTGCTCTTGCCGATAAGGAAACTCTATAAATGCAATTGCGGAAATCCCTGTGCAGAGAGGGGGAGACGGACGGGAGTCGCCCTCCGTCTGCGCGGGATTTCTTCTGCTCCCGCGGCGCTTCGCGGTGCCCCAGGGAGAGGATGAAGGGCCGCGCGAGATGAGCGCGAGTGCGAGCGCTCGCCCCAGCGCGCTTCCCGCCGGCTGCAGCTCCTGGCAGCCGGAATGGGAGCTGCTTGGCCACAGCTGTGAGCAATTAGCAAAAGATGTCTTCTCCCCCCCCGCCTCTGTCCCTCCCTGCTTTCTTTCCTCCTCCTCTTCCTCCTCTCCTTGAAACCAAGCCACAGGCCTCCGGGGAGCCGGGGAAGGAAAGCCCCTAGCAATTTGGGTGTGAGACAAGTAGCGGGGCCGAGCGCTCGCTCGCCCTCCTGCACCAAGAGCCCCGAGTAGCTTGGGGCCGCTAAAGCCCCCGCGGCTCGGTCGGTCCGAGGCCGGTGCGCGCCCCTGTGCCGTGCCTCCTGCCCCCTGTCCCGGGAGCACAGGGGGTCTCGCCGCCGCTTGCCGCCCTGCGCGTCCGCAAAGCGGGGTGTGCAGGGGGCTCGTGCGTGCTGTGCCCCTGGCTAAGCTGCCGCGGCGCCTGGCCCGGAAAGGGGGACGCCGTCTTCTCATGCGTGTCGTCTGAGAAGCAACCCGAAGCTTGATAGGAGCATACTGTTGTAGCTGAGGAGCCAGATATTATTTAGATCAAGCCAATGAAAAATATTTCCATGGCAGCAGTAACCATAGGAAACCATCCCAGTGTGTCCTGGGTGGTTCCCGCTTCCTTTCCTTGAGCTGTTCGCTTTCAGATGCGGTGGCGGTCGCAGCCGCCCGTGCCCGCTGGGACGCCGGGGCCGGCCAGCGAGCTCTCGCGGACCCTCCGCCCGGCCAGGGCTCGGCGGCAGCGGCTGCCTGCAGCGACCTGCCGCCTGTACCTGCCTCTCACTCCACTCTAGCACACTCTATCTGGGTAGGAAAAAGTTGTTTTCGGAGGATTCTTGAGTCTCAAAGGCACCTTTTGCCTTGTGTGAGCTCAGAAAAGCATGTTTGATCCTATTACCTAAGGCGTGAAAGTGAACCGGCTCCCAGGATCCAGTTCTTCCTTTTTATAGCATTGTAGAAAGATGCTTTTATATTCTCCCTGGCTCAGGCAGTGATGCTTGGCCTTCCACCAAGATGGAGAATCTAGGACAAGAATCACTTAGAATAGCAAGATGAAAAGTTATAAAAAAAAAAAAATACCAACTTTTGCGGGGGGGGAAAGATATTGAATAAAAGATTTCATCAAAAGTTTGAAATCTGGAATACTTTCATCAGCTTCATCTGGACACATTTACAAGACTGCATAAGAGGCGGCTTGTTTTCCTGGGTACTACCTCATCTAGGAAATCTGATCTGCGAAGCAGATACAAATGCTGGAAATGGAAAACTTTTCAAGTGAGTCATTGCAACGAGTTGGAAACCAGTTGTGCCAGTGTGGCCGCGCGGTTTGGCAAATAGCTCAGGGACTGACCGAGAAAGGGGATGTTGTCTGCGAGCACCCGGGGGATCTCTCACCGTTCAGCCTGGAGGGATGGAGATGCCATTCGGGGATAGTGTAACCGTACCCAGGCAGGCATAAATAGCAGGATCATTATCTTCCCTTGCCCTCTTAAGCACAGTGATGCGGTAAGCCCAAACATAGCTTTGCAGAGCAGATGGGCCCCGCTTGCAGATCCGGACCCCGTTGCAATAGGTGTTGCACAAAGACAGGTTAAAAAAAGAAGACTCCTTCTGCAGGAGCATGAAGTGTAAATGAATATACATTGCTTCAGTTCTTTCCCTTTTTGCCTTCCTCAGGCTTTGCTTTACAGCCCGGCGCAGGCCGTGCTCGGGCCGCGGCAGGGAGGGCGTTGAGGCCGGCCGTGCAGCGCCGGCGCGGTAGTGGCGCGTGGGAGAAGCGTGCGCGGAGCGCTCGGATGAGAGATGCCGACGGGGCTGGGGGAGGCTCTTTGCATTTCCTAGTCGTCTCCTGTCATCTCTGTGTAGGATGGCACAACCGGCGAGGCGGCTCGCCGAGTCTCGCGGACTCGAGCTGCTCCTCAGCAGAAGGGAACGGCTGGAGCCGGCTTCTCCCAGATCCATGCGGGAAGGTGCAGCTAAAACGCTGCTTCATCAAGGTGGCCGGAGGGAGCTGCCGGCAGGGCAAAACCCTCGATGGCATAGACCGGCTTTTTGCGTTCGGCAGGAGACCTTCCCTTGCCGCAGAGGGAGCGTGCCGGTTGCTGGACCGGACCGTGGTGGCCTGGGGAGGCACCGCTCTGCTCTGCATGGCCTGGGGATCTGGTCCCTGTCCAGCTCCGTCTGGGTCAGGTCTGATCACAGCTCCCCCATAACGTACCCACCGGTTTGCTCTCCTGTCTGATGTCTCCCGAAACCTGGGACTCTGCAGTCCAGTCATGCTAGACCGGTGCAGTCTCGTGTATCTTCCTCGCCGCTCTGCTCTGGGCTCCTAGGTTGTGTCCTTCAGAGGCAGCTCTACAGCAAAAGCTCTGCAAAAGGATTTCTTAACTGTTGTTTTATATCTCAAAGCACGCGAGAGTTGTGGGTCTTTGGAAAAGGGCAAGATGAGCTTCTCGTGGGCCTTTCTGCGGCTGTGKTGTTGGTCCGTGTTTCTGGGTTGGAAGCCCTGTGCCCCCTGCGCGTGTGGTCAGCCCCTTGGTGCACAGCAGCGCTCTTGAGTGACCCAGCTCCTCTGCTGGGGGCCGCCAAGTGCGTCTCCCCGTCCCCTCCGCGCGGCCGCGGCTCCGTGGCGCTGGGCCTCCGGACGGCCGTGGGATGCCGTCCCCATCCGTCCTCGCTCCTTGCCTTGCTGTTGTACCAGCGCCATGCTTGCAGCTCTGCAGCGGCGCGAGCTGGGGAGCTGATCTGGCCGAAGGATAATCCAGTAAAAAAAATACGGTGAGTTTTGCGCAGGAGGGCTCCCCCGCGCCCGTCCCGCGGCGCTGCCTTGGTTCACCACCCAGATGGGGCAGGGTCTCCGCCGTGCCTGCCTGCTGCTAGACCCGTTGTCTCATAACCTGCTCTTTGCAGATTGCTTAATCGCTGTTTTTGCAGAGCCCACAACTATATGGAAGTCGGGCTTCTGCCTCAAATTACCCAATGTTTAAGGAATCGGCAGCCAGGCAGGGACGATGCTGATCTGCTCTCTCTCCTCGCAYGCCAAACAAATTGAAACGTTCATCATGGAGCTGCGTCCTTGCCATATGAAATCTGTATTCTGAGCCGTAAAGGCTGCGTGCTGGAACCGCAGCCCCGTTAAATGTCAGGTTTGAGGAGAGCTGCGAAGTGAGAAGACGATAAAAGTTAATATTCCTGAGGCTGGTTTGTGCGGTGTAGCTCAGATTTTTAATATCAGCTGCATAATTTATTACAAGATGTAGAGGTTTCAAATACATTTATTTGAATGTGTTTTATTATTATCTTTCTTTCTAGTAGCAAGAACAATGGTGTTTTACAAAAGAAAAAYGGTGTCATGTTTCCATATGATAGTTTCAGCCTGTGCCTCTAATAGAAGTGGAATTTGTTGAAGTGTGAAGGCTATCTGATAAATGCCGGAATAATGAAGCTGTATTGTTTGTTCTGATATTTCCCTTTGCTATTTTCAGACGTATAAATAAAACATTTTCGAACTGCATACTGTGCAGGTCCAGCGCAGGCTATTTACTTTCTGCTCACGTGACCTATAGAAGGAGACGTGAATCTCTCGGTCTCTCTCGCGGGGCAACTCTTGGGATGAGACTATTGCCCACTGTGCTTGAAGCGATCAAACATAATTTTAATAAATATTTTGTCTAAAGTAAAGACATAAATATTACAAAAATACCCCAAACTTCTCTTTAAACAAAGGACTGTTTGTCTTAATGTACAGCAGAGGGCACTCCATATTGCTAACCTGGGTGTTTGGCTGCTCAGTGGCTCTGGGAAGGAAAAAAAAAAACCCACTGTGCTTAAATTATATTTTGCAGAAATTACTCCATGTTTGTGTGTGTTTGCCTATATATATATATATATATATAAAAAAAAATGCATGTATGTATATATAGTGTGTGTGGTTGTATATAAAAAGACATAGGGTGGCATATGTATAAAAATAATCCTAGCACATAATATAAAACTTAAATATTCATAGCCATTCCCGGAGTTGGATGAAGCACACGTTGTGTTGATTAATGCTCAGCCTGGTGTTACGCTAAGCTTCGGAGGGGATTTAAGCATGCTGAGAAGGGAAGAAGAAGAGGCCCCGAGCAGTTCAGGGTAACAAACTTCATCGTTGCTGCAAAGACGCAGGAGGCCGGAGACATCTTGAGATGCCGGCAGGCCTCCTTCCAGAAAAGCTGGGTTTGGGGCAGTTTTKGCTGCCCGTGCTGCCGGCGGCCCCAAGGCTGGCGAAGTCGCAGGGCGCTCAGGYGCGTCCTCGGGCTGCTGCTGTTCTTAGCCGTTTTCTGCTGTTTAAGGAAGCTTAAGCTTTTCTGCAGAGGCACCCGGAGCCCCAGCAGCCGGCATGGGAGGGGAGCTGCCGTCACCGTGATCCGTCCCCRTCCCCGGAACGGCTTCGCCTGGCGTAAGGCTCCGGCGCCGCCGTGCTCGCAGGGCTCTTGCAGCCGGGTTGGCCGCAGCATCGTAAATCGGGAAATCAAATTCCGTGTGTTAGCCGGAGACCTGGTCCCGCGGGTATTTAGATGCACGCTGCATTGCCTGGTAGCAGAGATTGGGGCCTCACCGTCTATTATAAGATGTTTTCAACAGAAACACGCATAAATCGAAGTAGACGTATACAGAAGTACACAGGGCAGCAGGATTTTCTGTGCTGCTCTTTGGGCAGTGTGTTTCATGGTGAAGCCATGCTGAATTTTCAGACTGAGCCATTAATTCAAGAGGAATTCAGATTTTCTCTGTCACCCTCAGCGAGCTGCATGGATTGGGCTTAATCTAAGTCTCTAAAAGCAAAACACCTGCAAGGGGCAGCAGGTGTCAACACTTGCATTAAACATGGGGCCAGGAGCTGGAGTGAGAGGGCATGCAGGTAAAGATAACCAGTTTATGCAAAATACACGGGTGGATTTTGCTGCTGAATATCTGTGGCCTGGAAAGATCAGAGACATACGGAAATGTTGGAGGGGCTTTAACGTAATGGGCACCAGTATTAAAGATCAAACGGATTTGGATGGTAGGGAGTCATCCAAGATTACAGTAGTAAGGATTTTTTTAAAAGACCCTGGTACGTGGGAGGGCTGTAGACCTCGTTATAGGACTTAAAACAGCCTCTCTGTGGGGTTGCTGCRAGAAGTGTCTGCTATTGCCTGGTTATTTCTTAAGGCGCTGGTACAGCTAAGATGTGAAACACGTGAATAACTGCAAGAGTGCAAGCTGCCCTGCAGGCTGTACGGACCTTCTCACCTGGATTAGCTGTGCTGTCACATTGACGTGCTTGGCTAATTGCCCACAGCCGGCTTTTCTGGTGGTCCGACCGGAGCTGGGCCATGGGACAAGGTGCTTCAATCCAGTAGCCAACATTTCAAGTGGCTCCCGTCCGAGATGTTTGGAGCCCCGGGGTTGCTGGACCCGTCTGAGATGCTTGGAGCCCTGGGGCTGTCAGAGCCCCTGTCCCAGGTGGGTGCAGTGGAGATGGGGACATGGGGTGGCCCAGTTCCTCGCTGTCCCTTCTCGCACCTCRGCTTCCCCCATGTGTCGCGATGCTGCCTGTTTCTGCTTGTGCTGTGTGGCCGGAGGCATCTCCTGTCCAGGAGGTTTTTTTTCAGCGCTGGCGTGGGAGCCGCGTGAATGCACCGCACTTAGCACACCGAGAGCATGTCAGCTACCGGCTCGGTGAGGAATTGTGGTTAGGAAATGTTTTGCAGGAGTTTTTTGTCGTTAAAGTGTATTTGGCAGTGTGTGCTTAGAAAGACTGTGCACATGGGCAGCCCCAACACGGTACTAGAGGTCTTCAAGCCTTAGGAACTCACCTTAGCCAATGTCAATAGAAATGAAACTACTTAAATACACAGTTAAAGTATGTTGTTATGTTAGCATGTGGACCTCCGTGCAAGATTGCTGTTTAACTGTAGTCATTAAAGGACCCCCGTGGAAGAAGGATTGGAGGCTGGTAAAAGAATTCCCGGTCTTAACTACTTGTTCGCTGCCAAGTGGACTTTGCACCGAGGCGAAAGGCACCTTGGTTTCAGGTATTTATATCAACTTTGCGACTCCAGAACCTTGTAGAGGGTAAGAATAAATGGGTTAAAAGATGCTGCATACTCCCTTTCTGATGATGAAATCCAGCTGCCCCGTCTCCTGACTTTTCCTTACTATGCTTTTATGCATGGTGCTCCAAATCTTGGTAGCAGATAAGCTTTCTACCAATGTCTAGCACATCATTTTGGTTTAGATCAGTCGTCTTCCTGGACTTTTCCAGATGATACTGGAACTTGAGTAGTTCATAAAAGGAGCAAGTAGCCAAACGGACCAATAAAAAGAGTTTGCGGAAAGGCCCAATATATTTTATGAAGAAAGAAATGGATCCTCTAACGTGAGGGTTGTGTATTGTAAAATTTTGCAGGGCTGCTAGCACTGTTAAATGCTGGCTTTTCATTCTAGCCACTCTTTAATTGCATGCAGTAACTGTCTAAACTTTCTTTCTGGCCTGAACTCTCCCAAGGTTGGGGTGAAATCCTGGCTCTGGGGAAGTCCCTGGGAGACGTGCCATGAATTTCGCAGGGCCCTGRAAAGTGATCTTCAGTCTAAGACCAGTGATGACAGCCTATGAAAAAAAGATGTTTGGCCATCTTGGGGCATTTTAGGCAAAGTAGAATGCAGCTTTACATCTTCTTAATGCCCTTTGATGGCAACAACTGCAGTGAGAATGCTGAAATTTGGCTTGACAGTGGCTCTCACAGGGAAATGCCTTTGTGCGATCCAGGAGAAGTTGTTTTGAGTGGAGTGATGGATGAGTTTGCAGTGCCAGGGTGGTGCATGCACACACGGCATTTCTAACCATGGTAACCCAAAGAGTGAAATTTCAGCCCTGCACAGAGGGCAAATACGAGGCTGATAAATGATTTAAATCCCCCCCGAAGCTGTTTAGAGAGCTTAAAAAGGGCCATGTCGGAGATAGCTCAAGGGCTGTCCTGTCAGCTCAGGTGGATGAGGTCCCTTCTCCTGGTGCTGCCCTGAAGCCCGCAGGGTGGAGAGATGGAGAACGGGGCACAGGCATCGTAGGAAACTGCACCTCATCCCCTTTCTGTCTTTCAAGCGACATACAGGGAGCTGCAGAAAAGCCAAACTAAAGGGTATTTTGCTGTAGATTTGATGTTTTGTGTGTCTGTGCAAGGGGCTGACTGCAGCTCCCGCCTTGATGCTACCTGACCCATGAGAGTTGATCTAAACTGTTTCAGTATTCTTGTGTAGCTTGGATTTATACTGATGGACTGCAGAGATGTGATGGTGTTCAAGTCAGGCTTCAATTTCTTAGCTGATAAAAATTTGATATCATTCTTCTATCTTGGCCCCAAAGGGCAAAGCAGCAGAGCTCAGCTAATCTTATGAGATCTGTGGTTTTTTGATCTGGCAGTTCGTGAAAGCAGCTCCTGCTGACCTCCAGATTTTAAAATGGGGCAAAATCCTGGTTTCCAAGCTGTGATTAAAATTTGGCTTCAAATCCAGTCTCTCAGCTCCTAGTTGCTGAGCAGGGTCGGAGACAGAGTTTGGACTGTTCCCTGTGTATGAAGCGAAAAAGCGAGCTGGTGCACGGCCCTTCACTGAGCCAGGGCTGGGGTGGTCCCGACTGCGACGAGCTCCAGGGAAACAGTCTAGCGCTGGAACAAACGGCATCAAATCCCCCAGTTGCTAGAAGTCACTCTGGTTGAAGAAGGTTATCTTTGGAGACGGCGTGGTCGTTCGTAGCTCTGGACTTGGCCTCGGCGGTGAGTTTTCCATACTGAGCTCTTCTGCTGGCTGGGGACGCTCGGCTCCCGTTAGGTTTAACGGGAGCGTGGTGGTATCCGGGCAAGAGCTGTCTTCTCTCGGGGATAGCGGTGCTGGGAAGCAGCGTGCCGGGCTGGGCRGAGCACCGTGCAGATCGCCACGCTCCTTCGCCGCCAGGCCCCCTCCGCCGAGCTCTGCCCGAGGTGATGGCTGGCGCTCGCTGCCCCGGTGTGGCTGCCGTTCCGCTTTTGCCGACGGCCGCTGCTTGTCGTTTTTGCTGGATTTTTCTTGCTGGCGAACGTAGGATGTCTGCTGGTCCGCGCGAGTGGCAGTGTTATAGCTACTTTGATGTCGGCGCTGATACGTCTTTAAGGCAGCTCCGAATGATTTTATGCAGTAGCCCCAAGGTGCTTGCGCAGAAAAGGGTGCTTTAGAAATGTAAATGTTGTTTGAGGACTGATTTTTCTCTGCTGCTCTCTCTCGATTCAGGGCTAGGCGTTAAAAATGTAGCGTTTAATTAAAGTTAGTAAAGGTTTGGGAATGAATTGCCATAAACATAAAAGACATCATCAAATGCCTACCTAATCCCCACCTTAAGGGCACGTTAAATGCAGAAAGAATATAACGTGTCGGAGACTAGGATTGAAAAGTGATGAGGATTTGGGAGCAGATCTTTTATAGTTGGAGCTTCTAAATTATTTTACTGCAGGCTTAGGGATTTAAATATCTACATATTTTAGATAAACATAAAGGAGCCGGTTCTCAGCCGGCACAGTCAGACATCATGCCACTGAATCATTTTAGCTATAAATCTATACAGTGTGGCCTTGCAACGTACATTGCAGCGCGGTGTCTTGTCCTGACYGTGGATGTGAGGAGAATCAGTCCTCGGTTAATCACAGCGTCTGTCAAGGACTTCTCCCTCTCCAGAGCTGACAGCTATTTAGACAAAAGCACCTGATACGTTTCCCTTATTGGAATAAAAGAGGGTAAGGAAGGGAATATGTCATTAYGCAGTTCTGGCCAGAGAAGCTGAGCTCCTCGAGCTGCGGAGCTGCCTCCCGCAACCTCAAGCTTCAATTTAGAAAAAATTAAACAAAATTGAAACCATCTTTTATCCTGGAAAAACGCAGAAAGCAGGAGCCAAGCACTGCTCTTTCTCCGGGTCTCTAGAGAAATAAGAGCTCGGCGTGTCGAGAGCAGCCCTGCTCCGCTGTCGTCCCTCCCGCGGCCCCAAGCGCGTCGCCCAGAGCCCGGCGGCTGCCAGGCTCCGCGGTTCCCCTCGGGCAGCACCTGCCCTCCCGCTGCGTGTTATCCGCGCACCCGCCTGGCGCGAGAAAAAGGGCCGCGGTCCCCTACRCGCAGGGGCTTCCACCCGGAGGTCCGCATCTCCCGCGGTGGCTGCCCCACAGACCCGAGGTCCCCGTCGGTGATGGGCTGCAGTCCCAGGGTGTCGCTCTCCCCGGGTGGGGTGGGAATGCAGTGAATTGCTGTCTTTAACTGTTGGAGAACTTCAGAAAAGGGTAATCTGTGTGTTGGCTGCGTAGCAAAATCGGCGTAAAACCATGCAGTGGTATTTGGCTTGGTTTGGTTGGTTCCGGATAGAAACCGGGCTGCGTTGTGCCGTCTAGCTATGACGTTTGCTGTCGGTTTTTTAAGGTGTTTCAACTTGTATGGTGATCGGGGACATTTGCCGTGATCAAGAAAGAGAAACAAGGTTTCGTTTGAGGCGCCAAGCAGCCCGGTGCCCGTGGGAGACCTGCGGGAGCCGATCCTTGGCGCTTTCCCGGCATCGCAGCACCAACGGAGGTTTTGTTTCTCGGCAGCCCGCGTCGGAGCGGTTTGACTCCTCGTGGGTCCGGAGCACTTTGACTCCGGCACCCCGCGTGGCCGAGCCTCCTCCGCTCGCGCCCGGGCCGCCAGCACGGATTTGGCAGGATTTGGCTGAGCAGTCGCCGCCGGTGTATTAAAAATCCAACCCTGCTGTTGTTAACACTGGTAGCAGGCGAGGCGGTGTTAGGAAATTGCCCTTGCTGATAACATCGGGAAAGGTAGACTTGAAACAACAGAGGATTAAGTAATCCTCTACATGACACGGGGAGGAAAAGGCGCCGGGGCTAAAGGAAAGCCTGACAACAGAGCGGAAAGGTGCCCAGCTTAAGGTAAAATCAGTCCAGCGTCTTATAGCGCAGGGCCCCATGGAAACGGGAAGGGCTTTCTTCCTCTGTTGAATTGGGCTCTAAGCCAGGTGAAAGAAAACATTTTCCCAGCACCAAATGGAAAAATGCAAGACAGACTTCTTAAATGAACTGTTAAAGGAATAGAGCTGTGAAAAGAATACGTTTTCTGTGCACCAGGGTTATGCATTTAGCAGATTTTGCCTACATGCAACCTTTGCAGTTTGGAGACAGAGAAATCTGTTGCAGAAACGCAACTTGTGCTAAAGACAAATAGCAGTATCTCATCGGTGTTACTGGGCTGGGTTTTCCCTAGGAGGAATGTGCAGTGTCTTTCTGTCCTGCCAGGATTGCTGCATTTTTTCTTACCCCTCTGGCCCTCTCCTCTGTGTTTCTACAGATCATTGGCAGCTCTAGTCATGCTTTAAAATAACCCAGGCTAAAAAGTGTGATTTGCGTTTCAGCGATTTTGATTACACCCACGTACTATATTTATTGCCGTTTAAATCGTCTGTGTTAGCTTGAGATGTGTTTCTTTTAAGCAGGAACAAAACTTGACTCTGTTGCTAAGGGAAAGAAGATATTTATTCATCAGGGCACTTCTTTAGTATTGTGCGGCTGGTAGCCATGGAGGAGGAGCACAAGGAAAAGAAATGGTTATATATTTAAGCCCTTTTTGTTATTGTTGTTGGACTCTTGCCATATCTACTGATGGTCAGCAGATGTCATTTTTTCCCCCCCCAGCGCTGAGCGTCTTGGATTAGAGGTGCAACTCGCGGTGCCGTGCGCGGCAGCCGTTCGGCTGCAGCCTGATGCGAAAGCCCTAGGAGCCCCTGGAAAGGCTCCCCAGGCTTCGGCGAGCCCCTCATCCCCTGGGGAGGAAGGGCATTCCCCAAATCCCCAGCACGCTTTGGCTGTGCTCCCTCTCTCCTTCCGCGGGCGCCGACGCAGCCGAGCGGGAAGCAGCGCCGGACCGCAAGGTGCCTCTGCGTTGGGTGCCAAACTCGCGGGCGCCGCAGCCGGCTGGCGCGGTGGGCGCCCACGTGTGCTGGGGCACGCTTGGCAAGTCGCGCCTGGCTGTGACACCCCACGATACCTTCCTCTCCAGCCGAGTTGAGTATGTATATACGTATATACTTTTTTTAAATCCACATCAAATTAAAAGCGCCAAGAGCCCAAAGCGATGCACATGGCCGCGTTCCCTCCCCACGCCGTTGCTTCTAGGGGGCATTYGGCAATGCTGTTAGCTAGTTGTGGCAGAGGTAAGAGGTTTTCACTTTTAGCTGTCATAGCAACAAGAAAATATTGTTTTGACGGAAAGCAAATTAGAAATTAAATTTGTCTCTTTGCTGGCAAGCGAACTGCTCACTTGTGAAAAATATAAATCGCTTTGGTCGGGGGAGATATCTTTGTAAGTACCTCTGCATATTTCCGAAGTGAATTTTGCAAATGCCTTGCGCCGCATCGTGTCCCTGCTGGATTTAYACGGAGCATCCCATGAATTCGAGCATTACTTAATGTTAGTCTTAGGTTGAAAAACTCCTTTGGCATCAGTGTCTGTAACCTGCTGAAACTCGGGGGAAAACAAGTCTGACTGGTTCCTGAAGCAAAAGGTATGGCTCCTCAATTATAGCGTTTCTATTCTTTCTACTAATGTTTGTGTTTGAAAAACAGACAAACAAGCAGTAATTTCTTTGCATATAAAATGCTCTAGTCTGGGGAGCACGGTGCTCGGCGCACGGCRCGGGAGGAGAGAAGTGGAGACGGCAAGTCGGGTACACGGTACGGCTTACGGCAGCGCCGAGCAGGAGCAGCGCGAACGTCTCCCCAGTGCTCTCCCGCACCCGCAGTGCTTCCAGCTCGGGGACTTTCGAAGCCGGATGTGATTTCTAGGTAGTTAGTAACTTTCCGTCCCCTGAGCTTSTCCGTCCTCCCTTTGCATCCACGCTGACTTCTGGCATCCGCAGCATCATTTGGTTCGGTACCTGCCGCACGGGGGAACCTCATTTTGTTGGTTTTGAACCTGTCCCCTATTAGCTCCCTTAGGTGACTTTACCACGGAGGGCAAACCCTCCTCGGCTTGCAGTTGGGGAAACTGAGGCATGAGATGGCGAGACTTGCCCAGGGCTGCTGGCGGCAGCGCCGGCACCACGCTGCTGGCCACCTTTCTGCTCGCAGCGGGCACACGCAAACTCAGGCGCGCGATGTCTGCGTCCTTTTTGGCTTTTAATGCCTGGTATTTACTACAACCACTTGATTCTCTGATCTGTGTATCTATAATTAAGATTCCTAATTAACTCATTGACAGGGAAAAACTTATTAGTTAAAGTAAAAAAAAAAAAGTTTCTGTTTGAAAGCATTTAAACATCACATGCATTCTTCAGCAGAAGTGAACAAACCCTTTTCCAATGTTGTGCAAATAACTGGCTTTTTTTTTCTTTTTTACAAGATATCTTATCAGCAGTGATGCTTGTAAATGTAACCAAGCTTTTTGATTGCGTAAACAACTTTTGCCAGACATCTGGCGCTGAGGCACTGCACAACAAGAGCTGCGTGAGCCTGTTGTGCTTTGCAAGTGATCTCACGAACTTCAGCGACAGATGGAGTCCAGGAGCTTCTTCTAGATTATGTGAGATGCTAAGAAGTCTAGCTAGGGACAAAATGAGTGGTCCCATCATCCGATGTCATTGCGATCCACTCTCTAGACAAGCTTTGGGTGCTGGATTGCCAAAAGTAGGAATGGAGCGAGAAGACACCTGGAAAATAATCAGATCCGCTTTTCCAAAAGTGACTTGTGGGCTTTCAATCAACTCAGCTTTTCAGGTGCCCAACTTGAGAGCTAGAAATGGTTTGTTCGGTTTATTCTGCGTGTCATTAGCTTGTCATTTTATTCTTTTCTCTTATATTCTGTTCCTCTCTAATGGGCTCAGCTCTTGAGGACGCATAGTCTGCTGTGCCGGAGGTGGCAGTGCAGTGTGGAGATGCTGCCGACCCCGAGTCCAGCACCTTGAAACCCTGAACTCCAGCTCTTATGTGCACCACCACAACGTTTCCAAGGAAGGAAGAGAAAAGAAAGAACTTGTTTGTCTGAAATGCTTTAGTTTTGAAGTTCTAACAGCAAATTCCCTTTTCCCCATGGAAATCCGTGAACAAAGCTTTTTCCAGCCAGCTTTGTTCTTAAGAACTCACCATTGATTTGTAAAATCAAATCCGGCTCAGGCGAAGTCATTGTTATCTTGCGCAAACCGGTGGAGAAAGTCGATGCTAACTTTGAACATTGATTTCTCTTTACACGTGGGTTTTAGGAATTTGTGGCCATCCACTAGCAGTGTACACACGAAGAACACATCTGCATGGTCCCTTATTGCCCTGTTTAGGTAAAATCCTCCTCCTTTTCCCCAAACCGAGGTCTGCAGTGATGCGAGGTCTCAGCAGGCTCGCAAGGCGTGGGCGTCCTTGGCAGACGGAGCCGGGCGGCTGCCCGCCACAGTAATTTCGGTGAGTGCTGAGCTCCTCGGAGTCCGTCCGTGTCTCCCGGCCAGCCGGCAGCAGGGAATTTTGTGAGTTGTTTTTTGCGTGCGTTCATCTTTGGCGTTACAAACATGTATGCGCGCACGGTGTGGGCGTGCTGATGAGGATTATTATATTGCTGTTTTCTCTCATCTATATGAAAAAGCAGTGCAAAATTACTTGTATAAAGGGCAACATCTGTTACAGAAGCCTGGCCCAAGCAAATTACTACTCTAGAAACTCGGCGCGGATCCGCGTGTGATTCACGTTCGTGCTTGCCAGAGTCGCCCCGTACCGGCGGCGCCTTCGCCCAGCTCCGAGAGGTGTGTCTTCTGCTTTTACACCCACATCCAATTCTTAAAATAAGAGCACGGTAAAAGGGAAAAAATAACTCGAGTTTGTTTTCCTCCAGCGTCCGCGGGGCCCTGGAGGTTGTTATTATAGGTGAAGTCACCGCGGCGGAGGTTGTGTTAGCCCCGGGGAAGGGTGCGGGCGCCRCCGCTCTCGGAAAGGGGAGGGTTGCCGGTGCGCCGGGGCAAGGCGTGCCGAGGACGGACGCGGGCTCCGGCGGGAAGGGCGGGCGGGCAAGGCTCCGGCGCGTTCTCACGCGGATCCGCGAGCCGGTCCGTGCGGGGACGGGAGCCCTCCTCCGAGGCGGTGACGGCGGGCGGCTCCGGAGCCGCGCTGCCCGCTCTGCGGCAGAAGCCCCTTACGGGCTTGCAGTGCCCGGACCGCACCGACAGCTGGAGTGTAGCTCTTCTTTCTTTATTCCGCATAAAACAGAGTTGGAGCCTCGTTGCCATAGAAACCAGCAACCCTAATTATAAGGAGTTTGATTCACTGGATATAAAAAGCTATAATTCTACTTTTCCTCTTAGAAGAAAAAAAAAAGGCAGTCATACCATAAAATGATAACCCAAACCTGGAGAGAGATTAGTCTTGAGCGTTTTCCATATGAATGGAGACCTAGGAATATACAAAATAGTGCTACTTTGGGAGCAGTTCCTCCCGTGACATCCATGATGGTGAGCTAGATCGGGATCGGCAGTACCACCCTTTGCCATCTGTTACTTGTGCTGAACCACGGCCACCTTCCGACAAACACCTCGAAACAAATCAAAGTCGTCGTACGCCGTAGGACTGTCTTTTTTTGCCATTGCATCGTGTGCGGCACGAAGGGAGGAGATAAAGCCAAAGGGTATGGGTGAAAATATCTCCTCCTCGGCCTCGATGCTGCCAAGAGCTCAGGACTGCCTCCAGGAAAAGCGCTCTGCACCTCTTGGTGCGGGGAAGACTAAAAGTCTCTGCACAGCTCGTGAATAGCCCCATTCAGCAACTTCTGGGCTTGAAGTTAAGCAGCAGCTTAAGTGTTTTGCCAGATCGGCTGGAATTTGCTAGTTTTGCAGACAGCAGTTAAGTAGCATCAAAACAGGATGCGAGTCAATATGTAAATACTATGTAAAGAATGCGATGTGTGTGCAAAGTGGCCTTTTCAAGTGGTCTCTGAGGTCATCATTCCCATTAGTCTGTCCTTCTGTTCTTTTGAGGGGAATCAGCTGAAAACTACAGAATTGGGGAGTGTTTTTTGTCTTGGCTTCCTGGCTTTGTTTTTCTGCAAGCAGGCAGTGAGCAAAGAAGCAAATGCCCTGCACTGGTCAAAATGCCAGCTGTATTTGGGTCAGCAGGGTTAGCAGCGGGGCAGAGATTTGCACATGGCAATGATTATTTTATTGAGTTTTTAGAATATGCTTACTGCAGTTTAAAACTCAAATTCATCTTGTAACACAGATACTTAAATCCTGGCTGGAACCTTAGCGTAGACGAAAGTATTTAATACTCGCTAAATCCCTATTTCAAATAAACATGTGAGAGAGTAGCTTTCGGGTTTATTGGTGAAAGAAACAAAGCTGATATTTTAGAATATATCCAATTAAATTCTGCAGAGTGGCCTTTCATATGAGGATAAATGCATTTAGGGCTGTGTGTCGCTCCGAGACGGAAAAGCAGGGCCTGTTGAGTGGGCGTTTTGATGTAGCTGCGTGCACCCTTGTAACAAGGGCTCTTTCCAGCCCCAGGTATAGTTGCTCGTGAGGTAGAAGCTCATCTTCCACCTGGGACCAGTCGGCGTGTTCTTCTTTCCCCATTTCATGGCAGGAGCAGGACCTCACTGCAACCCTTGTTGGTTAAGCCAGTGTCCGCACTGGATGAGTGGGAAGCCAAACTGCAAAGAGCTGGAGGGCCGTGGTGGACTGTCCGCTTTGGCGTGAGGCCCTTGGACTGCTCTGTGTTGGCTGGTGTCTCAGTCAGCCCAGGTCCTTGCCCAGTTAGCGAAGTCGGTGCCGTGTCCAGGGTCAGCTGGAGCTTTGGTTGCCCTCACCTCGGTGAGGGACCAACGTCCCTTTGGTTGGGTGAGCTGCACCAGTCTGTAGCCGTCCCTTATCAGGATACTCCATCGGCGGGTGAGCAGCTCTGAGCAACCTCAGCGTGGCAGTCTGCTGTAGTTTGAAATGCTTCTCCATCTGCCCTGTCCCACGGATGGTCGCTCTTCGTTTGCAGTGATGACCTAAAAATCGTTACGCTCACCTTTTGTGGTGATTAGTGATGAAATCAGACAGCCTTCAGACGCCTGGGTGAGTAATTTGGGCATGAGAGGGCCGCCGAGGCCGACAGCTTCCTTTCGTGGGAGAGCGTGAAGGCGTCCGGTCAAGCTGCATCTGCACGGTTGCTTCCTAAGGTAAAGTACCGTTTGCACCGTTCTCGTGGCAGAGCCTGCGCAAACGAGATTACAGAGCTGGCAAACTCGGCTGCTTGGAGGGCACCTCTCAAGAGGYGTTAATTCTGCAAGTGGTTTCTGGTTGCTGGTGTCCCGACAGCCGTGATTATATGGCAAATCGTGCGCTTAAAGTTGCATGCATGGATGCTTTGTGAAAGGTAGCGGAGCGACTCCAGTGCTTGGTTTCAGGCATGTGCTTAAGTAACTTGTTAAACTGCGGCAAAAGCAACTAACCCCAAACAGGACTTTAACTGGGCTTTTTCTGGACTGAAGGAATTTTTCTGTCTTTTAAATTCCTCAAGCTTTTTACAAGACATCCATCTCTGGTTTTAAAAACCCATCACCATGGTATAGCGTATCAATGTCTAACGGCTGTGACCAGGTAAGAATTACGATGTCTTGAACAGAATTTATGAAACCACAAATTACCTTCCATCTATTGAAAATTAAAACAGTGCGAGTGGTTTTAGACTAATACAAAGGAACCACAGTACTTTTTTCATTTAGCAATTGCCATATGACAGATATAATTTTTTTAACATACCCCCCCCCCCAGTGTTTGGAATGTATAAATATATATTGGGCATTAAAAAAATTATAAAAACCATTAGGCAAGAATAGCACGTTAAAATGTATTTTACGTGTTTTTCTTAGGCTCAGTTAGCCATATGTTAAAATAAACTTCAGCAATGGCAACAATTCTCATTTGAGATTATGTCTTAATAAAATAGTATGTGGGTGGTAAATACAAGCAGATACATTACTGCCCAGGAATCAGGATTGAGATACTTTGTGATGTTTATCTAAACCATCTCGATTGAACATAGGATCCGGGTGACTGGCGTTTGGTTGGCAGAGGTCCCTGATGTGGCCCACTCGGCATTAGCGTGATGATCCGTTTTTTCTGGGTTAGTGCTTCCCGGCGAGGAGGCTTTCTTGTGCGAAAGAGGTGTGCATCCCGCCCTCTGAATAAGCAGGGAGGGTTTTAAAGGGCTTGGAAATACGTTGTGAGTAAGGAGGCTTGTTCTGCGTGAGAACTGTTCTCCTCTGATTACGAGCAGGCTCTTGAGCAACCTCCACCTGCCTCCCCAGTGGATTTGGTCCAGTTCCTCCTGGTCAGTGGGACATCTCCAGTAAGTTCAGTGGGAGCAAAATCAGGAGTTTACTGACTATGTTAAGTCTCAACACTTGTGTTCCACTTTCTAATTAATGCTCTTTACAAACACGTGTTGTGCTTGCAGCATTGTCCTGTTTCGCCCGCGTGTGTCTCTTGCTGTCTAAGGGCATGGTTGCGCAAGCCGAAGCACTTGAGTTGCTTTGGTTTAAGCAGTCACCACCCATCTGCTGAGCATTGGTAACTCGCCACAGGTACGGTCTTTGCATGCCCCATTTGCCAAGCAGGGGCACCCTGTGCTGCCTGGAGAAGGAGCCAGTTCATAGTGCCGGGAGACGTGGTGTGCAGTCGCAGCGTCTCGCAGTGCCCTTGCCTTCTCCTTCAGGCTCTCAGGAGCGAGTGCCCTGGGCCACCGCTGATGGAGAGCCCACGGAGGGAGGGCAGCAGCAAGGACGYGGGTCTGTCCCATGTGCCATGTGGCCGTACCAAGGGATTAGCAGGGCRGCTGGGCGGGTTTGGCGTTCCTCGTGGTGTGTCACCAGTTAAAGATCTCCTGGCAAGAGAACATTTTCCCAGCAGGTCGGAGGAGGCTGTTTGGCCGGACGATCCTGCGTGCCTGGGGCCAGGCAGTGCCCCAGTGCGTACCCCGGGCTTCCAGGGCGCTTCTGTGGCTAGCTGCCCCTCTGAGAACATCTCTAGGGCTTTCCCAGGTCTCTCCCTGGGCCGTAGGGTCCCTGCTGCCTACGGCATTGCCCAGGGTCAAGGTGGGGAGGATGCCGGGCAGACTGGGTGCTTTGGGCTTTTCTTCGCCCGCCGGCATGGCCTTTGGAGCTTGAGCTGGTGAAGGTGGCCAAGCAAACTGCTCCCGCTGCGGGAACACAGCAGTGCCTGCGTTGGGGCACGAACCCCAGGGACTAGAAGAGCTTCACGTGCTTCAAATCCCAGGCGCCAGGAGCTGCGAGTGGGTGGCTGCGGGATAATGACAGGGCAGAAGAGACAAGGGCTATAACTCGCTGTCCACATACTCCCCAAAACCCCAAACCAGAGCCAGTTCCCTGAGTCAAGTCTTAGTTCAATTGCAACAAGCTGGGACAGGTCCCTTAATGCGCTGGCAAATTTGTTGCTTCCCGGCGCTGTCCCAAGCCTGCTCATTCCTTACTGAGGATGTAAACTGTCCGTGGAGATCCTTCCCATTACCACAAATGCGCTTCCAAGGACTAAGAGGCTTGAAGCGCATAGGAAGTTGTTTACTGTTTAACGCACTTGTGCAGTATTTACAGTTGCCTGCGTGTGTCCTTGCATGCATGATTGCCCTACGGAGGTTTTATCGACGCTTGCACGGGGGAGTTGAAAGCGTGGGGAGCCAGCTGCCATTCGGGCTCCTGCAGCGCGCGGGCTGCAGTGTGGTCTTCTGCAGGCTCTTCAGCACGCGGTGGCTTGTATTTTCAGATGAYGCCGAGTTTGGGGGGCGGTGGGGAGGGAGGTGGTGGGGAGCTGACCGGTTGGCCTCTGTGATGGCTGGTTAACACACTCTCTCTGTGGCTTTGTAAGCCCGACCCGCCCTCTGCTTATTTTAATCATGTTTTACTCTTCCGTTCAAGGCTTCGTAGAGTCGTGAGCAAAACTGTYGTTTCTTGCTTTTTCTCTTTTTTAAGCGGGAGAAAGTAATCGAGGTCAGCTGCATGCTGGGTATCATTAAGGTTTTCTGGAGACCACATCAGATGGCGATGTGAGTGTGGTGGTGAGCACTGCAGAGCTGCTCTCCCAAACCGGTGCAGATGGTCCGTTCCCGATTTACATTTTGAGGGCATCGTTTCATGTAGTATCGCTCTGGTCACTTCTGCTAACGCGGCGAAGGCCAGGGCTGCCCTTTCGTGTTTTGCCCGCGCACGTTCGTAGTGTTTTTAAGTTGCTTTGCATCACTGCTCGCGTTCTTGTCAGGGAGCGGCAAAAAGAGGAGAAAATTCTTAAAGCTGGAATTTCAGCCATTAAACTTGTTCTTCCCTGAACACACACACGGATTTGCATTTCGGCAGCGCTTTTCCCCTAACGCAGGGATCTGCAGTAAGTCGCGTTTTCGTCTGCGGTGTTCTGTTGCTTCCTGTCTGCCGACTGATCCTGGCGTTGCAAGGTACAAAGCAGCAGTCAGCGAGCAGATAAATCTACATTAGCGAGAGGGAGGGAGCGCCTTGCCAGTGTCGGTGTCACCGTCACCGCCGTGGTGGCGAGGAAGGGAAGCGGCTCTCCCCGAGGCTGGCCTGACGTGGTTTGCAGAGGGGAGCGCAGCACCGCTCGCCTCTCAGTCTGTGCCGTTATTCCTYGCTCTCCAATTTCTCAGAAAAGCACCTGATTTTCTTGCTAGCTGGTAAAGACGGTAAGTGCCCCTGAAACAAATGGGCTGTAATGTGACCTGAGTAAATGAGGGATTGAGTCTCCGGTCGTCTCAGCGATCCGAGGCGCCGCACGTTTCCGAAGAGCCTGCCGCCCACTCCCGGCGGCCGCCTCTGACGGCGAGGAGCTGCTGATTCCCGCTCGGGGAGCCGCGTTTATCAGGTGGGTGCATGGCCCTGTGCATGCTCGGCTGCAGCCAGCCCGCCGCAAGCCGGGYGGGAGCGCCGGGCTCCGACGGCGTCCGTAGACCTGCCCGTCATGCGTGTTGGGGCAGCAGAGCTGGGTCGGGAAGGCGCCTGGCCTGGGATGGCCTTGGATTTGGATGCTTTTAGTTTGCTAAACGTGAGCCGCCGGGGACTCAGGTCAGCTCTGGTTTGTTTTTACGTGCCTGTTTGCATGGGCTCTGCCTGCAGCGTTTGCAGGGTGCACGGCTTGTGCATCGCACCCAGGGACCGCTGGTGCGGCGGGGTGGGATTTTGTGATCCGCACGCTGTGCTTCCCGCGTTAGCGTTGTGCGTGCCCACGGATCCTGAGGTGCCCGCGCCCTCCTCGGCTCTGCTGGCTCCCTCCCCGGGGCTACAGGCATGCACGGGCGCTTCGGCTTTCCCCAGCTATTTATCATCACGGCTGATCGTTTACTTAACTTTGCATTTATTCAGGGTTTAACTCCAGATGCCGGTTTTAATTGGTGAGACTGCCGCGTTGTTGTGCTAAACTCGAGACAGATGGTGCTGAAATAGGGACCACCCAGGGAGACCCGCAACGATAGCGCTGGCTGGCTCGGCAGGTCCGGGGAAGGCCAAGGGACCTGTGTCCCTCGCAGGAGCCGTCCAAAACGGTGGTGGGAAGGGGCCGTGGGCACGGCGCGGTCGCTCGGTGGCTGCCGCGACCGGCACCGCAGAGCCCAGGTGGACCCTCTCCCTCGCCGTGCAGGCAGCGAGGAGAACGGGGGCGAAGCCATGCAAAGGCTCCCTAATGAGGCAATATAATGCCTCGTTATTAAGCATTATGTGTGGACATAATTAGCTTAGTGCACCGGTTGCCATGGTGTCGGACACATGTTAACAGTCGGCGCTGGGTTAACTGTCTGCCCAAATGCTCAGCCGGTTTGTTTTATCGCTTGGAGCCAAAAGAAAGGAGATGTCCGCGGTGATGGACTGTGAGTAGGTGAAGGCTCCTCAGCGTGAAAACAAGGCAGCTCGGAGGTGCCGGGGCGGCTGGACGCGTGTAAGGTTGTGAGCAGCTCCCTGTTGTGAGCACAGAGAGGGTCTCGCAGTAGGAGATCCAGCGGCAGCACCCAGGAGCAGGGAGGAGATAGCCCAAATAGCCCCTACCAGCAAGGTGAAGATCATCCTGGAGCTGGCAGGTCTCTTCTAGAAGATGCTGGTATAAATGAGAGAGAAGAGCTCTTCTAACCACTTTTGCTTTCTTGGGTTGCTTCTGACAACCAAATGCAATAATCCTGTTCTTTCCTAAAGGGGATTACAAGGTCTTCAGGGTAGGGATATTAGCCTGGTCACATGCCTGTGCAGTGCCCGGCTCCATAACCAGGCTACTAGATTGTCTCATAACGCAGGAATGTACCTTTGGCCTCCGGGCCAGCTGTTGGACATGTAGCACAGAGTATCCCGAATTGATGATCTTGCAACCAAAAATGCTTCCTGGCCTCCCCAAGTGACCTCAGGCTTTGAATGAGAGGCTGTGATTCAGCAAAGATTAGAGATTTGCCCACCCAAGTTTTTTGAGACATCTGAAAAAGGGGGGAAAAAAAGAAGCCACTGAAGAATAAACCTGTCCTCTCGTGTCAGGTCCTGCAGGCAGACGGCAGATCTGGTGGTCAGTGGTTTTGTGAGCTGCCAAGAGAGCCAATAAAATGTGCTGACCATGTGAAAGCGCAGGTTTTGTGCAAAAGTTTTCTCGTCTCCCGCGTGGAAATTGGATTGCAAATAGAAACAAGGAACCTGAGGACAACTCTACATTTAGAAACTCATCTGTCTTTGGCTCTGATGGGATAAAGCAGCTTCACACCTTGCTTAGAGTAAATGGCAAGGTAACAAATGCTTGGCTCCTGGCAGCTGGATTGAGGATGATTTTAATAGGATTTTAGGAGAATTAACATGGCAGTAAAATCAAAAAGAAACCCTGAGAAACAGTAATGAGTAGAACAGGGTAAGACTCATTCTGTCCATCCTCCTAATAATTTTATATCCTCAAACACATGGTCTAGGTTAGTCAAAATGACTTGAGACGTGGGGCTTCTTTGTCCTTTCTAGTATTAGAATTATTATTAGTGTTATTTCTTGTTTTTCCGCATGGTTTGTGCTCTGGTGTTCACGTGGGTATCACAGAGCCGGAGGAGACATCCCGAACTGCAGCTTTCAGAAAGTCCAGGGGTAAAAAAGCACACTGGTGCCACTCGGCTGGACAACCTGCGAGCTCGGGGGCTTCGGAGGAGGGTAAAGGCATAAAAGCTGGGTGCCCTGGTGCTCCCTGCAAAGCACAGGGGCACGAAACATCCTCCCGGCCAAAGCCTCTGAGCTTTTGGGGAACGCGGGAGAGAAGGGACCTGCCTGTCCAGAGACTCCCGGGGGACCAGATCCAGGGCTGTGAACTTCTAATACGCAGTTGTGGTTTGTCAGGCAGAATGACGTATCTCGGGGTGTAATTTGCCCGGTACGAAATAAAATTTTATCCCAGGTGGTTTACTGCGCTGCAGCCAGGATGCTATTATGTGCATTCTTATGAGGCGTTTTATCTAGAAGTGCATTTTCTCTCGAGGACCCTTTAAGTTGATTTTCCACATCAACTTATTTTTATAATTGCATCATGTTTACTGATTCTGGCTCATGAATTTATAGCATCTAAATGTTGTAACTGCAAGGCAGTCAGCCTTTCTGGGGAAGATTGCATTTAATAAATACAGCGCAGAGGAACAGATCCAGTCAATTAATTAGCTTGCACTTAGCCTCAGTAACTAAGTGATTCACAGGGCGTTTATCCATGGAGCTGCACCCCACTTAGGGCTGTGCCCGCAGGCAGGTAGAGGAGAGGTTGAATTATTTCCACCCGTCGCTCGTCTGCTCGCCTGGAAGATGAAAAGCAGCAAAGTGCAGCTGATGATCAAAGCCGGAGTGTGAACTCTCCCCGTGCGTTGCGGTGGTGGCTTGTCCTCTGCTGATGTGCTCTTGCTGAAGTGCGTCTGCGTATCTGTTTAGCTGGTCGTGTTCGTCCGCCGCGTCCCTCTCGGGAAGGTTGTTCTTTGAACGTATGAAGTATATAAAAATATATATATATTTAAAAAGCGGGTGTGACTCTGGTGTGTTTACGTCAGGACACGCTGCTTTTACGCCCTTACTGCACTGCTTTGCTTTTGCTGAGGACCTGACTCAGAATTTTCTCAGGCTATAGATAGCTGTGGTGTCTTTTATTTTAATGAAAGCAGCCACCAGGTATAGTTCCCTTTTATAAGGTCCTTAATGAGAAGTTTTTACAAATAATTAGGGGGGAAAAAAAAGAGCTCTTTATTGAAATAGTTGAGAAGCAGAACAATAGTAATACAGATGAATAGTGAAAGAATTGGGAGTTTTGGGCAAAGTAGGTGGAGATTAGCCAGTATTTGAACTAATTTTTCTCATGGAATATTATTTTTGGCACCAAATTTCCACCCATTGCCCGGTCAGTCATTCTGGGAATACCATTTCATTGGGGAATATTCTTTCTCATCATCGAAGGGGCTGATCAGCGGTACAAATGGGTCGCCGTAATATTTGAGCTGTTGTTTTGCTGGATTTCTCTTGCTAAGCTCCACCTGACTCTGTACCAAAGCAGCAAAAAGCTGTCCCAGCTCTGCCGGGAGCCGGGGCTGCTCCTCTCGCAGCTTGAGCTTTCCTGAGCTTTCCTACGTTTGGTGTAGAGTAGCTCTTGAGCGATAAACTGTTTATGTTTAAGAGGAAAATTACATTTAAATAAAATAGCAAAGCAAATAGCTGGATTTGGCAGACAGACATGAGAAATAGAGCAAAGTCCAATACTAGATCTGTAATATTAAGTAAAATAATTTTCTAGCTTTTTCAGCGTGCTCCTTGCTCTCCAGCTCTGATCCTGCGCCTGCTAAAGCTGGGAACGGGATCTCTGCTGTTGGCCTCGCTGCCTGCGAGTTTGGACCCTAAATGACTTGCAGTAGTAATTCCAACCCGCATCGAACGTTTCTTTAAACCACTGGCAAGCAGGAAAATTTTCAACAACTTTGTGAATGATACATCAATGGCAACTAAACAGCTTTTTAATAGGGTTTACAAAGGGATGGAGAACAGTGTTTTCCTCCGGGTGTTGTTTTTTCCAAAACACAAGTGCCAGTTTGTACTGGGATACTTCACTGATGTGATTTATTACCATCTTCTTTATTATATGGCCTTTCTGAATGATTTTTGATTAATTCCAAGGATTTGTTTGATCCCCTTCAAATAGCTAAGAAAAAGAGCCAAGTTTGGCAGTCTGATAGCTTGAACTATTTATTGAGATTTGTGTACTCTGTTTATCACTCCCTCCAGCCCTACAATGGTTTTGTTTACCCTGAATATGAGTTTGAACTGCACATGGAAGTACTATAAAATTAAAACAACTTAGACTTGTTTTCCTCGCTGTCTTGAGGTCAAACTTCTCAGTCCATCCAAGCTGTCCGGAGAACTGGGAGAAGAATTTGGCAAGGCAAATGCAAGGTGTGGCAATTCTCCTTTTAATTCCCTTCTTTTAAGGTAAAAAGCTGTATTTGGTGTCAGTAAAACACCTCAAGCTTAAAAAAACGATCCATTTACAAAAGCGCACAAATTAAAAGGGAGCTACTACAAAGTGTCCCTAGAAAAACATGGTGGAACAAAAGCAATGTATATGCACTATGTAATTAAAAAAAAAAAAAAAGCTTTCTGCAATCTGTTTGAGCGGTGTGGTCCCATCTGGAAACCATTCTTTCAGGCGCGCATCCTACACAATAGATCAGTATTTTGCTGTTTAATATGAGTCTAGTTCCCCTGAGCATATAGTATATCCAGACACTGCATTTCTTATCATCTGCATTGCTTCATGAATACTGCACAAACTGACCTTGTAGCCGCACGGTCTCTCATGTGCAGTTGGGTGTCATCTCTTGTAAGCAAACAGCAGTGCGTGCCGAATAACGGAGGTCGCGGAGCTGGACGTGCCCATGTTTATGGGGCTGTTAACCATCATCATCCAATTAAATCTGGACTCCATTTTCTGACCCTCTGACCTGACAGATTGCTAGGTTTTTTTTCCGTTTTTGTTTCTTTTTGTTTTTGTTTTAATCAAAATAAACCTCGTGTTGAGAAGACTGAAGAAAAGCTTCCTGTACGGGATGGCTGAGAACGGCCTTGGCAGGCTGCAGGATCGGTCCGTGCAGAAGTTGCACCGCGCAGGCGGTGGAGCAGGGCACCCACACTTAATTTCACGGCTCATCCAGCCCCTCTGACCTTTGAAACCCACGGCATGACCTCATTTAAATGAACCCCAAATAATACTCCTTAAGGTGGGAATGGCTTTCTTTCAGATGTTATGGTAGTTTTCCCCCTGGAAGCGGATGGGAGAACGTGAGAAGTTCCCGATAACGCATTAATGGGTGCGGGAACCCCCTCCGGGGTTCGCTCGGGTGCTTCCCAAGTGGGCGCCTGGGACCCCGGCATTGGGCTGGAGCCTTGACCTCGCTGAAATCCTCCAGAATGGGTTACTTCAGGGAAGAAGCATTTCAGTTTTTCCTCTGTGTTTGTCTGGGAAGAATTATGCACACCCAAGGAACCATAGAAACAACAAATAATAACGGCAGCGCTAAATGGCTTGCTCTAATCAAAAGCAGACTGTTGTGGTTATATGTGAGCACTGTCATTACAAGAAACTCTGTAATGAGAGTTCTTTTTGTTGTTGTTGTTGTTGTTGTTGTTTTTCATTTGCATCAAACAGATTCCCTGTATTAACATTAACAGCCTTCCATGGAGCCCAAGGTATTTACAAATTGGACGGTGCTGCTTAATCTTTTGGGAAGATTTTCGGTTCCTATTTAAATCACCTGAGACAGTTACGCTAGGCAGATTGTTCAAGAAGACATGAACTGCATGGAAAATAGCATGCACAGGCTTTACTGTCGATAAATGGTATTTAGTTCTGTGCCTTTGGAGACCCAGAGAGTTGCCCATTGAGTATTGACTTATTGAACTGCATTCGTGATGTCAAATGTTTGGAGCATCTGAAGAGGTAAAGACTGAGCATCCTTCCACTAAAAGCAGCTGAGGCTATTGATGAAACCCTCAAGACCTTGTATAAAACTTTTTTTGGTATGTTATGGGTTTTGGTATGTGATAATTGAGTTTATTCATAGAGCAGGAGTCGTCTTAATTGGAATATGAGTCGCCAAAAATACCATGGTTAATCTTCCCCCCTCCTTCTTTTTCTCTTTTTTTTGAGAAAATCTATTTCAAAGGCCTGTGTTAACATTGTGTCTGGCACTGAGAAGGCAAATCTGCTTGGGATAAGCTGAAACGCTCTTTCAGCCTTGGTTTTAAAAAGTAGTAGGGAAAACAGATTCTGCTAATTGCAGCTGTGGCATTAATTTAGGTTGCAAACAGAAAGCGCGTTTGGGGGAGAGGGTTGTGCCCTGGAGAAATGCCGCCTTGTTTCTTAGGACAGATAGAATTTAGGAATCCAGCTTGATTCGTTGTGGGTTAAAGCACAGGAGAAGTAGGTTATTTCCTTTGCCTGAGTGCTTAGCGTCTGGAAAGCAGATAGTGTCCTCCAACAAAGAGCAGCAATCAATGGTTAAAGGAGCGTTATGATTTTAACAAGTTTTCCCTGGTGCGTTTGTCTGTTTGCTGCTTTTAGCTGTACCTGATGGACCTGCACAAACAAGGAGAATCAAAGAAGCTATACACGAGCGGCACGGGGCTGTCTAGCAGCGAAAGGCAGAGCTGCTCTGAAGTTTCCAGAAATGCAATTCTATGAAGCCAATTCAGGATTCTTTGGTCCCACTTAAAATTTTGCATTCCAGCCACTTAAGCACTTCGAGCATCTTGGTGAAAGAGCAAAAATGATTAATTTTTTCCCTTCTGAGGAGCAAGCAGAGAGGGCTTCTGGTTGCAGGCAGCTAACTACGTACTCCCAAAGAGATATTGGCCAACGTGAAACCAAGCTGCTGGCAGAAGAGCTGCTCATCTATCCCGACTGCGGTGTCGCGGGACCCAGGGTGCACGTGTCTCGGGGAGGACTGCGCGCCGCTGCGCTTCGCAGCGATGCTGAAGCGCTCGGCGCTCCCCTTGCAGAGCCCACGGTGTCACCGATGCCGAAGGACGGGGATTTCTGGGGCCGCTCGGTTGTGGGAGAAAGCCTCAAGGAGGCCAGCAGCACCTCTTCAGCGAGGCGCGGGTTAGGGTGTTGCTAACAGGGGCTTGGTTCGTCCCTCGGGGGGACGTTTCTCCAGCAAGCATCCCGCAGGGGAGCGCCAGCCCAAGAAGGAGGGGCTGAGCTGGAATGATCATCTGCATCCTTCGGTCGGAGATGCATAAAAACCTTTTGCCGTCTTGTTCTGCTGCAGCCCTCCTTAATTTGATGGGTCTGTTTCCACTTTTCTTCCCCAAAATAATTACTAAAGCAAAATCTCTGCATGTTTCTGCAGTGGGAGGCAGTGCTGCGCAATCAGTTAATCTGCTGTGTCATCTCTTATCAGCTGAGGCTCCGGACCAACAGCCTTTTTTCCACATCTGGAAAATTCAGCAAGTGTTTAGGCTGGAAATGAAAATTCTCTTTTTCATGTCAAGGGATATTTTATTTAATTCAGTGCTCAGTTTTAAAGGTTTCAGAGAGCTCTCAGAGTTTTGGGAGGCTCAGGGCTCGTGTCAGCTTTCATTCTCTTTTGGCATCCAGATGTTAATTACAGCTGCACCAACGAGCAATGCTGAAGAGCCTGTTCCCACCCGTAAATACATATGAAGGATAAATGAGTATCTTGGCTGGAGCGAGCACACGCTCTCGCTCTGTTTATGTGAATACGCATACGTACCTTTGAAATCACTGTGCAAATCCTCATGTCGCCATGGCACATTCGCGATGCATTTAGCATATGTGCCGCAGGAGCTGGAGAGAATAGCATCAAAGTGCGATTCCGAGCACAGCCTGTGTCGGTCTGACTTCATTTATCATCATCATTGTCGTTATTCTTCTTTGCGACTTTGACTGTGGGCTGCTCTTGGACGAATGATGTCTGCTCTGTTGGTATTACTGTTTGTTAGTTTGTTTGCAGTGCAGCCATTTTGGGCAAGAACATGAACTTTGAAGTTTTTTTTTTTTAGAATACTGGTTTTCTGCTGTTCATGTTTATGGTATCTTGAAAGTAACGTGCTTTTGCGCATGTTTTTTAACATTGTGGAGAAGTGGTCCAAGACTATTTGTTATTAATCAAGATTTTTTTTTTTTCATGGAAAACACATCTGTAGATACAGTCCTAAATTTTCATAATTGCAAGCTTAGTAGCTACCAATTGCGTGCTCGTTTGAGCAGATGCATCCACACCCGTGCACTCCAGTTCATATTAAATACGGATGATTTGTTTGGTTGCGAGGCGTGGAGCTTTTCAATAAGCCAAACTTGCAATAAGAAATGAGGGAATAATAAATTTTGCAAAAGTCTGTATGTGCTGTGTTTAAAATAACTGTTTTTTCAGACATAGGCTCAACCTGGGCTGTTATACACTTGGGCATAACAGTATGAAATAGCAGTTGTGTTCCTCCAGCCTGTGTTCCTGTGTGCACAGACATAGTCAGGATCTGAGACGTTTGCTACTCTTTGCGTGTGCAATTACCCATGCGGACAATGTACGTAGTCCTTGGGGCACGGAGCTGCTCTAAATGACCTTTCATGATTGCTGCTAGCCTTCTTCTCCTGTGATTAGTTGTTTGAAATATTGACCTTATATCTTGTGCGCACATAGTTTTGCAATAGTCTACTAGTTTTATACCATTCCCTGATCTTGAAAATAGATTTGTTAGGTGTTAAACATTCGTCAGAGATTTATTATTGAATTCTGTGGTCGTTCAAGGTTCCCAGCAGCTGTTGGCTTTGAATCCTCCTGATATATATTGCAGAAATCACTCTCTCCTACAGTAATCTTTATAGCAGAGAATATCTTGGCGCTGACCAGATTCATCCTGCCACTTCTACAAGATGCAGTTTTGAAGGCTTGGGCAGGGGTTGCCACCTCCAGCTTGGTGCCCGCAAGCACGTACCAGCGCCTGTGTGAGCCTGGGTTCCCCCGCAGCTCCCTGCCACGGCTTGCAGAGACACCGAGAGGGTCGTCATTTATTTCTGCGCTTCTTAAAGTGAGTGCTGCCTCTCCTTCTTACTGCAGAAATACTGGAAACTCTTGACCAGGAGTCCAGAAAGCCCAGGCGGTGGCCCGAGGGCTTGACACATGAAGATGACGATGACGTTCCCCGGTGCTTGTGTGAGATGTCTCCTGGTTATTTGAGGGACATCTCCTTCAAGAGAAGCTTGCTTTCCTTAGGATGGTTGGGACGAGGGCATGCCCGCAGCCCACGGCAGTGTTTCACTGCAGAGCTCCACGTGTTAAAGCTCTTACGCCCCAGCTCCGCGGTGCTGCTTGGGGATCGCTTTGGCATAACCAGATAGTAGGGAGTTTTCCTAACGTCTCCAGTTATTTTTCGCTTTTGTACGTTGGTGCACAAAGATTTAGGTCCCCTTCTAATATCACGGAAATGTTTTTGCACGCAGATGTGAGGAGTTCTTTTGAAACTCTTAGCTTCTAGCCGTGATATATTAGTCATAAGCTGTTACAAAATTCCAGTCTTTTTCTATATGGTCCTTAAACATCGTGGCCTTCTGCTGGATTTTTAAAAGCCAACTGTGCAATTCACAGTTCGGCTGTCAATAAAGGTGCCCGGTGTTTGCCTGCGTGGACTTCACGGGGTTTGATAAGCGCGCGTAGTCTGTCATGTCTCTCTCTCTCCTTCCTGTAGTGATAATGGATTGTAGAAATCTTAATAAGCAAATTCAGGCTGATCCATCAAATAACCGAGTTGAAAGACGTTGCTTCTTTCTCGTATTCAGCAAACAGAAGCAAAATATTAGGACTGCGAGTCACAGACCTGTGTGAATTTAATTGGGGGGGAGGGTGTCTCGTGATTCCCAGGGCCTTTGCCTAGAGTCGTGAAATAAATTATCCTCAGTCATTTTAATATTTCATGAAATCTTGCAAAGTGATGGTATTCTGGGTGGATTAATACAAAAGCTATAAAATTCACATACGCCATATGTTATATGAGCACCAAATGGGACGCCTGGGATTCTTAACATCAGTATCAGTTTTATGTTGGCCTCGGCAGTGATGAACGACTTGCCCATCCCTGATGGGAACCTCAGTGGTGCGAGCGGCGTTACTTCACTGTGCATTTGCTCCATGCAAAATAAACCGGTTATTTGGCTAGATTTATGAAAAAATGAGCGAGAAAATACATGTGCCTGGTTGGTGATAGGTGGCTCTCTACAGCAAAACCCTTCTGGTCCCAGCGGAGCCCCGTCGCCCTCTGCGACTAGTCCTGCCTGTCTTTAAAAGTTGCTCAAAACCTGGTTCCCGGACTTTGAGTATTTAAAAGGGTAATGGATGGCGTTGCTCATGCTTACCTCTAACTCTGCAATGACATGCGGTTATGACTGAATAAACCTGAAACAAGAGAAAGCAAATGTCAAGAAAAGGCTGAGTTTCTGCAGCAGAGACCGTGGGAGCGGTGGGTATAACGAGCGTGTGTGTTGGCAGGGCTACGATCATGCATTAATGATACGTAACTTAATCCTTCGGCCTTTTTCTGTTTGTCAGTGCCGGGCTGTTTCGGGCTGCGCGAGGTCTCTCGCCGCGTCCCGTTTTGCGCTGCCCCGGCCAAGGATCGTCGCTGCCGTCCCGGTGCTGCCGCGGCTCCGGCAGCGAAGGGTTCGCATCAGGTTTTCTCTCTTCAGAGCCGGCGTCTCCCCTCCATGTGGTAAAATCTAATTCAATCTCTGCTAAGTAGCTAGACTCGATTACGCCGGGTTCGTGCTTGGTGCAGACGTGAGCTCTTTGACAATGCTCGCTAAGCTCGCTTTCCACGCTAATGAGCCGTCTCGAGTTCCCGAATTAAATCCATCCCTACTCTTCCCTCCTTTTGCTACGCGGCCTCTCTAGGCTCCTTTCATTTCAGCAGTCCTGTTTAAAAATAGCAGTCGACGCTGGAGCTTAGCGATCCTCTCCCGGGCCTCCCGGTTCAGGAGCCGGTCTGCGAGCGGCTCTGCGCGGCCGCGGGCTTCGGGGCGCCCTCGCCCCGCGCAGGGGCTTGTTGCCCCCTGCCCGCCGCGCCTGCGTTAGAGGCTTTGGGGGGATCCCCCTTTCCCTGCCCTTTTTGGCGTGCAGGCCTTTTCAAAATCGCGCGTTTCGAAGCCTGCCCGCGAGGGCTTTTCTCCAGCAGGAGCGGCCGGGTGCAGTTCTGCCGGTGACGTGCAAAAATCGTGCGTCCCCGCGGGTCCTGCCTGACCATCACCCCTGTGCTCCTCCAAGGAGCCCTTTGTAAAGTGCCAATGTTAAAGACAGTTATACTTTTGATACTCTCCCAGAACCTGTGAAATCCTCTTTAGAAAGGGGTCTGCCGGCTGTTTGGGTTTTTTTCCCCCCAATCCACGAAAATCCCGCTGCCGTCAGTCCTGTGCTTTGCCAGAATAACCGCAGACGCTGCTTGCTGCGTGGGTCAGTCCTCTGCCGTGCCGTCCCCTCTGAAGGTGCAGCTCTTGAACTCAAACCCATCCAGCAATTTTGGGGTCTTCAGCAGCAGTCTCCGTCTCACCCAGGCTAGTTCTGGGCAGGGGTTGCTGCCGCTCTCCAGGCGACCGTGCCGGCATTGCTCCAGGCACCGCAGCCCGAGTCACTTGCTTTCAAAATTGGCAGCAACCCCCCCCGAGAAATGGTTGTGCGGCTCAGTTTTATTCTCTTGCTGGATTTGGCACGGTGAGCAAAACAGATTCCCAGGCCTGGCGGCGGAAAGCCAGACACCTTTGCAAGCTGCCAAGGCCACCGTGCAGGATACTGCCTGGTTGCAGGTACATTTTGAATATAATTTTCTCAATGCATTTTTAACGTGGAGGTTATTCTGCAGCGCCCTGGGAGGTTTTAAACAGCCTTTCCCACATGCTTTGCTATGTGCTAGGTTTTAATGCTGTTAGGGAGCACAGAAAAGCGAGTCTTTATTTTTTCCTTCCATATTTCCTTACTTTTAAACTAACAAACTAATGTGCTTGAAATAGGCAGTGCTCTTTCTAAAGCATAAATATGCTAGCTCTGGCTTTGAAAGAACATATTCAAGCTGCTGAACAAATAGTTTGTTTGTTAAATAGAAATGGCCGATTTCCTGTGTTTCAGGCTGCTACTTTTTCTCCCCAAAAAAGGTCTTGTGCTGCAAAAATGTGTAAATGCATTGATTACCCAGACAAGAGAGGAGTAGCTGGCAGCTTGTTTCTGTCGTCGTAAGAGTCGCGCAGGACACGAGTCTTTAGCCCAGTGTAGCTGAAGTGGTTGTTAAGCTGCCTTTGGATGGCGTTCGCACCCACGGCACTCTGATTTTGTGGCGCTGTAGATGACCAGGGAAGGTCTAAGCAGAAACCAAGCCCTGTATTTATACAGCAAGAAATCAAACCTGGCAATACAAATGTGCACTATTAGCTTATGACCTGTCTCTTGGATACCTCTCGAGTGAAAAGTCAGAGGTCCCTGCAAGCCGTCTAATCAAGGCAATTATAGGAGCAATTAAAAGCATGCAAGCGTGTGCGCCGCAGAATGGATCGCGGGCAAATAAGGAAAGCGTTAAAAAGCCAAACAGCAGAAACGCAGCAGAACTGAGGTTCGAAATAGAAAACATCTGAAGCGCACAGGTGAGAGTGTCGCCTCCCACGAGCAAATCCGCGAGCGCCCGTCCGTATGCGCGGGTGCCACCCGTGCATCGCTGCAGGTGGATTCAAATACGGGCGAAAAGAGACTCCTTTCATGTTGCGTTTCTCTGTAAATGCAGTGCCTACAACCCGCCGGGGCCTGTACAGCCTTTGTGCGAGGGCTGACCTTTCCCGCCGGCTCTGAAGCGATAATAGAGGTGATTTCCCCAGGCGGCGCTTGTCTGCAGGTGCAGGGATCGGCAGCTTTCATCTGCCGGCTCTCGGAATCGATGGATACGGTTCTCGGTCAAGGTGCGCTTTCGCTCAGCATCTCGGGAAATATCGCTGGCTTAGCACTGCGGGGATGCGCACATCTTTAGCGTGTGCTTGCACGCCTGAGCCAGGTTTCTGGACCCGGTTTGGGACAGGGAGCAAGGAGGAAAAGGCAGACCAAGGGCGGTTTTAGGTTATCTTTGCCCTCTCCTAACCTTCCACCCCTCCAGCTCTGAACTGGGTCTGTCGGAGAGATGAAAGCACCTGGAGGCAGCTGGGAAGCTGAGCATCTTGAGATCATTGGGGCATCAGGAACAGCATGGTCCAGCCCTTTAGTCGGGGCTGAGTCACCCTGTACCACTCAAGGGAACCTCTATTTACGTTAGAGCCGCTGAGACCAGGAGAGCTGTGTGCGTGCACGCGCGCTCGACGCCCCTGGGCAGCACTTATTAAATTGGTACTCGGGTTTGCAGCAGTGCGGCCGTGCTGCCGGTCGTGCGCGTCTCCCGGAGCCGCCGGCGTGCCGCATGCGGCTGCAGGAGCTTGCAGCCCGCTCGCTTCGGTCGATAAAGTCACAGGCAGGGCTGAGGCCCGCTAATGTTCGGTATTTGCTGCGCGGTAGTGGGTGAGCAGGCTTTCTTGACGTGGTTCCCACTCCTTTTGCTTTATCCCCTCGGGATTTCAGTGCATGCTTGTCTCAGCCGGAGCGATCGGGTTTCCTAGGAGAAGGACGGCGCGGCGCTGCACCCGCGCGCCCGTCCCCGTCAGCAGCCGCGGTTCGGCGTCTGTCTCGCCTCCCGTCGGGGCTCCCGGCAAGGCTGACTCACGCGGAGTCGCGACGTTTCCAGCGCTGACATCCCGCTCCTGCGTTAGCAGCCTGCAGCGCTAGAAATCTTATAAACCTGAAATAGTGGTATCTTTAGGGGAGGGGGGAAAAAACAAACAAACAAAAGCTTCTGAGTGTTTTGTGGCAAGAGCTACTTGTTTTCCGCACCAAAGAAGGACAACGAGGGTCTTTCGGTGCCTGGGGGCTTTGGGTTTTCTGGTGGCATCTTTCAAACGTGCCTGCTTCCACCTGGGAGGACACTCATGGGTTAATTCTAAGCGTCCTTCTGCAATTTCAGCCAAAGGACAGCAATATCTAGCAATATTCTGTTTTTAATATCAGTTGGCCGGTACAAGGAAGCGATGTCAGAAAAATCATCTTTCGGTGACAATGTGATTAATTTCTTTTTAAGGGAAAAAAGGGTTGGTTTTTTTCTTCCTTTTTTTGTCATTACTTAAAGATGGTCTGACATTAAAGAACCTGTGATTAATTGCACCAAAAGGAATATAATAGACACCTTTTCTTGGTGTCATATGTATTTTATGTGATTTTGTGGTTATCTAGTTAATCCAATGCAGAAAAAAATCTCTCCAAGACTGCTGTAAAGGATGTTAACTTCCTTTTCCTTATTATAGATTGATCTTTGATACCCACCTTTCTCTGAGAGTTGTTTTATTCCCACGAGTGATAAAAGCCTTCTGCTGTTTTCCATATATTGCGTTTAAGCAGTTCAGTGTATTTTGGAGCCTGTATGGGAACACTTATTGCAGGCCTGATGATTGCCTTATTTTTAACATTATATGGTGGGAGAAATTTTATATTGTTTTAATACCTGAATGCATCTATGCTATTGATTTCAGATAAACTAATATTTTTCTAATAGGCTGAGAAATAGTACCTTTTTTCCCCTATTTTTATTCTCTAGAGGGTGAATATTTTTCCATCTGTGGTTTCCACTAAAATGGATTTTCAATCTCTCTGAAATTTCTGCCCAAGTCCTTCCAATATTTGCTTAAGAGTAATCAGAGTATTACCCAAATCTCTGTTCAAAGCAACAGTGACCTTACCAGCGGTAAGCAATAATTGGATTATTTTCAGAGATGTAGGAAGATTCACTGTAATAACAAAAGAAGAAATACCAGATGATAACACCACTTGTCTGCAGCACTGTAAGCCGCAGCGCTTTCCCTAGCACTGTTTAATAGCTTAGCATATTATGAATACTGAATAAGAAGGGCAGAGACTTGGGGAATATACGTTGCCACGCGGTTTTGGATGATGTGCGTTCTTCTGTGTTTCTGTGTTGATTCCTGTTGTTGAGATGGCTTCGTTGGGAAACGATGCTGTGTATAAAATGCCGAAGGACTCGGAGCCAGCGGGTGCTGGCCGCGTCTGCAGCGCGGGTCGCAGCACGTGGCTTCCTTGCAGCTTGCTCCAAGAAATCAGGTTTTCTGCTTTCTCAGCAGCCTGAAGGTCACCTAGGGAGGCCCAGCCCTGACAAAAACCCGCACAGCACCCTGTGCCCCAAGCCCCATGCCCGACCCAGAGCGCTCCCGTGGGAGGACCCTGACCCTCCTCGGGTGCAGATGTCTTGGCATGGTGGAGCTGTTGAGCATCGCGGGGTTTGGCATGGTCCAGCTGTGGCCAGGACAGTTCGGGAGGTGGGATTCACCCATCCCTTGAGTTTCCCGTAATTCAGCTGCCATTGGGTGCCACCACCCCACCTTGCCTGTGCTTTGAAAAAACTCATTTTTCGCTGTGTTTCTAAGCAGCGTGGCCGGGGCTGTGAGTCGAGCAGCCTCCGGTAGCAAAGCCGGTGACAGCTAAGGGACRGGCAGTCGCGGGCTGCGGTCGGCGTGCAGGAAGGGCGCTGCAAGGCGAAGAGGTTTCTCGCGGGGAAGCTGCGTTGCTGGGAAGACAAATTGGATTCCATTTGGAAGAGCAAATCCATAACAGCCCGCTGTCGTGCAAGCCTGATTGCCTCTCTCCGTGCTTTTAATTGTAATGAATTATATGGCTTTGCACAACGGGGTTCCCAGCCTCTTGGCTGAAACTTCTGTAATTCACGTAAGTGTTTACACAAAAGCCAAGTAAATGTTAAGCTTCCTACGGATTTCAATATACACGGGCCCTTGTTTGTGTTCAGTTTTAGCGAAAGGCAGAAGAAAAGCAGAGCGTACGTCTGCATGGGTGGGGGGCGTATGTGTGCGCACGTATGTGAGCTGCACGTGTTGAAAGATGTAACAGAGCACAAATCTTTACTTTCCTTGGAAGCAGTGTTGCAGGGAGCTGAAAAAGAGAATTCTGCATGATTTTGGTTTATTAAGAGATGCTCTGGGGCACGTGTGAATTTTGCATGTTGACCACCAAAAGGGTGACTTTTTGCCGTCTAGGCTCTGGGTGCTCTTTGAAGTCCTCCCATGCCAGCACATGATGCTTCTGATTACTGCAAATGAGTCTTCTGCACAACAGCCTGCTGTATAATTCAAACCAGTGCTGCTCTCCAGCTGGGATACCTCCCAGGGCAAACCTTGGCAGTGTCTGCTACCGCTCTGGTGACAGCAAGCCCCACGTCGCGCGTGCCGGGGGGTCTTTCGTGCTGACCTCCGACAGCTCCTGGTCGTGGAGCAGAGGGCCCTCAGCGTGGCCGTGCCCAAATATGCTGGAGAGGTGACCCTGGCTCTCACGTAGGGTCTGACCGTGCCAAGTCTCCTGACTTTCCACTGACCTGAGACGAGCTGAAATTTGGACCCCTGCGTAGCAGACAGGCGCCTGGCGTCCTTCTGAAAGTGCACGGAGCATCTGTAGGGCACTGACGGAGCCGGGTTTGCTTTGAAACAAGGCCGTTATAGAATTTGCATTAAGACAATTCCCTGAGCATTGGGAAGCCGGGAGAACTGTATACCTGAATGTAATTTTATTTTTAGAAAGCACATTAAGAAGCATAAAGACCTCATTAACATGCCAATTGCAGCTCTTACTGTTTGAGACTAGTTAATTATTTTCTTTCTCTGTGCGTAGCCATTTGTAGTGGATAGTTGTAACTCGGCAGAGGCAAGCAAGGAAGGGAGCTTGTGTGACTGGCAACCTTAATGGCTGTGAAGAAGAAAGCAAAGTGCTTGTTTTGAAGCATCCCTGTACAGCGCCTGGTGCTCCAAATATTCCAGAACCTCCCGTGTTTTGGAGGCCTTTCCCCCAAATGTAGGCTAGCGGCACGCTGGGAGCCCCAGTTTTACCCCTTTTCAGGCCTTTCTGCAGGAAGACAAGGAAATTGCATTTAAAGGCAACCCAAGCTCCCCAGAAATCGCACTGCTGGGGGCGGTGGTTTGGAACGCTGACTGCTCGCAGCCGTTCCCGAGAGGTTTCTTTCTTGCCTACTTACCAGGAGTATTTTTAGCCTTTTTACCACTCCTATGCAAGACAGAATGTGTAAAAACAGGTAAACGAGAGAGGAAAGGAGCAAAAAAAAAAAAGATTTATGTTTCTTTGGCAATGGTTTTCCGAGGAGCCCTGATTATTCAGCAGCAGTGGAAAAACTGCAGAAGATGTAAATAATCTTTGGGATTATGCTAAAGCCAAGTTTCAGTCATTTTACTGGAAAAATACCTGAGGGCTGTCCATTTAATAAAGATCAACCAGAATTTCTCTAGGGCTTATTATATTTTCATGAAAAGGATCGGTTGTCTTCAAGAGAATTGGTAATTCTGGTATCTACAAATATCCTTTGGAGAGAGTATGTTTCAGGTTGGTATGTTTGACTGTGTTTTTTCTTCCGATTTTCTTATTATGATAATATCTTGCATTCACATCCACAGTTACGTACAAAAAATGATCAAAAGCAACGAGTGGTTTATCGGGGAACGGCAAACCACAGCTGCACGCTGCGGTGTAGGCTACATTGAGATAAAAACACTACATGATTTTTAGCTTTCACTGTGTTTACATTTGGTGCCAGAGGTACTCGAGCAATTTTGCTAAGTGTGTATACAGTGCAGTCAGGGTTTCCAAAAAGTCTGCAGTATCTTTTGAAATCGATATAGGATCTCACTTGCGCCTCTGGGCTTAATTTTAAACTATGGGGTTTATCATTCAAGGAGGAAAAATGGGTCTGTTATGTCGTGCACTATATTTAATCAAGTGCAGCAAAAAACTATCACAGGCATCGTTCATCTCTGTGAGCCAATTTTTGTTTCCATTTTAGTTATATAAAAATCCTGTGCCGGTAAAATGGACTTCTTTATTGTACAGATCTGATGTCACCAAGATTACTGCTTCTGGCAGGTCCGGGCTGGTTTGCGTGGGCAGTCCCCATATGGGTTTTTGTTTTATGGGGTTTTAACGTTGAGAACTGTGTGTTTAGCCGCTGGCAGACTTCCAGGAGCTGGGAATTTGGGGATGCTTGGAAAGAAGGGAAAGCGCTTGGAGTCCTGCTTGGCCCTGCAGCTTCCGAAGGGCGAGACGTGCCGCAGGGGCCGCGGACCGCTCGCAGCTTCCAGCGGGTGACGAGGTTTCGGGGGCTCGCTTAGGAAAGCGTGCCTGTCCGTCAGCATCTTCCAGCCTTCCCACGTGCTCGTGGCAAGCACCCTCTCCGTGCTGTCTTCGGAGGGGAGAAGCTCTTCCCTTTTTTTTTTGTGAACCTGGGTGTCCTTGGAAAGGTTGCTGGTACCGGACCGCTCGGTCTGAGGATCTGAGAAACATCTTGCTGCTCCTCACCCGGGGCTCGGTGGCCCACGTGGAGCGCACGGTGATACCACTGTCCGGTGGCTTGAGCCATTGGGATGCTTGCGAGGAGAAATTTGGGGCAGGCGGGTGTGAAAACCGAGCGTGGTGTTCGTAGAAACGCCTGGCTTTGCACTGGACAGCCCTTCGCGTTGCGGGATGTTTGGGTTTAACGGCACGTGAGGCTAGTCGAGGCGGGATTGTAATGCTGGGAGTGATGGAGAAGGAATTCCAGTAATCGCCCCAAATAGCCTCTCCTGGATTTCCTTTCCAGCAGCCCTTAATTCAAGAAACAGTTTCCATCACTCTGGGTTGAGCCACAGGCAAAGGAACGGCTGAGGGAGAAATAAGTGATGTGCCCTGCGCTCAGGGAAGGGAGTGGTTATATTTTTCACAATTTGATGCGTTAAAAATGTAATCTCGCCGCGCTGCAGCTGTCTCGTATATCTGCGCGTTCGTGCAGCAGGATATTCTTCTCCGGGTCCGCGCACGCCTGGAGCGATGCCTCGCGATACCAAAAAAAAAGCGGGCTGGGAGGGGGCGGGGAGGGGATGTGATGCCAAGTGGAACAGCTCTGTCTTACCGCCCCGGAGAGAAGTCGTTCGAACGCTGAAGGAGACGGGCTCCGTCGCGCAGATGGATGCGCAGTGTGCGAAAGCAGCCAGGAACATTTTATACACACACACGCGCAGACACACGCACACGCATGCCGCCGCTGGAAGGAGCCACGCCGTTGCTCCCTGCAGAAGCCATTCCTTTCCCTAAGAGGGCATTAAAAAAGAGAGGGAAAAAAAAAAAAGCAAAGTAGAAAGGTCTGTGGGAACGCTCGGCCGCTCAAGCAGTTTAATTGGCTGGACGTAGTGCTTCAGGGTCGGGATTAATACGGATATTCTTAATAACGTGTCACCTTGCCGGGGGGTTTGGGGTCGGGACCGCGAGGCTGGGTGGCGTTTGCGGCAAAAGCTCTGGCCCGGCCTTCTGGGCTTCGCTGTTGCAGCAGCTCCCGTTACTGCGCGTTTAAGGGCAGGGAAGATCGTGGTGAGTTGGCTGCTGCTTTTCCTCCCGTGCGACCAGTGAAGGAGGYGGGCAGGGCAGGGAAAGGGTAGTTTTGGAGCGGGAGGCTGTTCTGGAAAGCRTGATCCGCAGGGGAGCGAGCTGGGTCGCCCTGGCGGCTCCCTGGGTTGAGGCGGGCCCCCGGGTTTCGGAGCGGGAGACGCGGCGCGTCGGAGCCGAGATGTGGGCGCCGCACGGACGTCGGCGCGGTCAGCGCCAGCCCGAGCAGATCCCGGCCGGAAAACCGATATAATAAGTGACCGAGCAGAGCTGGAGGTGGCTTCAAAGGAGCTGAGGCCTTCAGCGGTTTTACAAGTGTTTTACAACTGGCCTCGCTGCCTGTTACCTGCAGCAGGCGCTCCCGGGTGGCCGCCGGGGCGGGAGGCCCGCTCCATGGTTTCGGCAGCGGCGGGTGGCGCGATTTGGGCTCTTTCCCCCCCTTTTCCTCGCCTTCCCGCCCCTCGCCATGCCGTAGTTTCCGAGCAGGGCTGATAGGAGTCGCAGCGAGGCGTTTGCTCCTGCGGTTATTCTCTTCCTGCGCGTAGGCGATTTTGATGGAGCCGCGCTTCCGAACCCTGCCGCCRCCGCCGTCGGAGCAGCGCGAGCTGACCTGTTGGTCGTCGCGGGGATTAATGGGAATCGCAGCCGCCGGAGGAGCTGGGGCAGGGAGCGGCGCCGGAGGGGAAGGTGGAGCCCGAGCGGCGTGTGCCGTCCTCGGAGCCGCAGATGAAGCGGCAGTGAGTCGCGTCCTGGTGGAGAAAAGGGGGCGGCGGTGAAGGAGGTGATAAACTCGAGGAGCACAAACACAAGATTAAGAGCCCAATGCACGTGCGTTTTCATTGCATCCCCTCGGTAATTCCGTGAGGCTTTTAATGCAATGTGGGGGGAGCAGGGTCACCACGATCGCGGGCTTCGTGGTGGCTGTGGCCAGAAGAAGACCCGGGCGAGACGATCCCGGGGTGCTGCTCTGCCCCTCTCGAAGGGCTGTGCTTGCTCCCGCGGTGTAAATTGGTTTATCGCCATGGACCTGAAGTGAACCGAAATCAAAGGATCCCTGCCGGTGCTTTACACCACCTGAGGTTCTCTCCATCTCCAGATATTGCCAAACAGCTATTAGATACTTCACAAAGCATTTCCAGTTAATCTTCTCAGGAGAAGTTTCCTTTAAAATGCCATGTGTGCATGTAGCCTCTAGAGATTAAAAAAAATACCTTATCTTATCAGTACAGAAGACCCATAAAGTCCTTAAATATGCTTTTTATTGGTGTTTCTAAAAGGAAGGGTTGATTAACTGGTCTTGAATATCAAAAATGCAGTGCCTGCGTGCTGGAGTATGCATACATAAGAGCTCGCAGAAGAGCAGTCAGAGAGTGCTCAAAGAGACTGTCTTTAGACTAAGTTTATTAAAAATAATGCAGCCAGTTGCATGTAAATGCTGTTGTAATTTGGGCATTCAAAGTGCTTGTGGAGATTGGTATTTGGAGCAAAGGACGGTAATTAGTCCCATTAATAAGGAACATGTTCCTGGGAAGAGGAGAATGATAATGGCAGAATGAGTCATTTCATCTTTAACAGTAAATGGAAAATAAATAGCGTTTGATCAGCTCCACGTGTGTAGTTTAGGATATTTTGAAGTATATTTAGCAATTTTCGGACTAATCCAATATGGGGGAGGGGCAGGGTTTTCTGCAATGTTAGCAAACAGTTTATACATTGGTAAATGAGATAAAATAGGAGGTTATTCATCACTGAATAAATTCTGTGCTTAGGGTCTCGTTATCTCAGGGATGTGATTTTTCTCTCTCTTGATGTCCCAGGACACTGCGTTGGTTCATGGGTTTAAAAGTAAGTGGACAACACAGGTGATAACCTCATCGAACTGGAGCGGAAGATCAGTTTTCTGCTGTGTGTGTGTGTGTGTGTGTGTGTATATATATATATATATAAATTAAAAAAAACTATATGTAACTATATCTGAAAGGTCCTGCTGTGTCTGTTGAAGGACTTGGACCAGGCTCTGCTCTGCTCTGCTGGGTGCTCCGAGCAGCCCCCGTTAGCTGTGGGCACCACCAGCAGCCAAAAAGCACCACTTCTGCTCATGTCCGCTCCCTCCCCTGCACGGAGGTGGAAGAAGTCGCGCTYCTAGAGGCAGGATGACTTTTTACCGCCTTTGCAGAGACCCACAGAAAGCATCAGGCCTTTTTGCCACGATGATCCTGTTGCCTCTGGTAGGTGCATGGAGTACCCAAAGCTCGTGCTGGAGTACTTCCCTGGAGCACCAGCACCGCACTGTATATTTAGCGATAAAACTGCAGTCACATCCGAATCTTATCGCAGAGGGGTTGCTACCCGTACTGCAAGCCCCGGACTCCTGTCCAGCTGAAACGTACTTTCTTGCTAAAGGCCCTGACACGGTTATACAATAAATGTTCTGAGACGACAGCTGTGCGTGGCTTTATGTACCCACGGTACAGTCCCCCTCGGCGCTCCTGACATGCTGCTAACGGAACAACAGCTTTCCGGGCTGGCGCCGAGACGGTGCGTGGGATTCCTGATTTCCCCGTGAGCGCAGCGGGCAGTGGTGGCTCACGCTAAGCATACGGTTAACGCGTCRGCTGGAGAAAGGGGAACGAGGGACCGGTCTGCAAAGAAAATGCTGCTTTGCAAGCAGATTCCTGGAGCAGGGCCCGYCTTGGGCTGCCCCGTGGCAGCAGCGATGCTATGGGACGGTGCAAATGCTTTGCCTCAGCAGAAGAGGCCATCGAAGAGGGTCAGGATCAGAAATTTGCTTTTTTTTTTCTTGAGGAACAAGGACTTTGCAAAGACTGTCGCTATGTGCACACAGATGCTTCCTCCAGGTCTCCCAAGTGATTGCAAACCAGTTAACGGGGAGTGGAAGCCCCACGTGCRAAATATATGTCTGGGAAGGGGGAAACACCACTTGTATATGGTGATTTTCTTGCTGGGAGCTTAAATGGGTGATTCAAGGATCGAACAGACTGCTGTTGGTACCTCTGGCTCAGGTGGGACTTGCGCCTGGCAGCAGGCGGGTGGCTGCAGCTTGGGTTTGTTATGGGGGTACGCAAAAAGTCTCCGTTTTCCATTCTGCGTCTAAGGTACCGCTCACCTACTTAGCGATCCAGGGGAAATAAGGAAAGCTCAGACTTAAGGTRCAAGGGAGGGTGGGGAAAACCTATTTTGGGTAGTCTGTCAGTCACAGCTTGACACTAATTGGTTGCAATAAGTAATCGTTCTCCATGCAAATTAGACTCCAATTTCCTCTTTAGCGTGYGTGGGCCTAGGTCTCTATGTGCTCTTTAATGAGGCTCTCGGGTCGTGTACCTTGTTTGCAAGCTGCTYGCCAGTGGGGCTTTCAGCCGCACGCCTCAGCCCTCTGTAAGAGTCTGCCCGGACCTCTTCTAGTCTCACTCCCCAACAGGACGGTTCTTACAGCAACGCTGCAAAGTTCAAATGAAATTCTTTTTTTATGCGTGTGGTTTTTTGGTTATTCCTATGTTTAAAGATTGCAAGGGGCATTTTTTTAAATGCAGAAGGTCTTACTAAACTTAAAATGGGAATACCCCTCGGAAATGTTTCCTCTGACTTATTAGAAGGCCTTCTYGCTTCTCCACGAATAGCCCTTGCAGAATCCCTGACCTCTGCGAAGCCGAGGAGCGTGCTTGCGTCTGGATCCTGCAGGCTCTCCAGCGCTACACCTGGAGCGCGTGCTGCTCTCCCAAGCCCCTTTCCTTAGGAGGCGGGCGGATGCGCGCACTCAAACTTTGCCCACGCTCTGGCCCGCTTTCTGGAGCTACTCCAGGCTTGCACATCTGCAGCTGAGTGCAGAAACCCGAAGTTGCGCGCAGGGCTTTTATCCGCGGCCATCCATTGTTTGCAGACGGGGTTTGCACGGAGGGTTTCGAGGTCGCTGCCTGCAGGAGGAAGCTGCACATGGGGCAGCTCTGCGGTTTCGGAGCTGCTGCCAAGAGCCCCCAACTTCGCCGGAGCGTCAAAAGCTCACGGCGCGGTCAAGCATCGAGATTTGTGTGCAGCAGAAAGAGCCGTGTCGCTGCAGTTAATGTCTACCCCAGGATGCAAAAAAAAGGAAAACCATATGTGTACTCTATTCGGGCTGTTACTTGCCAGCAGCGCTTTATGATTCAGTAGTTAACTTTGTGAAATTCGGTGTAACTTTCAGGACTACGTGCTAACCGTTTCTATAAACCTGCTCCTTACGAGAGGCAGCGGTGCCCCAGATGTGTCTGCGGTGCAGTTAGGCATCATTGTAACGATTGCTTTTATTGGCGTCGGGATATTTACCCTATTGACGTCTGATCGGGCGGCAGACGTTGAGCGGCCGGATTGCTTGATGCGCTTGTGAGACTGTGGTCCCGTCAAAGCGGCGGGGAAACCGTTCTGGGAGAGAAGAGGTGAAGCAAACTGAGCGTGGGTTTTTTGTTGCTTCTCCCCACGCGGTTTATAGATTGGCAAGGTAACTTTGCTTTCGTCCCGTTAGTCAAAACTGTAAGGGATGCTGGCTCCGCCGAGAGCTAAATTTGGGTAAAGGGCCAGGATTGGATTAGGGCTTGCGTTTTTTCACCAATAAGCTCAAACTCCGGTGGGCGTCGCTCCGCGGGCTGGCGAAGCAGCCGGGGAGCTTCAACTCCCCAGATGACCTCAGCCACGTCCCCGCACGCAGGCAGCCTCCAGCCGCGGCAGGATGCGCCCCCGCCGCGCCGGGCCCCCGCCAGCCCCTCGCCGCCGCGCTCTCCCTCTCCCCTTCCTCTCCTTGCCCGGTGCCGGGTGGTTTTTCTGCGCGTGAAGTAAATGCCTATTTAGCCTCGGTAAGTAACGGCGCTTAATTTATAGCAGGCGAAAGCCTAAGCTGCTTTAACGCTATGCAGATATTTGCAYTGGGGAGTAGTTTTCTTTTCCGCTCCCATTTCTGCCTGCTTTTGCAAACCCGTTTTTTTTCGCTGCTAGGCAGAGTCCCGCGGCAGCTAGCTGAAGCGCTGTGCCGCTTTCCGAGGGTTTCGCTCGCTACCCGTTGCTGCTCCTCGCCAGGTACATCCTTGATTTACTGCTGCAGCGCTGTGATGGTATCTCGGGCTTGAATATCGCCCTGTTAATATTTGAACCTGCAGACGCTGTAAAATTTTTACTTGACRCAAATGTGCTTTTGTAGCACTTCTCTTGCCAGCTTCTGAACTGCTCTAGCTCCTTTCTTTTTTTTTTCTTCTTACTCTGTGTAAGAATACGAAGTGTAAAACTGTGGGAGTCTGAAGCTTATCTTTAGCTCTTGGTTTCAAAATGTACTGCATGTCTTCTCAGCTGTTGTAGGGATTTGTGTGGAATGACAAAATGCAAATTTTGAACCTTTGACAGCTGTGTTTATAGGATGAAGAGTTATTTTAAACTTCAGGATGTTGGATTTTTTTTTTTTTTAAGTTATCATAAATTCTGGAGGAAAAACTCCTGTTTCTTTAAGGCAAAACAAAGCTTTCTTTTAAGTGAAACGGAGACTTTTAAGTACTTAATCAAACTTGCTGAATTCAGTTGCTTTTGAGTACTTTTGGAATTGAGCAAATAGGAAGCTTCATTTTACAGCTTTGCTGGTTAGTGACAAATGACGTGTTCGGCTGGAAAAAAGGATTCGTGGAGGAGAAGACAAACTTGCATGTAGTCTGCAGAAGGCTTGGTCRGTATAAAGTTACTTCAGCTGTTTGCCGCTCTAGGTGCGTTTAGCATCGTCCTCTCTTTGCATTTGTTTCGGCAGTGCAGATTATTTGCGTGCTTTCGGGCTCCTTCTTTCTTCAAGCAGATGTTTTTATCTGTGCAACTGGTGGAGTAACGAGAGAGGCAGCCAGCGCGATGGCGCGTCTGCAGCCGGAGCAAACACCCGCTGGGAGGGGGTGGGCTAGAGCCCTTCCTAAAATACCCRGTGGCCAGAATTTGAGAACGTAGCGCTTTCGGCTTAAAGGTGTCAAGTGAGCTTGAGCAGCRAAAATTTATGTGTTTCTAAATCTGTGCATCGTATTAGGAACTGGCTCCCGGTGGGAATAAAAGCAAAAAGGATCCGTCTGTAGAGTCACTACGTAGCCGCGTTGCCGGCACGGCACAAAATCCCGTCCCGGAGGAGCTGGCAGCGGCGGGGGCCCAACGATGCCAAAAGAGAAATGCTTATGGCCCAGCAGGCTTGACTTTATTTCTGCTAGCGGGAAGAGAGCGTGTTTTTTCCCCCCCTGAGAGCAAACGGGGGCTGCATCCCGGAGCAGGAGACTGCTCTTGTTCTTAAGGCAAATTCTGCTGAGAAGCGTGAATCATTTACTCGGCGGTTTTGCGGTGGAGGCTGGGAGATGATTAAACGTTCTGTCTGCAGGAAATCGCCAGGAGGCTTGAGCGTTTTCCTGAATCGGCCTCAGATGGTGCGCAGCTTTCGGCGCCGCACAAGCAGGCGGCGTGGCAGGGCTGGGGAGGGAGCCTTGCCGGGCTGGGGAGGGAGCCTTGCCGGGCTGGGGAGGGAGCCTTGCCGGGCTGAGCCGCCGCGGGCAGGTCGGGCCTCCCGGAGGCTGTTCAGGCTCCGCTTGCGCGAGCGTATTTCTGCTCTGCTACCGTTTAAATAATGGCAGCGACACGCTGATTTCTCTAATGATCTTGATTAAGTTATCGGTTATTTCCTTAAGTAGCTACTTGATCTACTTACACCTTCAATGAGTTTGTTCACCCAGGGGAAAAAAAAAAAAATGAAAAAAATAAAAAGAGCTCCTCTCCCCCCCCCGCCTCCACCTTTTAAAACATCTTTTTCTCTCCCAAAGGCAGCTGTCGTCCTCTTCAGGTCTATAAGCCCGAAGGAGCAGGCTTCCCCGGAGCCGGCGTGCCAGGGTTTTGGGGAGCCGGCGCAAAACGGCAGCTCTTCGTTAGCGCCGCCGCCGCCTCGCCTTAGCGAGCGCTCGGAGCCGTCGGCGGCGACCCGCGAAGGTAGCGAGCGGGGGGTGCCCGGGGGAAGGGCCCCCCTGCGAGGTCCCTTCTGCTCGGGGCGGTTAGGGAGCCGGGGAGGCMCGGCTGAGGGATGGTGACCTATAAATCCAGCCAGCCGCTTCAGCCGCGCCGCGGAGAAAATGCCAGCGTTTTCTGACGTGACGCTGAAAGATGGGCACTGGGGTTTCCAGGAGACGGGCTCTCCTGGCGGCGGTGCGTTTTAAACACGAAAATATATAGGAAACCGTGTATTCAGCACGTCGGTGTTCTGTGGACAAACATGTAGGAGTGGTCTTCCTGAATCCAGTTTCTGTGTATTAACGGAGCCGGGAGCGGGGTGACGTCTGACGCCCAAGGAAAACCATTGAGAAACATTTGAAATGGTCGAGTTGCCGCAGTCCTCACTGAGGGGCATCGCCCTGGGGAGGACGTTGGGGGAATCGGGTGCAGGTCTCCTCTGGCACAYAGGAAGCACTTGCATTTGCCTTCTGGAAAGCACGTTTTCGTCCCCCCGGGACGCAAGGCAGATCCCAGCTCCGGGATGTGCAGGAGACGGCGAGACTGAAGCCTTGCTGCTTCTCCCCCTTGCAAAGGCAGGGCCAGTTCTGKAGATGTGTGTTTTGATCTCCGCTTGCCTTAATGTCTCCTGTGCATTAGCCCCAGCACAGCACTGCGTTGCCCAGCCTCTCTCTGCACCACGCTGCAAATGCAGCCTCACCAGTTGGCACCAGTTCTGCACCAGTGTTGCCCGGTCACCACAATTTGTTGCCCTCTCATGGAGCAGAGAGACCCGAGTTTTTCACTTTGGAGACCCCCTACGATACGTGTGGCAGCAGCCTATTCTTCAGACAAGCCGGTTTTCTTCAAGCTTTTCTAGTGTTTATTACTCTTAATGATATTGCCCTTGTTAGCCTTGTCTTCACACCCTCATTGATGCAGAACTGGCTGCAACACGTATTGCGTAATGAGGCCGATTCYGTATATGAAGTGAAGAGACTTAAGTTGGGACTCTCCCAGCTAAAACAGAACTAAATGCTTGCCCTCCAGATAAATTTTAGCGTCTCTGCCAAAAAAATTATGTGTTTAGGAGGAATTATCGGGAGTTCTAACATACACAAGCTTCATTCCTTTGGGCCTTCTTTATTTTTAGCAGTTTGGCCTGAATTTGGACTCTACCACTTTTCTCTCTTTCGTAACAAACCTTTCCCACGGCCCACGTGATGCCTTGGTGCCTCATTGAAACCCAAAAGATCGCCCCGCGTTCACGCTGCTGCCGCTGGCATGAACGCGTCTCCAGCCCCGGAGCTTGCTCCAGCCAGGACGTGCTTGGATGGTGCTTTTGAAATGCCGCGTGTTGGATTTGGCAGTTCGCACGAGCTGGTTTCACCATTTATCCAGCACTGCCAACCTTGCACCGCTATTTGCTGCCTTCGGATGCTCAGCGTTACTCTTCTGCCTTCTGGAATTGGGTAATCCCAGAAGAATCGCAGTTTTTGCTGGTTTATAAATAGCTTCTCACCTAATGGTTGATGGGAAATACTCAAATATGTGAATTCTAAAAATCCAGAAGGCAGAAAACACTATCCTTGGGAGGAGGAGGCCGAGAGAGGGGACCACGCGCCCAGCRGGCCTTGCGCAAGCTCACGGCGCTCCGGGAGACGCAACGCCGGAAGGGCAATGCCGGTGCCTTGAGGCGAGGATCCGTGTTCCCTTCCCACCTCTGTTGTGGGTTGCTTGCGTAACCTCGGACAAACCACTGAAATTTTTCCAAGTTTCAGATCCCCACTGAGGGACCAGATGAGTAGCCCAGCTCCTGTCCAGGCTGTTTCAGGTGAAGGTCTCAGAGCAGAGCCAGCCCCAGCTGTGGTACCAGGCACCATCCGTGTCTGGACAGTATGTGCCGTAGGCTCCTGTCACGACCGAGACCTCCAAATACAATTGGACAAAGACCAATGACCAAAAAAAATTGGACAAATAACTGCAATCAGAAAGAAAGCTTATTGCTGGCTTGTCCCCTCTGCCTTTCTCTGCAAATCCTGGGAGGTAGCTGCAATGAAATAATTACGGTTGGTTTTCTCTTTAGATTCCGTGTGTTTGGATTTTGCCTTTTTGGTGTTGGTTTATGCACTGATGTTTCCAGCAGTTCGTTGTATGTGTGTAGTTCTGGCTCTTGATATTTTGTGCAAAGATAAAAATGAAAGAAAGGTTGGCCTTGGCAGGGAAGTGGCTATTTAATCACAGCAAGGCTCCCAGGAAAATGTGCATTAAATATTTATGGGACTGTATTCATTAACATTTTCACTGTGTGGGCACTGGGCAATGCAGGAAAACTGTCCAGAGAATTCAAATCTCTGTTACATAGCAATACAGCTGGGAAGAGCTTCAGCAAAGGGAGGCCGTGAGCACTTGCTTTGTTATRCTGATGTATGCCGTGTAACTAGAATGGGATTTGGATTTGCAATAGTAGACAGTATTTCAGTAGTTTCACTTACAGCTCTGAAAACGCTCATGATAAATATTTTAGGTCTGATTTTTCTGACTGACATTAATTCATCTCCATTTCTATGGGAGTGCAGGTGGCTGACACCAAACAACATCCTGATTCACAGGCAGGCAATTAGAGAGATAAGCCTAAGTGACTTCATGTGTCTCCTTCTCAGATTGCTCAACTCTGAGTTGCTTGAAAGGGATCGGATTAGCAGAGATTGAGTTCTCAAGGCTGTCGGAAATCGGCTGCTGCTTGGGGGCCTGTGGCCAACGTGYGCTGTAGGTACCGGGTTATGGAGCGAATTATCCGGGGGCGTGAAATGATACCAGAAAGAKTAGAACTGATGATAAAATGGTGTTAGTGTTTGCTTCATCAAGGAAGTGCGGCGTATAATGTATTGAATTACTCTAGCACTGTAAAGTATTTCTTACATTTAGTAAACAAAGCTAATGTTTGAAATATGTTTGTCTGCTATTGCATCCTCCGTTACAGTATCACGGCAAAGGACTTTGGCCTTCCCACAGCAGGGAGTGAAAGGCTTGAAGCAGTAGCAACCTGATGGGTTAAATATTCSTTTGGGATGAAAAGGGGTCTCGCGGCGGTGTTTAGGATTCCTCCTTAYAGATGACAGTAGTCTGAGCCCGAGCCGAGCTCTGGGCTTGTGCCGAAGGCTGTACCAGTTGCAGAGGTGCTGCCAGATTTGAGGGAGGAGGTGGAGGTTTCTGCTGGCCGTATCCCTCCGTTGCATGCTGTTTGGCACAGAAAATGCTGTGCCTAACTCAGGCTGCCCCCGCGGGCACCTCTCTTGGGGGAGGCTGGAGCTGTTTGCGTGGAGAGAAAAAGAATTTGCCTTGGTACTAGCTTCGAAGCTCTGGGAGACAGGTTTGTCATACATTTTGACAAATGAGAAAGGGCCTTATACAGATATAGGAGAAATACCTGCTTTACGTGAATGCCTGTTTTACAGAATAAATGCTAATCTTGAGTAATTAGTTAATAGACTCACTGCGGATGTCTCTGCAATCCATTTATGCACTTGAAACCCCATTAATTTCGGCTGGCACCTCGCAGCCGAGCTGCGAGTCAAAGGCTCGAAAGTGCCCGTGCTTTTTGCTCTCTGATGCCGTTTGTTCCCCCCGCGCATGAGAAACGAGCCTTGCCGCTCCCAATAACGTCAATAAAAATTACACGGCTCGTTCGAGTCGCGCGCGGCGCTGAACATCTCTCACTGCGCGCCGGCCGCTGTTGTGTCACGTTTTGTCACTTCGCGTGAGCCGGTGCATTGTGGCACGCTGCCTAGGTGGGTCTGGTTCACCYGCCCCTTCCCTCTCCGCCGAATGAGGGATCGTTAACCTTTGCTAACGGGGAAGGCGGCAGCGCGCCGGCTGTACCTGAGCGATCGGAGCCTGTTCACGCGGTTACCTGGGCTCCTCTCGGAGCGCCGGAGATGATCAAAGTTAAAGCAAATAGCTCTTCTGCTCCTCGTGTTACTTTGACGTGCTGCTTGTCGTGGAAGTACCAACGTGTTCCTTTGCACTAGGAAATTACGGAAATCTTTGTTCTGGCTTCAAATTCCGTGTTTTTTAACCCTTTGACGCGATGTTTGTTGATATCCTGGTTCCAGCAGTTCACCGCCTGTTTGCAATTACTCCTCAGCTCTGCTGCTCGGTGTGGTCTGGAACTTGTTTAACATAGGGGTTAAACTTCCTTGATGTAAACATTTTCTGCTTTTCAGGCTTGTCATTATTTGTTTTCTYGATGCTCTCATTTTCTTAAGAACTAGAGATCCACACTGGGGGAATCAGTCCCTTCCTTAAAGAGTGTAGACCTCAGACCCCCAAACATCTCCACATTAGATGCTTTTTAAGTGTCTAACACCCACTAAAAGTCAGTCGGAGCTGAATGCTTAACTACTGCCAAAATACCCGCTGGGATCTGAGCGTCRGAGCCCTTCCAGTGACCATCGCTGTAGACAAAGGGCTGGCAAAAAGGAAGCAAGAGTCAGGGGTGTCTCCTAGGAACCCTAGAACCAGAAAAATTCAGAATTCAACTGCGGTCACAGAAGCCTGTGTCTAAACTACAACTTATTTTGGCTTTCAGGATCCAAAGCCTGTCACCGAAGCAGCATTGAAACCTCTGTGTTCGCTGTGTTCGTGATCCGATAAACCTCCTAAAAGCTGTTAGAGGTGAGGGTGGTGGAGCAGCCTGCATAACATGGGTAATTTTTTTCAAAGAYGAGAACAGAATTAGCAAGTGGTCTTTTGAGACACCAGAAGGAGTTTCGGAGAGCTTAGTCCTCAGCTCTGCAAAACTTGGAGRAGGCACACTTGAATTTTGTAGCGCATGACACAAACCTGAAGCCAAGCAGAAAGCATCTCTGAGGTTTGCTTTTTTTAGCTGTGGCTACAGCCACAACCCAGGAGCAGCATGGGGCAGGCACCGTGGCCTGGCTGAGAAGCGAGGTGACGGGCGTGGCGTCTGGCTCACAGGCAGGCAGGCAGCGCGTGTCCCGTGGTGCTGCAGCCCTTCCTTGTGGTGGGTCTCCTGAGAAGCGTGGGTGACAGAGGGCCGGGCACCAGGGCTTTGCCAGCTCGGCTGGTACACAGTCTTGTTGGCACAGGTCTCTGTGGCTTAAGGAGTCTTTGGATTTGTCTGTAATTTTGCCATGCTGCTGGCATCGGCACAGTTGTGGTTTGTACCAAGGCCGTCTCTGTTTGGATGACGTTCTGCAGAGATGTAGAAAAGAGTCGTGGATGGAGGAGACCATTTTGGGCTAAAGCCTGCTTCTGCCTCGCGAGTACAGCAGTGGTACAGGGATGAACTCAGAAGTTTTACAGCTGGAAAAGATCATTTTAATCCTCTGGCCTGACCTGTGCTGTGACGTGCTGTAACGTAACACTCAGCGAGCAGGTCCTGGAGAGCCTGGGACCGTCAGCGCCCTCCAGGCAGATGCAGCCGGGACTGAGCAGAACAGCATCTCCTGCCCTGTCTGCCATCCTCCACYGACCCCAGAGGCAGAGGGTGCAGTRCTGGGTTTGTTATCCTGATGAGCRGCTGAAACAAGGCTAGTCCGGGCACAAGAAGAGTGTTGGAACTGCGTCGTGGTTTGAAACGAGCCTTGAAAAGGACTGCCGGGCCCTGCAGTCATGAGTAAGCAGCCAAGGTTGAGTGCGGACTGTGGGCTCTGTTTGAGTCTGCATGAAAAGCTTTTCCTGCCCAGCAGCACTGACGCTGCAAGAAGGGGAAGGAATGAATTAAAAGTTTTCAGCTAAATCCCCTATTGACTTTGAATGAACTTCTACCCGGTAACTTCTCTGCTGTTTTAAATGTGTTTTCCAAACCATTTAACCATTGCTGCACAAGCATGTCACTGTGTCTGCTTTCCAGTCCTGTAAAATACTCCCCTATCTATAAGGCTCCTCTTTTGCACTAGGGCTGCTTTGATTTTTCATGAGTTGTAGAGAAATTTTTTAGTGCTATATTCTCATTGCCAACTGTCAGAAAGGCTGGTGTGGACAGGGACAAGTGTCTCAGTGTATTTCAAAGGTATTTTGTTTTGCTTCACCCCATAGCACAGCCAGACACTTCAGAAGAGGATGTTGGGCACAGGTCCATCAGAGAAGGGTAATGGACGCGTGCCCTCCGTAAATGATTTTTGACACGTTTTACCATTTTCTGTAGAACTGTTTGTCTCTGAGGCTCTGCGGACTTCCAAAAGTATGACTGGTTTGTTTCAGCACAGAGGTGATGTGTTTTTGTTCTAAGCCACATACCAAATCACAGTCAATGCTAAAAATAAACTCAGTTTTCGTGGCTCTTCTGCTCTAAGCACAAGGTGTTGCTTCCTTGGGCCAACGCGCTGAGGCTGGGAAAGCAGGAAAGCTGCTTTCCCCTGGGGCTCTGCATCTTATGCAAAAGCAAAACTTTAGCAAAGTCATAAAACTTTTTCAAAGTAGAGATGTTTGGTCTATAGCAAGTGGCAAAATCCTTCTTGGCCATGGGTATGGGCTGCTAGTGTAGCAGACGCTCAATGAGGGGAAGGCAGCTGTTGAGCTGTGATTGCTGCTTATTACACTAATTATAATAGTCTCGCTGGTGTCGTGAGCATCTCGTCTCCTCCCTCCATCTGTCTGTTTTGTCCATCCATGGTTGCTCATCTTTGAGATGGGGACTGTCTTTTTGGAGATATATGTTTGAAGTGCTTTGTGCAACAGGACCCCTGACTGCCCTCCCCATCAGCCGTTACGAGGAAGTAGTAATGGTTTTTGCATGGAAGGAATTTTTAGAATTGAGCTGTTCGCCCTGAGTGAAGGCCACGGAAAAGTGAGATGTTGGCCCTGCTGCGCAGCTGCACGTGTCCAGGTGTCACGTCCAGGAACCCTAGAGTCCCCCAACCCCTAAATTGCAGCTCTTTTTTTTGTTGCAAGGAGACAATGTAAGTTAAATACTTGAGAGAAAGAGAGCGCTGCTGCTGTGGGTGCCCACCTGTTTTTTATTTCTTTTGGGGGGAGGATTTAGTCTTTGTCGCGCAGCTCTCGCTTTGAAGAACAATCCGCTCCAAAGCAGTCAGCAAAATGCTTTCTGGACCGCCAAACAACGAGGCTCGCTAAATCTCTAGCAGCAATAACTGCTTCTAAAAGGCTGATGTATTTAGTCTGCTAATGTTTAGCAAACATGTTTGCGTCGCCCTTTGAAGATAATGCTGCGTGCGGCACAGTGGTAGGAAAAAAACATGAAGAAATGTCCTGTGGTTTCCAGCATGTTTAACGAGTAATGGCTGATTGGAGCAACAGCATTGAATAGCGCCTTTGCCCTCCACGAAGCACGAGCGATTGGGTTTCAYGAGCCCTTCGGGTGCTCGGGGCTGCGGTGAGGATGCTCTTGCCGCCCAGGAGGGAGCCACCTTCCCGGTCACCTCCGACCCAATACGGTCTTAATCCGTCCCTTTGAGTCCCGCTCGCCCAGCGCCTGCTTTAGCTGCGTTTCCCTGTAGATCRCGATACGATAGAAGTGGGCGAGCGGCTCTCGTGGTCCCGATGGGGCTGCGTGTACGGCCGATCCGCTGCGCCGCGAGACGGGCTTGGAGCGTGGTGGACGGGCCTTCCCTGCTAAACACAGCCAGGTGCAGGCTGCTTCCCGGTGATTTCTTCCAGTCAGAATGTTTTGCCAAATTAATATTCTATCAGAGAAGTTTTACTTTAAAATATCTTCCTTTATATAGCAGCTGAGCAGTTAAAAAAAAAGGAGAGAATGAAGTAACTTGCAGGCCAGAAAGCTTATCACCAGGAAGGCTGCTCAAATTATGCACTTAATTAATATTTAGTGAACTATTTTTACCCTGGCGTTAGTATTCAGACTCCTTAGGCAGATAAAACAATGAAATAGCTTGTGCCCGAGATTTTTAGCGGTTGAGCTGTATAAAATTTCAGATCTTTAAGTTCTTGCAGGCAACATTAAAGCCTTTTAATTTCCATGAGTCAGGCTCTGTATAAATCACACGAGGGTTGGCATATCTCATGGGTGCTTGTGGCAAGAGTAATGAATTTCATGGTTTGTTATGAGCTACTAAAACCAATACAAACACAGAAAGCCCATTGTAATCTCAGCGTATCATTCAAGGAAGCAATTTATTCCTAAGTATGAACAAATGTCAAGCTACGATAACAAATTGTTATTACTAATTAAAACAAGGAGAATAATAGCAAACATCTATTGTTGTTTACGCACCACACCAGGCTGTCGCAGGGATACCTGAGCCCCATCCAACGTTAGCCACGAGGATGGCAAGGCTGGGAACCTCATGGTGTCCTAAAATGCCTCAACCTGCTCTAGGCAGGGTACGGGGACGTGGTCCTAAAATAGCTTAGGTGGTGAAAGCACCTAGGCTTAAATTTARGCTTAAATTTAGTTTTTCATAATGTTACGTATTTTTATTAAAGCCAAGCTTAGATGAATTGTAGAAGTCTTGCTATGGATGGATTTTTGGGGTGTGTCTAGGGGGAACGATGCCCATCAGTCCACATGGTTATAGGAGCTGACTATAAACTGTCCAGTTCTGCTGCACAGTCTCAAGTATAAAATAAAACTTSTCCAGCTCCTGCTCGCAGTGTTTGCAAAGGGGAAATGAATGTTTCCGTAAGTCCAGACTCCCAGCAGCAAGTCCCTCCGATTTTGGCACCTCTGTTCCTGTTGCCGTTAAATGGGTTGAGCGCCTAGCGGAGGTGAGGACCCAGGCGCCTCTGAATCTGGCTAGCTCCCTACATTTGCAAATACGCTTGCAAATTTAAAAGACTGGAAGGCATCATGAGAGCCCGTTTCTGTTCAGAATCATGACCGACGAGTGCAGTATACTGTGGGTGCATCAGCCCGGAACCAAAATTATCCAGGAGTTAGCATCTACCTGCATTTAATGCAATTCAGAAACAAAGCAGGAAATAGGTCTTTTCTCTGTGGGTGGCAAAGAGCAAGCACCCATATTTTTCCTTCGTCAGCAGGAAAAAATGTCTCTCTCAAACCACTGCCTGGTTTTGAAGAAGCTGGGCTGATATTTGTCCCATTCAGCTTTAGGGATCTGACCGAAGCGCTTGGCACAGAGCGTGATTGCCCAAGGCTTTCCCTGTGCCCAGTCGGGGTGAGGGGCAGAGAGCGCCAAAATCCGGACGACAGCCCAGGAGAGATTTATGCAGTTGGGTTTAGATAGGTAAAAACTGTACTGGGGTTGCTTGTCCACAACTCTGGAGCAGCTGGAGATTCACCTCTGAGCTGGGGGTGGTCACGTAGGAGGGACGAGGTGCAGGCACGCACCAAGCAGGCGCGAGGGCAGGCAGGTTGCGGTGACGGTGCCGCGCGTCCCAGTGCCGCTCGTCCGTGCGGCTGTCCRGGATGGAGCGGGGCGCACTGCTTTAATTTTCTATCCAGGCCCCAGTGCTGTCGTCTGGTTCAGGGGGTGCTTCGAGAGGCAGCGCAGAAAGTCACGTCCAGGCTGCCCCAGCTGCATGGATTCAGGGGGAGCTGGATGAGCACAGACAGGAAATTCCCAGGGTGCAAGCACTGACCCGAAACACCCTATTAGACAGGTCTGAAGAAAAAAAGAAAAAAAAAAAAAGAAAAAAAATGACCCAACATGACAATGACCCCGACAACATCAGGTAGCGGGAACGGCTACAACGAGGGAATCTTGAGCCGCTGCCAAGGTGCATGTTAATGCACCCTTTCAGGGTTAGTTGGTTATCCTGTAAATACATTTTCTATTTTATGTAAATGGAAAATTAATTTGTGTTGCTGATCAAAGGTTTAGATCTTTGGAAAACATACCGCAAGATAAGCTGAAGATTTATGAATTTCCTTCATTGCATATTTTCRGAGAACACTTTATTGTTCATGGAAGGGCCCCAAGAAAAATATTTGATTAAAAATACTGTGTYGAGTTTATTTAGCTTAAATTTCGATGGAGTGCTTTAATGAGACTTTTGTAGACAGTATTAAAGGAGGCTATTAAAAAGCCCTCAGATGAAGAATACTATCAGGCTAGCAAAGGGGAAAAAAAAACAAAACATAAGCATCCAGATTGTTGTTCRCATTCTGTTACAAATTTGATTTCAACATACAAAAGTGAAAAACAGCAGTGCGGAGTTAAAGCCGAAGGCTATGAAAAAGCCTTCTCGTTGTTAAGCTCTCTAAAGCTTCTTGCATTAAGGTGATTAAAAAAAAAAGAGAGATACCATGATTGATTGAAATTCAGTCTGTAACTTGCTCCGCTCTGTCACACCAGMGTATATGATGTTTTAGACTGCTGGTAGCGCGGTGGGTTAAGGATGGATTCGGCGTATGATAGCCCTGTTCTGATGTCTTCCCTCGCTGGTGAGTTGGGGGATTTGTGGGGCTGGGGCTGGCTCCACATCACCGCAGCCGGCTTCCCTCTCCCGCAAGCCGATGGGAGCGTCTCCCGTGCAGTTCCCGCGCCTGCGCTCGGGTGGTGAGCTGCAGCTTGGCTATGGTGACGCCGGCTCCCGCTGCCGCAGCGCTGTCGCGGGGCTCCTGCACGCTCCGTGGCTGGAGCAGCGCCGAGCCGGGGGGGGTTGTACGTTGGCAGGGTCGAGTGATGCTTCGGTGGTTTCTGGAGCGGAGGCACCTTGTATTTGTAAATGCAAGATAATGCCGGCTGACGGCAGCGCAGCAGGGCAGGCTCTGTAGGCAACCACAAATGCAGCGGCTTCGTTTGGGCTTTGACAGGCACTCGGCACCGTTCGGTGAGATTTTGTGACGTTTTGTGCTCTCGGGCCTGAGCATGCTTATGCCGCGTCACAAGAGGGTTTTGCCTCAGGATTTGGGGCTGCGGGGTGCAAGTTGGTGATGCTTTGCAAAAATTAAGTTGTTTTCTTAAATTGCACTCTGCATTTGCACAACCTGCCAAGCCCCAATCCTTGCATATCCGTGTTGTAACCGGCCTGGGACACGTGCGYGGGTGAGTACGTTCCCCCCGCGTATCGGGGCTTGCAATGCCTTCGGCAGGGACCGCATCGGCCGCGATGCACCGAGCGCCCCCGCAGCATAGCCGGCCACCTTAARTCGGGGCTGCCAAGGGACGTCAAACCTCGCTTGGCGTGCTTGTACCCACCTCCTCGCGGCCAGAACAGGATACGTCTTCATTGCGCTCGCGGGATCATATGGTGCCCGTATGCTGCGCAGCCTTCAAAGCTGTGCGGAAAGGATGCAGAAATGGCAAACAACGGGCCAAAAAAAACTTGTACTCRTTACAGCTTAGAGAATCTGCTGTCCAAATACATCATCTACAGCGTTGCTAAGCTGTTACCAATGCAGGGAGAAATTCTTGCTCGGGTGGGAGACCCGGGTGAGGCCTCGTGGGACCGCTTCAGCTCTAGGCAAGGCTCCTAAGTGGGACTTGGGGTTTCTGAGGGTTTTGCTAAAYGAATTTCCATCAGGCCATGCTCAGGCTTACCTGAAACACCACGACTGACCGTGGAGAACCAGAGACGGCAGCTCCAAGCGTTAGACCATCGAATCACTCAGGGCGCCTTCGAGCGCCAGCCCCGCCGTGGTGATAAGCTGCCCAGGGATGGAGAATGGACTGTCTTGACCAGCCATGGCACCAGAGGATGCCACGGAGGTCAGACCAGTCGTGCTTCTGGGATGTAACTCCCCTTCTGTGTCCTCTGCTGTGGGACTCGAGCATTTTGAAAACTAAATTCCCTCTTGGAGGCTGACAGCATGGATCCTTACCCGTGTCTCTGCTGAAAATAAGTCGCGTCAAACACAGCAGCAGTAACAGCAGGAGAAACGTGTCTGTCTCGCACAGTCTCAGACGTTAACCGCGTGAAGATACGGATGGCAGTCCTAGGGAGAAGTTGCGAGTCCAAGTTTGCGGGATGTTGTCTCTGTCCCTCCCTCTCCAACCCGTTTTTGCTTGCAGTTTCTTTGAGACAAGATATCCCTGCTTCTGGCATTGAGGAAGCCCTGGGAGCCCGTCGGRAGGGCTGCGAGGGGAGAAGCACGCTGCTTCGTGCTTCCTCCTGCTCTGCTGCGTCGTGCCGCCGCACGGCCGCAGGAGCAAGGCCCCCAGCCCTGGCGGCAGCTGCGACGTCAAGGTGGACACCGAGCGCGGGTCCCCCGTGGTGGCATCGTGCCTCTGGGGGACACGTTGCGGTACCAGTTGGGTCCCTCTCCTGCTAACACCAGCTTGCAAAGGTGTTTTCTAAAGGGAAAGGCGAGGGATCGCCCCGGAAAGCTGCTCTTTGCAGCTGCAGTGGCTACAGCTGGTGCCCAAGATTAATTTGTATTCCCGTAGCGCCCAAAGACACAGAGGATGGCAGGACCTCCTTGGGTGAAATAAGAGGTTGTCCCYGTGCTGTTATGCCCCAAATGGGTGCAGACCCCCTTCCGGAGCCCCGCAGCGGGACCGTGCGCGGGCGAGCGCTGAGCACAGCCCGTCCAGCAACGCGAGCGAGAGCGGCTGGCTCCCAGAGCGGAGATTTCTGTGCAAATTACAGGGGCGAGTGTGGGAACGGAGGGGAAAAAAAAAAATACTGTAAATAACCAATTCTGCATTTCTGTGGGTAAAAAGAACGCTGGGAAAGTAATCTTTTGTTGTGCGTGCCTGACATCTGAAGGCACACTGAGAGCAAACAAAGGCTCTGCGACGGAGCGCAGTGCCGGGGAAGGAGGGGAAACCTGCCGCACCGCAGTCTCGGGAGGGATCCTGGACGCGTGCAGCTAAATAGACGTGTTGTTGGCTCGGTTGGAGTCGGGGGCCCGGGATAGCCCTCGGCCGCGGCGGGGCGAGACGTCGCGAGGCACCGCTGCCGCGCGCTGCCACGACAAGCGCCGCTAGCCGCAATAGAGGATGTTCACTAAATAATTTAGATAGGTAACTTGATCTGACATTCATCAGGTTTAGTAGCCCGGTGACCTTGAGGATGACAGGCTGCCTCCGCGGTGCTTTGCCTCGTAGCTCATTGTGGTGGAGAGAATAAACGGTGTCACGTGAAGCCCTGTTGCTTGACAGCCAATCGATGCACCAGGTGATAAAGACGCTATTTATGAAATGTGGGCTTTCATGATGATGCTTTTGTTAAATTAGCTTTAGGGGTGGGTTTGTGAAAATGGCAGAAAGTTTAAAGCCAGCTGAGATTGGGTCTTTGTCTGTAGAACTAGCGGCAAAGGGCAAAAGGAGCTGGTTATGTTTACAAGCAGAGTTGGTCCTCTCTCACTTCTGAGCCTGAGCAGGGGCTTCCTGCTTTTGATGAAATTCGTCTTTYTTTTTCTACTCGAGTAGCCCAGATTTTACCTCTGGCCGTTCAGAACGTGAGCTTCGTTGCCAGCAACTGTCAGCCCAGTCCTTGTACTTGTGAAAGTCCTTCAGGCGACCTTTCGAGATGTGCTCCGCTGGCTCGGTCCTCACCTGGCTCCTTAATGAAACACCCGTTTCACCTGCGTAATGTGCAGTATCAGTCAGGAAATACTGCGCGCCTGCTGGAGTTACTCCAACACCCGACCTTTTCACAAGCGTTGGCGTAGGTAGCAGTAAGGCAGAGCGTTTGCCAACCRTCGAGCGCTTTTCAGAGCAGGAAGTTTCGTTTCCACTTTCCTAAAACAGTCTGGTGTCCAAAAGTGGAATCTCCTAGTYTAATTTCTTGTCTCAGAATAGCCTGCTTGTTGGCTTTTGAAGGTATTTCAGCTTGCAAGTATCAGAGCAGGAAGTCTGCCGGGAGCGATGATGAATAGACGTGCTGTCCTGAGACACAAAGCTCTTCTGCGGGCAGGTAGTCATGCAACTGAGATGTTATAAGCACTCGTTTTACTGATCTGTGATGTGAGCTCGTGATTCTCACCTGCATTTTAGCTTTGTGCATCCACTTAATATTTAAAAGTTTGCAGTTTCTGGTGTGATCCCTTTCTCAGGGATGAACTGGTCAGCGTAGGTAGCAAACAAACTGGGCTGCAGGACTCGGCTTTGCTGTAGGCTCCCCCGTTGCATCAGGAGTGTGCAAGACTGGCACCTGGTGATGACGACTGCCGTGGACCRGGTTGTGCAGACCACATTGGACAAGAAGTGGGTTGGAAACGCGGGCTCTTCCCCTGCCAGCCTTTCYGCCGCGCGTGGGGCCAGCTGGCAGTTCTGCTCGAGTGGCACTTGGGGCACTGATAGACCCTTTGCTCCCAGGTGGTCGTAGGTAAGGGCCTTCGCTCCTTGAAGGTTAACGCAGGTAATGAAGGTAAAGTTGGTCATTTGACTCGAGTTCAGTGAAAATCAGTGCCTGCAGGACCTGCCATTTTGAATGGTGCACATTTTTGGTCTCAGCTGTCTTAGTTTACTACTGTGTGGTTTTAACAGTATATTTCCAGGGAAGATTGTTACAGTAAACACGGGTAATTTCTGCTSTGCAGAGTTTCTGCTCTACATTATCATTTTGTTAGCAGGCTTCTCTTTTTGCTTTTGCCCAGTTCCGTTTTGTCTCATTTCCTTTGTATTTTAATTAACATGTTCTGAATTTAAGAGGAAAAGACGTCATCTCGGGGCCTTGGCACRTTAACCGTACAGAGCCGCGTTGACAGCCTGCCCGAAACGCCGAGGCAAGGCRGAAGGGACAAAATGTGCCAGTTGAGGGGGTTGAAGGGTCAGGGAAGCTTTTCCCCAGTAAGTGCTGTTGATTGTGGAATCGGAGGAGGTTGAGAGGAGCCTCCTCGAATCTGCGGCGTTCCTCGGGAAAAGTGGGAGTGCTGCTCCGTCCTTGGAGAAGGCCCAAGGGCACGATGGCCGGGAACGGCGGATCGGTTCCCCTGGCCTGGCTGAGCCCAGCTTGGACGGGGCATCGCAAAACCCACCTTTGGGCTGCCGTTCCCAAAACTTTGGAGCTGCTGGGAGGTTTGACCCAGCCAGACGCAGCCACAGAGTTGTTTCTTGACTCTTGGACTTGCAGCTGCAGTTTTAATTAAAAAAAAACAAAAACAAAAAAAGCCCTGTAAACACTCAAATGTTTTTCTAACGGCCATGAATATTTTTGTCCGTCTAAAGCCATGTCAGAGCCAGACGAGGTCTCTGCATTTCTCTCGGCCTCTGGTGCACTGCGTGCTTGGATGGGGTAAGTCGGGGCAGCTCTGATGAGAAGCTGAGCTGATTTATCCCAGCTGAAGATTTCGCCCTTGATACTTTGAGTGTAATTCCATATAATGAAACCTAATTTATGATCCTTAATAAAAACCATAATTTAAGGCATTTGAAACTGCAGAAAGACTCGCAGCTGTATTTTCTGCATCCTTCTGTGTTCTGTAAACGCATTTAATATTGCCAAACCCAAGGGCTCAGCAATCCTGAGCTAGGCCCCAGAAGTCATGAGCGTGTTACAGAAACGATATGTGTTGGGCACGTTTTATTTGCCTTCTGTATTTTTCTGAGCCCACAGAAACTAGGTTTTTAAATTTCACTCTGCAGATGTAAAAGCTAATAAATACATTCCCCCCAACACTTAACTTGAATCRGAGATTCGTTTGCGAGTCCCTGATTCCAAAGTAAATGAGCTTTAAGAGCATCAAAAGAGATTTGGCTGTATAGCTCATTCCATATATTTTCTTTTCCTTTATGAGGGGAGGGAAACACCAGGGAAGGAAGATTTAGCTTCCCTATTAAGCTAGCATAGTCCTTGCATTTGCAATAGTTACCTGAGATGTACATAAAAGGTGAGGACTGTGCATCTCTCGAGGCCAAACGAAAGAAAAAGTATTAAAATATGCGGCAAGCAAAACGCGTCGTTAATAATTTGCGTTTCCCAGAATATTTAGCCCTGCTGGTGCRCAACCAGGCTGTGTCTAAAAACCAGTGGGAAATCGCAGCAAATGACTGCAGAAAATAATTAAGAGGGCATGGAAAGCCAGGAGAAAACCGATACGGGTGTTCGGAGCCAGAAGGGAGCGGTGCTTTAATGGCCCRCTCGCCCAAGGAGCAGCGCCTTGAGTTTGACAGCAAGTCGAGGTTTGGTCAGCAGCGACTAAGATCATAGTTCGAGGAGGATAATTAGTGGCTTTGCGCCGTTCAATTTGGGCTGTTGGCACGGAGCCGCTTATTTAAAATGCACAAATGCGAGCTGRCCAAAGGATTTCGCTTTTTGCTTTTCCTCGGCAGCCGCGCGGGGCTTATTGATTTATCCGAGCGGGCTGATTTCCATGTAAATAGGCGGCGGGGCGGCGTGCGCTGTCCGGATGCGGGCACCGGGGCTGGCTGACGACATTGCTCATTAGCATGCAGCAGAGGCGAGCAATGCAACAGCAGAGCCCCGCGCCGCGCTCGCCGCCGCGCGCCCCGCGCCGCCTCCCGCCGCCTCCTTAACGCCCGGCGCTCGCCCAGCGAATTGGACGTCCCGGCGCCGCCTCGGCAGGGTGCTTCAGCGAAACGCTGGGGTCCGTTCGCACGGCGAGGAGACGGGGGAGCGAGCGCCCGGCGGAGCCGGGATGCGGAGCGAGGCGATTTTAAGCTGCAAAGCCTAGCGAGGCGCAGGGCAGCGATCGCCCGCAGCGGGTTTTCCGGCGAGAAGGGCGATGCGCGACGCGTGTCGCTTCTGAAGGGCTTGGACAAAAGCTCGCCGCTGGTGCCGAGAGAGCCCCCGGCCGCGCGCGCCCGCCCGCCCGCCGGTGCCTGTGTCCGTCTGGAGAGGATGCAGGATGCTTTATTGCACTGCGGCGGTTTCGCTGCTCTTGGGAGCAGCCCACCAGCGGAAAGTAAACTGTCAAAACTAGCGTAGCAGAACATCCCCGTGGATTTTTCCCCCCTGCACCGGCGTTGGTGGGAATAGGTAAGAAACTGCCTTTTGTCAACAGCTTACAAGTTGCCCTGTATTTTTAGGGGGAACAGAAGGTAAAGGGGAGGGGGAGGAGGAGCAGGCAGTGTTTTGTGCATGCATGTAGCTGCGTGATAACTTTGCTCAATATAGCGCTCGTTATTGGGGAGCTTTCGAGGGGCTGCTCTTTCCCGCAGCCTTTGCTGCCCGTGTTGTTTACCGATGCAAAAGGTTAATTGGTAAATTGCATTTTTGCAGCTGCAGGAAGTCAGAGAGAAAGGCTGATGCTACATTAATGGATTTTTCCTTTTTTAGAATAATCAGGAAGGCTCAGCTGGTTTTAAATAAGAATTAAAAAATCCTCACCTCTTGGCGTTAATTTTATTGCTTGGGTGAGTGCAGCCTCAGGAAGGCTGGATTCARGGGGCATTTTCTGAGCACACTGCGTGCAGTCTGGCGTTCTGGATGATGACATGACTGCTTGGATGTTTATTGTGTTGCTTTTGGATTCCTGAAGATAGAGAGTTTTAAAGTAATAATCTTACTCCGTCCTTCTTTTTAATGCTAGCATGCCTAGCTATAAATCAGCCTAGAACTGAAAGCAGGGGGTTATATTTTTCAGTGCAATCTTTTAAAGTCAAATTTCCTTCTTTTATATTCCTTGAAGGATCATTTTAAGCAAAGGTGACACAAACATGACCTGTGACCATGGAAAGATTTTAATCCAGTTACTCTTTGTTTTGCAGTCGTGATTCCTTGGTGTTGCTAAACAGCAATTGAATCTTTTCAAACCAGTGGGGATTAGCACTGGACAGAATAATGCCAAAATAATTATTCACAGCAGATGCAGTGTCGTCCTTTTAGTTTTAGCTCTGCTATCTTGTAACTTATCTGACTTATATTTATTCAGCAATTATTTCACCTGCTGTGGGAGCGCTTACATGTCTCATGTCAAYGCGTTGCATCTGTGAGGGTGCTGACCTGAGCCTGTGGCAGAGGTTTGTAAAGTAAAGCTATCTGCAGCTAACAAGATTATATTTTGCGTCGTATTTTAATCCTCTCCCGTGGTTTGTTTTATGCCGGCCAGGTTCTGCTTAACAAAACGGACCAGCCTTGTGCGCTTGCTGTTGGCAGGCGTGCCAGGGCTTAGCCGGCACACACACAGTCTGGTAGCGGTTGCTTTCACGAATGCGTCGGCATTGCCTGTCTCGGAGGACGCTGCCTGAGCCTCAACTTCGGAAATAATGGCAATATTTGGCAGACTCTGAGTGTGTAAGGCTGCTCATCCTGCTTCTGAGTATTTTGCCCATCAGCTGGGTTTTTTCCTTTAGGATGTACAGCCTAGCATATGCTCAAATTGAAATGCGTTTACTGCTTCCCGTGGTTCCTGCCTATCATGCTGCAAATCCAAACTGGTAAAGTCCCTTTAAATAGCGTGTATAGCCCCAGGGCAAATCAGAGCAAAACCACTCTACCTGAGAATATTTCTCAAAGACCGTTTCTGAAAAGCTGAACTACGAGAGCTACAGCATGGTGGGTAGAAAGAGAAGGGCAGGAAGATAAATGCTGATTCTGAAGAGACTAGTATTGTGAAAACTTTATGAGACTGTGGGGACCCGCATGCTGACCRGACCCGGGTTTCTGCAGGGCTCTTTGAGTGCTGGTTGCGGATCCAGAACTAGAGTCTAAATTTTGATAGAATCAAAGGTTCGGAGGCGGTTTTCTTCCTTCAGTTATGCAGTAGAAAGAAACCCATTGAGATACAGCTCTGTATCTTGTTAGGCTGCAAAGCCCCTGAATGGTAGAATTAAAAATCGTAGAAGATAACTCGTGGTACAGGCCAGGCTTTTTGCAGCGCATGCTCACATCAACAACTGAGAGCGCTCTTGCGTAGAGCGTACTGCTGAATTAAACCCAGAAGGAGAATTTAGTGCTGCTGCTTCGTTATCTCAGCCTGCTTCGCCAGCCCTCTGGAAATGGTGGTTGGCTAATCCAGACCTCCTAGGTCAGCCCTTTGCATGGCTCCCTCTTCCTTTCAAAGTCATGAGGTTGGCTTGAACTTAGTTTGACTGCTAGCTTTGGGGTTGTTGTCGACATTATTTAACCTTCTCATTTCTTCAGCTTGGAAACTAAGAGTTTCCATTTCTTCTTCCCAAGCAGGGGAAAAGATACATGGTTGTTATCATTTCCAGAATTCCAAGAGCTGGACCTTTAAGGAAAAAAAMCATAAATATTTTGAGATGAGTGGTAAGACTGAGTCGGCAGGGCTGCCRTCATCATTTTGAACGTGAAAGAGTAGCCTGTTGGACACCTTTACTCCTATTAGCATCAAGGGTGGTTGTCACAGAACTGGACTGGGACTCATTGCACCTAATTTCTACTCCTGTCTCTCTTGTCTGATCTGCAGATTATATCGGATATATCACTTTGCCTACTCCCATTTTACCTATAAAATGAAAGAAATGCTGCATCTTTTACAAAATATCTTGACAGCTCTGAATAGAAGGTTCTTCTGAGATCTCTCTAGTTATTAATATTCCTTAGTTTGAACATCTCATCATTACACATCCGAAGTTTTATGGTTAGTGTCAGAGGTTTCAACTCATGGGAGCAGTCCCAGCAATGTAGTTCGGATTAGGAGCCTGTTTCAGCACCCTGGGCCTCTCACCCAGCTTATGCRGAGAAACCAGTGCTTGAGCGGGGAATCTCCACGGAGAGCTGGGTTCACGAGCCGGCCCGGGAAGCAGCCCCAGCCCCTCCAGTTTGATATAGCTACAGGGTGACACTTGATGCAAATGGAAAGGTTGTGTTTTAAATTCATCCTGCAGTGGGTTCTGAGAGATCTGGCCTCAGTTTTGGACTGCAGTCCTGGTGTCTCATCTGCCACAGAGAGCACAGGCACAAAGACGGCACAAACAGAGCCTCCATTGGGGATCTGCGTTTTTCATGCCCCGTTTTGCCCTAATTCCCTGGTCTCGCCTCGGAGGAGCACAGCTTTGTGCTCTGACCGTTCTCGTCTACCACGTGGTCCCAAAGACCACAGACAGCAGAACTGGAGGCTGCTCTAGTCCGTGCCACGGGGAAGCAGCGACTCGGGGACAGAGCGGTGGGGACCCGCAGGCAGATGTTCCACCCGCTCCCTGAATTAATGGTCCTAATTCACCGCGAAGGCAGACCAATCGGAAAATCCTCTGAGACTGTTTTTGCTGGTATTTGGCTGAAACTGGCAATACTGGGGATAGCTTTGAGGGCTTATTTTTCCATAATTAAGCAAGAATAAACCTTGCAATGGTAAAGGATTTTTTTTTTTTTTTTTACTGAGCCTTAAAAATAAAATTAATCTCCAGTCTGAGACCAAGCATGGACAATTTCAGCCAGAGAGAAGAATTTTTCCAGGAGTTATTAACACTCAGAAAAGGAGGTTGTAATAAAAGCTTCAACACAGCCTTGAATGCCTTAACAATCGCTGTTGTTGGCACTGTGAGGGTCAGAGGGAATAACAGTAATGCAACACTGAAAATCTGGCTTGCCTCTCAGCAAATCAGGCAGATGGAGAAGATGGAGAAGAGCCTGGTTTGTACCTCCTTCATTGTCTCAGTTGTTTTCCAGCCTGCTGCAAACCTTTCCTCAGATGTGCGGTTATGCATGTTCTGCTGTCACCACTGAAATTAGTGGGGGTTTTGCACCAGGAGTAGTTTGGCTGATGGTTTATTTTGCTCTTCTAATTTTTCTGGCATTACTTTTTTGCCTGCTCTGTTGCTACTGCAGCAGTTGGCTCTTTTAAGCCAACTGTTCCCAAAATATCTTGGGTCAAGTGAGCATTGCCCTCCCTCAGCAGCCCTTGCAAGCCACCAAGGGCACCTTGTCCTCAGACTTTGAATTGTTGCTTTGGTAAGTGTCACTGTCTAGTTCATCTCCTTTATCCCCTTGTACCCTGCTTTTGCAGATAAAAGCTTTAACTAAGCTTCCTTTTAAACCCAGGTAGCACAAAGTCTTTGCAGGTCATTTCTGTTGATAGTTTCTCCTATTGAAATGACTCTGCAGAAAAGCTGTGAAGCTGCAGAAATTCTTTGTCCTGAGAGATGCTGCTTTGTAGCTGAGGTCTTTGGTCACCCTGGACCTCTCTGAGCAGTGGCTGGCTTGGGTGTGCCGTGAGCATTTGGTTCAAATACAGTTTCAGAGAAGCTGGGGACGAAGGCAGAACTTCAGCTCCTATGTCTGGTTCGAGTAGGCAGCTCTTCCTTCAGTCTGTCGCATTAAACTCAGACAGACGTTAGGTGGCCGCTTAAAAACGTCTCTGCAGTTTTTGCTCTTTGTCGGTGCGTTCTGCCAACCCCTAGAGAAAAGGTGTCCGTGCAGGTTCCTCCAGAGGTGGGCGCTGAGGAGCAGGGTTGTTCGTGCAGCACCTTATTCCCGACCTCACCTGCCTGTTCTGAGCACAGCAACTCGGGGCTTCTCTGATGAAGCTGATGTTTAGGGAGGTGACGGAGAAATCGAGGGGGAAGCGTGGGTGGGGTCTGGGGGGCTGGTCTCTGTAATACCCGGCTGTGGGTGGCAGTGAGCCCCCGGGGAGAGCAGCCAGGCGGAGGACTGAAGCTCGTTGCCCCGTTAGCCCGCGGGCTGCGTGCTGGAAACCCCGCGCTCCAGCCGGGGCCAGCACGCGAGTGCCCGGCGGCTGCTGGCACGGCACGGCACGGCACGGCACGGCCGCTGGGCAGGCTGCCACCTCCCTGCCCTCCTCCTGGCAGCCTCCGCGCCTTTCGTTGCAGCAGGTCGCGGAGGAGCAGCTCTGTTACAAAACGTGGCTGTGTGAAGCCCTAAGGTGGCCTTTCTTCGAGCGCATTGCATGAGTTGCATGGCCCTGCGCTGCCTTCCTCCCGTTGGCTTCTTGGGTTTCTCCCCGGTGATCTCCAGATGCAGAACCAGCCCGAAAAAATGACAAAGCCTGTGTCAAGGGGATGCACTATTCACATTTGCCTTCTGCGCCTCAGTTTCCCTGTCTATAAAAGGAGAGAGCAACACCTGTCCTGGAGAATAGCTTTAGCCGCAGAACTCTCTCTGAAGAAGCGAAAGACTATGTTAATTCTTTAGTTTAGATAAATATTTGCCTATGGGATCAGGAGAAATGGGTCTGTGTAGCTGGAGCTCATTGAGGGTGTGAAGATGCCTCGTTAGCTCTCAAATGAGGGGAGAAGATAACAGGAGCAGATATTAAGAAGCCCTTGTTAAGAGGCTCACGAGTCGCATGTGTCAAATCCTCAGCCTCTCCCATTCCCAGAGAAGTCTTGTGATTTAGTGACTGACGACTGACTGAAAAGTCTCATTGCGGTCAAAAGGTTGGCCCGATAATGGAAGAAATCAGGCTGCCGTATACGTCCTAAGCCGAGGGAGAATCGCCCCGTGACTTTTACACGCCGCATCTGAGCTGAACGGCAGAGAGCTGCCGTTTGCGGCGTTCCCAGTCTCGCGTGTTAATATGTGCACGCGTGCATGCGGATCCCTTAAGGGCGAGCGCGGCGCGGGCGGCTTGCTCACGTTGCGATCAGGGCGCAGCGTTTGCTTCGCAGCGTCTCGGTAACGAAGTTGCTCCGTGATATGACCAATCTGATTCTGGCCCAGCAGAAACAAATGAGAAACAGAGATAAGCAGCGCCGGTGGGCGATAAGAGCTGTTTGCTCGATTCTTCCTTTGTTGAAGAGGAATTTTAGCGTTTCTGCTGTGCTCTTCAACTCTGCTGTGGTTATTGCTGCTGTCAGGAGGAGGCAGGTTAGTCTGCTACCAGTTCTGGGTGATCGGCCGTGGGGGACTTGGCTGGGCTCCCCTGGTCCGAAGCGAGTTCACCCGTGTCCTTGCTTTGCACGGGGCGGGATGTGCTTCCCAGCCTCTCCCAGCCTGCAGAAGCAGAGTGGTGAGCCTGGCCGAAGCRCGGGGAGGAACCGGCACGGCCGCCGCACGAGGGTCCGTGCCCACGTTTCTTCCTCTGTGYGACGGGGCACGGCAGGCTCGGAGGTGCCTTCCCGCCTCCCTCCCTGCTGCCACGTAAACCAGAGCTGCCGCGGTGCAAAAGGCAGGAGGAGGCAGATGAGGTGGCTTTCATGGCAGCAGTGGGGCTGCTGCACTAACAAGCCCGGGAGAGTAAAATCCTGATTATACAGCCTGAGAAATGGGCGCAAGCAGCTTSTTCACCGGCCGTTCTCAGGGGACGCCCGTGTCTCAACTCTCTGGAAACAGGCCAGCTTGGCAGGCTCCATTTCTGGAGTTAGGAACCATTACGAAGAACCACTTTCTTTCTCCTGCTACCTTCCAGCTTTCTCTGTTCCTTGCCCTGCCTCCCCATGCATTTTAGCTGTAATTGTGCTTTCCCAATTTAGAGTTCTTGCAAGTTCTTTGCAGCAGAGAGACCTCACCTCTCTTCAGAAAGCTCTGGGCACACTCACAGCCCTCTCTACAGCCTCTTGGATAGCACTAGTGTTTTCCACATAGTTTAACTTATTGTTAGTGCTGTTGCTATTATGAAAGGACTGCTCAGAGACGCCAGCGATGGCAGAGGTTGCGCTGTGCTAAGCATTGCGTTTAGCAAGAGACTTCCTTGTCCCAAGGGGACTGAAGGTCAATTGGACTCATGTTGAACTTTATATATGTGGATCCAGGCCGGAAATGTGCTTCTGAATCCCAAGCAAGAGGGGACTTTGGAACCAGATTCTCCGCTTGATGTGTTTGGCCCTGTTTGCTTCAGATCTCCCTTTGTGCCTGTTTCCAAAGAACAGGATTGGTGTTGCTTTGCTGAGAGCTGCGAGGGGTGATGGATCCGGTCCTGCTGCCTTCCCTCGCTGCCAGCGGATGGGTGGGGATGTAACTGGGAGCAGGAGTTAGTTCCTCCTCGGTGGAGCGCACCAGCCATCATGCCAAAAGCACTGCGTAAAAGCAGACATTGCAAAATAAAATACATCCATCTTGTAACTTCATCAAATGAAGTGCTGACCTCGAGTAGAACAAATTTTCAATCTGTTTTCGAGCCATTACTTCTTCGTACCATGTGAAGTCAATTCAAGGCAGGCTTCTTTCCAACTAAATCTCGAACCAGGAAATGTTATTTTCTCCCTATTTACTTCCCTCCTTCCTGGCCCTGCTGCAGGGCAAACAAGTGTGCAGCTCCTTACAGAAAAGAAAAGCAAGGCTGTTCTGTAGGTCAGGCCTCCAGAAGCGATACAGCTGGTGTCCTGCTTCCTCTTCTTCCTCTCTGTCCACAAGCTACCACTCTTTTCCAAGCACTTCTAGCTACTCTTCATGCCTGAAGTTGGTAGTGCTGTCAGCTCTCCTCATTTTACTGGGAAACAAATGTCTCTGGGTATCTTCTCTTCAATCTTCAGCGCCAAAATACTTCTAACCCTGTGGCCTCTCCATTCTGTAAGTCCAATAGTTGCTCAGGACCTCTGGACTGTAGTTGCCAAGGACCTCCCTTGGATGAGCTTGCAGACCCTCATCGCTTTCTCTGGGACTAGCGTGTGGAGGTAGGGCGTGACCCTACTCTTGTGTGGCCGAGAGCAAGAAGGAATGGCTTTGAAATGAAGATGAGATTTCCAGAGAGGCACTGAGCGATTGGCCTTGTTTCCTTCTCGTTTAAAAACGTCCCTGCTCTTTTCTCAATTAGCATCAGGTTCGTCTGCTCGTGATGAACAGTTAGGGGCTGCCCAGGACTTTGGAAGCAAACGTCTTTGTTAACAAAGCTTCAGTATTGTTTAGTCGACAGTCGTGTCTGGACAGCATGAAGTTAATGGGTTTATCCCTTCGCAGGACGTGTAGCTCTACCTGAACTGGGACATCCTTTATATGGTAAGGTATTTGACACGCTGCCGGGGAACGCTGAGCTGCTCCAGGCTCTGACGCTCTTYCCTCGTGTGCATTAATGAATAAATAGCCTTGTCTCTGCATACCAGCGGTCGGCTTCCTTGGCTGTGCCGTGCGGAGCGGACCGGTGGCGGCTGGTGGCAGCAGGCTTGCACCTCTCTCCAGCGCGTTGGCTTTGCACATCAGCACTAACGCTGCGTTGGTGTGTTGGTCATCGTGGTGCACAGTTCGGTATGGGATCATTTATCAAGCTGGCATACTTGAAGCGGTTCTGCTATTGAGTGCAATTGGTGATATTGCTTTTTCAATTTCATCTCACATTTGAAATGTACATTTTTATATTAAATTTGTGCYGCAGGGAATTATTTTTAATTATGTTGAGCTGGAAGACGATAAAATAAAGTTGAATAAGTGAGACCTATGCAAAGAAGTCATGGAAACCATATCATAGTAGTTGAAAGATACTCCTAGGACACTGTGTATCGTTCCCATGAAACAACATATCCTAATGTAAATAAAATACTTGTAATTAAAACTGTTAATCTTTTGCTTTTAATGAGAGGAAAGGAGCGGGATCGAATATCTCAAGGGCAAGATCTTCAAGTTTGTGCCCTCTGCCCAGGGAAGTGGCAGAAACTCCGCGCTCAGTTTTTAAAGGTACAAAGCTTTTACAAAGCACGTTGTCCCAGCCTGGGAGGAGAAGCAGGGAAATGTGGAGATTGGCTTTTTTTCCTGTCGCAGCGCTCATGCGCTCAGCGTTCGTGCTCTCCGAAGGGAAACCGTGCCACCTGCCACCTTCGGTACAGGGCAGGCGCCTCCGTCGCAGCCCTTTGGTTTGCCACCATCACTCAAACTCCTCCCAAGTGGCTCAACCCCGCTATGAAAATAACCGCCAGAAGTCTAGCGGTTTGCTAATTCGCAGGAAAACCTCTTCCAGCTCCCGCCGGAGAATGTGGGAACCTTTCCACTGATTTCAAAAATCACACCCACAGGGTCTGATCTGCTGCCTGGCGCGTACAAACTGGAAGCGAATTGAGGTTTGCCTGATGGGCAGCTGAGGCTGCTAGCGGGAGTCGCCAATTTGCCGAGCAGCGGCAGTGTCTGYGAGGCACCGTGCGTGCGGAGAGGTCGGAAAGCTCATTTCTATCGCGCGCTACTCGTGGCCGTGAGCGTTGCTTTGGGCTCCTAGCGGACTGCCCATTGGGGAACGCATCCAGGAGTCCAGTCGGAAAGAGATCCGCCTTCGCCGCGGTTCTCTCCCTTTGCTCTTCTCTCCATCTTGCCACCTGATACTGCAATTTCTGTCATTAGTTCTCTGAGCTTGGATCGTTGGGCTGTCTCTCTTTGAAGCCGGTGATTGATACCCTGCAAATTAAATTTGGCAAAGAAGCACTAAACTCTGTCAGAATAACTGTCTAAGTCTCAAAAGCTGAATCTCGAGCTCTGAAGATATTAATTATTCTTAACATCTTGTTGCATATTCAGCTGTGTCTAATCATATCAAGAAATGAGATGGAAACAGCTGAGGAGCCAACAGCTCTGCCGAGGCGGAGAACCTTTCCACAGTAGCTGATTAATTGAAGTATTCACATGAAATTGTGCCTTGATTATTTTTTAAGGTAACAGCCAGAGGCAGTGCTGAGACTCTCTGACTGGACGCAAACCAGACACTCGGGGTGCGTTTGGGTCTGTGTGTATTTTAGATCTGATGAAAGGCAGGAAATGGGAAAATCTGGCAAATCTCCCTGGCTTGACTTAACGGAGCCTCTTGACTTTTGCTAGAGTGCATTTTTTGTGCTATAATGGCCAAGTGGAAATTTAGACTCAAATCTGGATCTCGGCACTGGTATGCTTAGCTAGCTTTTACGCAGTGGTGGAAGAGAAGGAAAGGTGTCTGCAGATTAAAGCTCCTGATGTTTAACTGTTTCTGCCCTCTGATTTTTCCTTGCTTTACCTTACAGCAGAGAAACCTGCAACCGTAACGGTAACTTCTCCCTTGTTTTGTGTGTTGCCTTATCATTTGCGAGATGTGGGCCTGATTCTGCCTTCTGCTACCTAAGGGAAATCATCTCTGATCCCTCAGAAGTCGACAGCATTTCATTAGTGCAAATTAACAGAGTCCTACATGATTACTTTAAAATAGATGCCACTGGCCCATCTTGCAGAAGAGCATTGCATTTTCAGAAGCGGACGGCGGGACCCCAATTCATCTGCRCTCTCTTTGACCTAAACTGTGTTGAATTCCAGCCCCCGGGGTGACCGGTTTGACCGTCTCCCCTGCTTTTCCTCCGTTATTACCTCCGGCGAATGTCCTGGCAGTGCAGATAAATGAGGCTGTTCTGCCCCGCTGCAGAGAGAGCGACCCTGCTTGGGTGCAAGCCCATGAAAAAATCTCCCGTTGACCTGCACGGTGCAGGAACAGACCTTTAAAAGAAACGTGGAAAAAAAAGTGATCATTGCAATGAATTAGGCTAATGTCTTAAATTGCAACCTTTCCGCTGTTCTTGTGGTTCTTATTATGCACGTTTCTACCCCATGGAGCTGCCGGGCAACGCGCGAGCCGGCACACCGCTGAGCCGCGGCACGTGCCGGGTGAGCTGGGCAGCTCAGAGCCCGTCACAGTGTGACTGTGGGCTTTGTAGCCTCCCTTAATTTAATTTAGTTTTATGTGTTCAGACTATAATCAATTTTATGCTGCTTTAATAAGCAAATGTATGCTATCAGCATGCTAAAGGGGCTTGTCATTCAAAGCTTCACACTCTATCCACCATTTTATATATTGGCCAAGTGCTCAGCTGGCCTAAATTTGGTACCTGCACTGCGGTTATTGGTGGCGTGCCGATACGCACCAGGCAGGGACTTGGCCCGTGCGTATACTGGCCCCTGGAAATACTCTTCGCAGTAMAATAAAGGGACAAGCAATTACATATCCCCAAACATTTGACAGTCTGACTCAGCTCAGCTGCCAAATGTTGTTAGAGCAAATGTGGACTTTTATTTCCTCCTCGCGAGAGAGACAAACGCTGCGTTGGAAAATGCCATGGCATAACGAAAGGGTGGTTCGAGTTCCCTGGGGACTGGCAGAAATTGCTTTTACTTATTTCTTTTTTTGAAATGAAACTCACCCGGGGRTCTTTTCTTTTTCTCCCCTCAACCTGCAGGAAGATTTGCCTTCACTGTAAGTGCTCCCAGGAAGAGCACATCGTAACAGTTATGCCTCTGGAGATGGAGAAGACCGTCACCAAGCTCATGTTTGACTTCCAGAGGAATTCGACTTCYGACGACGACTCCGGCTGTGCCTTGGAAGAGTACGCGTGGGTCCCTCCAGGTCTGAAACCCGAACAGGTAAAAACAAGCAAAAAGTTACCAAAAAGGGGATTGTTTTAAGCTATTCCTTGGAAATAGTTGGCCTGATTTTCTTTTAGGGCTGTGAGCACTTTCTGCACGCAGCTCTGTTTCTAGATACACTATAAGGACGTTCAGAGAGAGGTATGGCCTGAGTACGCAGCTGAAGAGAAAAATAGAGCCGTGATCATTGCGGGACTTCTGTTTTTCGGTGTCTGTAGGTGTGATTTGCAATTGAGAGGAGAAAAGCAAATACTTTTAGGATGGAGTTTGCTGTGGTTATGAAAGGGAACATATGATACAGACATACCTACTACTGTTTCATGGAAAAAATGTGGTAGGACTCCAGTGTGTCCGGGGGATTTATTGGACACGTTCTGCTCTCCCAGCCCTCCGTGCCCATGCAGTGAGTCCAGGACAAACAGTCAAAGCTGGTAGGTCACGCTAAAAACGGGCCAAGTATTTTGGGGTTTGTTTTTTCAAGCGTGATGTCTGCCACTTACTGGAAAGAATCGCTCGAATGAAGTTTAGATATCTCTGTACAGGAATTTAATAGGATGGATTAGACCTCAGCCTGCTGTCTGTGTGAAAAGCTCATTGATTTCTGTTCTCTGCAGTTTACGTGATTCGCTTAGTTTTTATGCTGATCTTTTACATGTTCAACTCAGAACTTAATTTGCAGAGGAGATTGCGAAATGAGGTTAGCTTTGATAATTGCTATGGCAATCATTTTAAACCGTGTAAGGAGGCTGGGAGAGGGTGGAARGCTTTCATTCTTACTGTTGTAGTTACTGTCTTTAAATATTGTGTTTTCCTGAGTTTTATTCAGAAGGACTTAGGCATTTCCTGAAATATTTTGGCACCACCCTTRGGCTGTAAATACTATCTGTCTGATTAGAGAAAATCCAGTTGTTTGGGGTTTTGTCTTCTCTTGTCTTTACAAGCCTTGCTCAGTGCTTGGTTTACGCGCCGCAGCACCGTATGTTTCATTTGTTGCCATCCARCCATGCTAATTAGGCCAGAGCCTCATTTTCTATCACCTTCCATATGTTAGAGGCTCCCTTTGAGCCTTCCAGGAGGTACAAAGGCACAGCTGTATGGTCAGGTACAGATGGCAGGAAGTAGCTCCGCTTGCCCTTCAGCTGAGGGGGCACGAACCAGTTGCATTGCCAAAGACGCATCAGGGTGGGACTATCCCCACGCTGGCACGTCCTTCCCTCTGCATCGCCTTGTGTCCAGGCGTGTAAGCAGCTTCTGGAGCCCGAGCTAGCCCATGTCCCTGTAGCTTTGGGTCAAAATGCAGCTGTTTGGTGACTGCCTACACCTGACCAGGTAGACACGGTCTCTGATGAGTACAGCATGGCATGTACAGTGATTGAAACCATCTTTCAGCACAGTGGTGACATATTCCAGAAGACCGGATGTTTGTTTGATCCCCAGATGTCTTTATTGCAGATGCATTTTAAGAAATAGTGTGCCTTCAGGGAGTCTAGGATGCTCAGGAGGAAAAAGTCCGTTAGCTATAGCAGTAGGTACTGATGTCTTGTGACCCAGGTTAATTTATTTTTAGGTTCTTCCAGCATCTGTTTCTCTCATCGGTCACTGTGCTCCTTGAAAGAAATAACAGCTCTCTAATTGCACTTCTCTATCTGCATTGCTGGGTCTTTTAGCAGATTTGCTACTTCAGACCTGTCTGTAATCACCATGGAGATGAAGAGCAGTCTGGTACCGTAAACAGTGCCTGAGACAGGCGCTGAAATCCTTCCAGCATAGCTCATCCAGGAGCTCTTTCAGGGCCTTTCGCATGTCAGAGGAGGCACTAGGGAGACCAAAGCAAGGTGTGCTCTATCCGTGCTGTGAAAGAACCACGCAGGGTCAGGAGCAGACCTTGTTGTCCCCGTGTGAAGAGCAGCACCCTGAATTTCTCTGCAGTCGCTGGTGCCCGTATGCTCCCAGCACCACTCCCTGTCTCCGCCGGCCCCGGAGGGGTTGCRGCATTTGCAGCCCTGGGAGGTGCCCTGTGGGAGGATGGAGAAGCAGGGAGGTGCAGGAGCAGCGTGGTTTACCTCCTGCAGACCGGAGCTGTGTGGTTAGGAGGTATCTCTGCAGCAACTTGCTAGCGCTGGAGCAGTACAAGATTGCAGACAGACATGTGGCTTTCTGGTCGATGAGTCAAGTGTGCGTACGTGATGTGGAGCCTCTGGAAGTCGAATGTCTAAAGCGGCTGCTGAAACCTACAGCTGCCGTGAAGCAGCTSGTGGGCCCCAGTTTGATCTGGTCAGAGGACACTGCTGTCAGACTGGGGTGAAAATATAGATTTGCAGGCAGTGAATTTTCCTCTACTTTCTGATGCTTTACTGTTGCATTTCTTTGACATGAAACAGATGAAGTGAAACAACTTTTTCTGTAATATTCTACTTTATTAAAATCTCTACACAGCATATGAGCTGGGGAGGTAAGTAGTCCCCTGAAAGACTAATGCAATTCTCTTATTATACTTGGAAGAGAGCCTTCCTACCTCGATATTCTTGGGAGACAGCATTCACGTCTCACTCAGCGCAGCAATTTACAGGATATCAGAGGGGACATTGGCCAACAAACATGACATCGATTTTTGGCAGTTTCAGTAGGTCACTTCAGAATTCGGATACTCCCTTCAATACATGCTTAAAATATTTATTAATTATAACCTAAAGGAGAATCAGCCCAAAACTGCAAGGTCTCCCTGAATTCCTGGACGCTAATTCAAGCATGATCCAGCTGGTCCATGATACCTGTCAACCATGTGAAGGTCATGGTTTGTCACTTAGTGCCCATTACTGGACAGAAAAAATGCATTGGTCCATTTTTTATAGGTAATGATCCAGAGATTTCATTGAAGAGCTGAGCTGAAAGTGTATCCCTTATATTATGGCTGATCAGTGGGCACGTGTACAAAGTGTTTATATAACCATCATAAATGCTTTCTAAATATGTTTATAACACAAGGGTGAAGATAGTAATATGAAAAGTATTATAATACCCTTGCATAAGACATGATAAAACTTCATCAGGAAAATTGGCAACAATTCATGACATCTATGCTCAAGAAAGAGGAATGTAAACTGGAAGCAGTGGGAATCAGGAGACTGGAAAGGTTATTTTGTTGAGGAGCCTGGAAGGGCTTGGTTTGTTCATCACAGCAATCGAAGGGATGTGATCCCTCCCTATGCATTAAAGGAGGACGAGTAGTTACTCAAGCTAAAACTTTGGCACAAGAACATAGATATAAACTGGCTCTGAATGCGTTCAGGCAGGAAATTGGAAGAGGTTTCAAACCATCAGAGGTGTAAGGCTCAGCGGCAACCTGCCAACAAGGGAGACTGAGGGGTAAAAACCCAAGATGGAGCTCAATAAATTACAACGTGATTAGAAAATGTGATTCCTTGTCATGGCAGTAGGCTATGCAAGGATGTCCAAAGGGCTCCTGTGAGTTCTAATTCCAGTTGGATTAGGACCCTAATGAGAAAATATCATATGGCAGAAGAGGAACTTCTCTTCTGGAAGATAGAAATGTAAATGTGCTTGTGAGAGATACAGCCGTTTGGAAGAGGAAACAGAAGCTCAAGATTAGGACTTTGAGAAATACTCATTTTTGCCTGCATGCAGTTTGATGGTTATATAAAGAAGTAAGTGTCAAAGTTTTGAAACCAGCAGGCAACAATAAAAACTTGCACTGAACGAAGAAAAATCCCAGCCTGTGACTGGCCCCGAAGCCTTGGGAAGGCAGTTTCAGGAGCCGGTTTGTCTGTTAGAGCTGGTGGTCTGATAATGGATCTGCCTTACGCTGACATCAAGTTTGGGGATAGATTCTTAAAAATAAGTACTTTCGTAATGTGTTTTTCACATTTTGGGCAGAGAGTGTATAAATACATGTGAATGTGCAGCCTTGAATTCCTTGGGCCTGTGGTTTGGAAAGATCCAAAGAAAGGTTAAAACATACCAACTTGAATTTCTGAATACAAGGGATTTTTGAGGATTTCTGTCTTTATTGTGTTTCAATAATAGGAACAGCTGGTTATGGGCACAGATTTTAAATTAAACAAAAGATGGGCCTCTACTTCAGTTGCAGTGCGGCTTTCTCTATGGCTCCAACACACCAGGATTCAAGATCCATGTATGTGCTATAAGAGCTTAACTCCCTCTTGTTAACAGCACGGTTGCTCCAATCAGGTCCCATAAAAGTTATGAAAACCTCATCTGAGCAAAAATCAGTAGCATTACGGTTCAGGGGACCATTTTCCTCTAAGGCACATGGTAGAACTTGGGTCTTGAAAGCTTTGCAATGTGATGTGAAGCTAGTAGCTGTCCCAGGGAATGTATTCAGTGGCTAATATGTGTTGATTCCTCTTCTGGATCTTTCGCAAGACACGTATGAAAGGCCTGAGTTATAATACCTCCAAGCTTCATCAGTTGCTGTGCAGGCCACTAAGCGTGCAAGGGATGGCTGAGGCAATCCTACAGTGAACGTGCATGCCTTACCTAAAGGTATCCGCTCTCACCACCTTGGTGCGGTAGAAAGCAAGCTAACTGGGCCACTTGTCTCTGAGGGATTAGATGTGCCAAGCAGTGCTTGAATTTGCCTGGCTTCTTTGGCATGGCTCAGCTGGTGCAAAAGGAGCAGAAATGAAGTGAGTAGACTGAGGAATCCCCATTTTCCAGGAGATGCCCAGCAAGAGCAGAGCTTGTGCCACTTCTGGGCCCTCTAATAGTCAGGAAACTATTTCACTCCTCAAGAGACTGAAGTGTTGCCTGCAGCAAGGAACGAACAAGACAGACCAAAGCAACCCTATACCCCAAGCCTGCATAAGAACAGGGAATTGATAAGCTAATTTATGCCCAGATAAAGAAATTACAAAAAAACCATCAAGAACTCTTAACAACCTTCCTTGACCTGATCGTGAGAGCAAAACATGCCAGCTGGCAACGTAGGGGCTGGTGAAGGGGAGTTGTAACTCATGTATACCCGTGCCAGAAGCTGCAGTCCCTTCTAACCCTGCCCCTTRCACACGTGCTTACTGTAGTATTTCATCCAAAAGCTGCATTTAAACATATTTTTGAAAGCTATCCAATTTCACTTCAAGCAAGTGGTAAGTCCATCACCTCCCTGGTGAACTGGTTCAGTATCCAAACAGCCTTGCAGTTAGTGGGTCTCCTTTCAAGGCTGGAGCTAAAGCCCAGCCTCCAGGCATCGGACCATGCCCGACGTTTGTCAGCCGGGCTGAACGCCTCCTCCAGATGCTCTCACAGACAAAATGCTTTTTCCATGTGCGATACCTGTGCACAGTGATGGAGTCACCTCCCCACCTCCCTCTGACGGAGCTCCTTAACCCTTGTACAGAGAGGGTTACGTTGAAAGCTGTGGGGCTCCTGCCCCGAAGCAGAGAGGGAGGCAGCTGTAACCGTGCCCCCGTGCTGCTCGCCTGCCCTGCTTTGCTAGCGGAAAAAGCCACAAAACGGTGTGCTGGACTTTTGTGCTATTTCTGCATCGCAAGGCATTTGTTTGATCCTCGTAAGCTGATGGAAGCTGTTAAAACAGTTTAATCCTTGCACGGTCTTGTTATCAGGGAGAGAATCGACTTCTTTTGGTAGGCCACTGAAAGAGAGACGTTAATCTGAAGTGGTTTGCACAGTTCTGAAATCTGAGGTATTCGTGTAGCAGACAGAAGTAAGAGGCAGGGGAACAGCAGGAAATGGAAAAGAAAATAGAGAAATCCCAGAGTACACAATGTAAACTTGTCTTGGAGCTTTATTCCAGCATACAATTACAGCTTTTACTTGTTATGGCATTATTCTAATATGCTACCACTCAAATTATAAATACAAGAGCATTTTAAGTGGCATACCCAGCGGAATTAGAAACACGTCAACTATAATCAATGCAACAAATGCTCGTCATCACTGCTGATGTTCCCAGGGACTGAGCAGTGTGAGAGCGGGTCTGCTGGTCAGTACAGCACAACAAAAAAAACACCTTCAAGTACCTTTGAAAGTGCTGTTTCTGACTCCATTTAATCCAAATTCATTTTTTTGCTTAAAAAAAGGAGAAATCACTGCATGTGCTTTCACAAGTCTAAAACTTGTGGATATATGTCCTCGATTCAAATGTTCTTTAAGGCCATCAGGAAGTAATGTGTTTGAAGGATCGCTTAGAGGCCAAGAATTGCACAACTCCGAAAGCTTAGCAGTAATGGATGTCGTTTGCAAGGGGGAACTGGTGAACAGCAACGCTAAAACTGATCTACTGCCATTAGCCGTGGGAGGGAAATGCAAGGAGGACTGCAAAGCCGGCCAGAGCAAATAGAGTTTGTTAGAGTTATTCTTTGTAGTCCGCCTTTGTCGCCGTAATTCGGGGCTGGGACACAACAGCAGACCCCGTTATTGCCTCCATCTAAAAGGGAGGCAGGAGCGCCCCTGCTCTGGCCGCGGGCACTGAAAGCCTGCGTTCGTCCCCAGCACAGCCAGTCCCTTGTGCTGGCCCGGAGCCTTGCCCGTGGGGTTTCGCAGCCCRCCGAGGTCTCCAGGCCTCGACGCGTGCCTTCTTGCTGCCGGGCTCCTGCCCAGGATACGTGGCTGGCCGCGTGCGCCTGCGTGAACCAAACCGGCCAGCAACGCTCACGCTTTGCTTTGTTTCAGAGTGCCTGGCCATCCTACAAGGACTGTTCTTCTTAAARAAATAAATAAATGCTTTGTATTCGAACGTTCGTAGAAAAAGAGGACGTGCCAAATCTGGGCCAAAGCTATTTGAACCCATTTTGTAGTTTTACACGTGCTCTCATCTGCAGAGCTCTATAAAAGCATTTGCAAAATTTTGACGACACTTTAAGGGAGTTATTTGYGTGTGATTTGTTKTTTTTTGTTTTGTTTTTCCAAGGGAGACCAGTGTGAATCATACAAGCCTTGAGRACACCACAGTTGCTTCTTGAGAAGCCTGTCGATTTTAAGTGCTCGGTGTGAAAGGTCATTTAATAGCTGGTGAAAAGCCACCTCGCGCGCGGCTGTGCAAGCAGGGCTTGCGGTGAGGGCAGTTCTGGCGTGGTCCCAGGGAAAGCGATGCTCTCCTTGMGGCAGGTGGACTTCAGCCTGGCACGCTCCTCGAGCGACCGCTGCGTGCCTGGGTTTTGAACAGACCGCGTGTAATTATTTACAGGGCCGTGCCTGAAGGGTGCTTGAACGGTCCCCGGCACGGCCGCGTGTGCTTGCCTGCCTCTGGGTTATCGTGGACACGACGCTCAGCCTTGCGGGGCGCTGATGCCCCCAAAACACCCAGCGCCCCGGCATGACCGTAACCCCGCAGAGCCTTTTAGGGGAGGCTGGGGTCGGAGCACGTGGTTGCGTGCGGGACAGCAAGGGCTCCTTGCAAAAGCCTTGCAGCCCACTGTACAGTATCAGGGGCAGTTCGGCTTCATGAAATCAAGGTGGATGTGCTGGAGTTGCTACGGCTTAGCAGGTTGCCACCCATCAGCTGGCCTGTGCCAGGAGGCCACGTGCTCCTTCGTAGTCCATCGCAGCTGTAGCCCCGTGCATAGCAGCCGTGCTTGGTGGGTACATTAGGCAGAGGTGTTTTCCTTGGCGCTGAGGTGGATTTTGGCTTTAGTCGCTGGAAGCCCGCGGAGCCRCCAGAATGAGCTGCAGTCCTGTCCTTATTTAGCGGAGCCGGGGTAGGTTTGTAAAGTTGAACTGGAAACACGCCCCAAACCTAGGAAGGCTGCAGAACATAAAGGCATTTGTAAACTAATGTAATTACTTCCCTCAATGCCTTTGAATGAAGTTGGCTCCGCTTTAAAGACTTTTTCCTACACTCATTTTACGCTGCGTTCTTTCCTTTCTCCTGGTTTCTTTCTCTCTTCCCTTCCCCCTCCCTTTTAGCTCGAAGGAGTTATTAATTTCCAAAACGCATATCAGCTTTTGTTTAGGAGTCCCTTCTTTAAAACGCGCTGTGCTTGAACCRCTCGCCTCCACCTTTTCCTTTTGAAGACCGGAATAACACCTTGGGGAACGCAGCCGCAGTGGGAAGACGGATACCTGCTCGTGGGTGTTAGCGCTTGTTCGGGTGGTCACGGCCACAGTGGATCTGCTGCAGCAGCGGGATGGCGAGCCGCTGTGTCGTGTGGCACAAGTATTTAATAACGAAACGGTTAMGGATACTGCACGGTTTCAAAAGGGTACGTTATGCGTCTTATTTGGGTCACGGCAGCCCACTGTTTTTCTTAAGCGGACACAGCTCATATTGGAGAGCCCTTAAGGCTGGTGAAGAGCCTTCCACCGATACCTGCRGGGCCTGGGCCAGGCCTGGTGGCAGCAACTGCAGGGCTCACCTGCTTCAGAGGCTCGTGCATGCTCCAAGCTAAAGCTGGATGGAAAATCAAGTTATTTCCATGGAAAATACTGACTTTTTGTACAAAAGGGAAGTGCAGACTGAGCAGTTTTAGTTTTCCAGCGAGTTAACGTTTTCTGCAGACCTTTCTCCCTGAAAAGCTGAATTTAACTGAAAATCCCCCCCTTCCCTTCCTTATTTTTCCCTCTTCTTGAGCATCCTGTCTCTGGTGACTTCTGTCCTGAAGCTCGCTGTGTGATCTCTTTGGGGGCTGCTCGCTTGCCGCGGCGGTCCTCGGGCGGCGCAGAAAGTCCGGGAAGACCTGTGGAATAGGGCACTTCCCAGGGCTTGTCGCCGGCTTGCACCACGTGGCCCCCGGGTGCTCTGGCAGCGCCCAAAGCCTTGCGTTCTCCGGCGCTCCTCTGCCGTCGCGCTGATGGGACGCGTTGGGTGAGGGACGCGCTGGCAAGGCGACGCTGCACCGGCGCGAGCCGGCGTTCCCACGGGCCCGGGCGAGGGGAGCCTTCCCGCTCCCTCCTGCTCTGCGCTCCGGCCGCATCTCTCCTCGTCTCCTGGGAGCCGGCAGGGCCGAGAGGTATCGGCGAAAGCAAAAGCATCCGCTTTTATTTGGCGTCCGAGGGTCGCTCCGGCCCAGTGCTGGTCCGGCGCGGAGGGGCGCAACGCGGGAGGAAACCTTCGTCTTCCTCCAGGCCGCAGCGCGAGACAAGACCTCGTCAGCTGCCGAATAGTCCCCCCGCGGCGAGAGGAGGATTTGCCCCAAAGCGGGCAGCCGGCTGGAGGGCCAGAAGCCGTGGGGCACCGCTGCCGCGCCGCCGTGCCTCCCGCGGGAGCTGCGTGTGCCGGTCCTGCGCGCTCGGAAGTGGGAGAAGGATTTATCCCTCGGCAAGGCGCAGCCACATCAGGCACAGGGAACCGGGGGGCAGGCCGGGGTCCTCGCTGCGGGCACCAGCCWTCCTCCAAAGGGAAGGCAGGCGGGAGCGAGCGCGGAGCTGGAGACGTCCCGCGCGAGCGGTGCGGACAGATCAGCGGGAGTCTCCGCTCCGGCCCCTCCGCGCAACATCTCGCCAGGCTGATGCGGATCCAAAGCAAACCCTGTYGGGTGGTTTCAGGCAGCGCGACGCAGGTTGGAGCCTGTTGTGTTTATTTTGTTTTGCTTTTCCAACCAAATCGCCCATCCCTGCAGAGCTATGTTGCTAGTGGGACGGGAGCCGGTTCCCGCGGACCTACGGAGACTAAATGGAAAACTTCCCAGAGGAAGCGGGAAAGGCGCTACGTACACATCACGCTGCTGGAGAGCCAGGAAAGCAGCTCCTCGCCCTGCCAGTGCCCAGACGGCAGCGAGAAAAACGTGCATCCCTTCTTTTCGCCTGGGGTGCCCCTCTTGCAGCTCGTTGCTTTATGGACCTGAGCAGCCCGATGCAGTTTGGTGGCTCTTCAACAAGAAATCATTCCTGGGCTCTGCCAGCTTCAAGGACCCAGTGGGCAAAAGGACTTCATGGCAAGAAAGAAAAGCAACCAAACCTGAGCGCGGGTGGAACGGAGCAGCCCAGCCGCGTGGGAAATTTAGCAGAGAGAAACTCGGAGAGCTCGGCTGCTGACTAGCTGCGTGAACTTGGGGAGCTCGCTTACCGTCGTTATGCCGCAAATACTCCTTTCCAGTGGGTATATTTGCTACCTTAGGTAGAGTGTCGTAAGAATTCAGTGTTTGTGGAGCACTTTGATGTCCCTGGGTGAAGGATGCTCTATAAATCCAAAGTAAGTATTCTCTTGTACGTAGTTCGTCTGCTTTTTAACATAACTAAATACTTAGCTGCCTTTCTCTCTTTCGCAGTTTCTAGAGCTGATGGGTCYGTTTCAGCTGTGCCTTAGCAAAACAAATTTAGGTTTTCGCCGTGGCATTTGCTCAGCGTGTTCCTCAGCTTTGTGGCACAAGCAGTTCCCCTGTCAGCAGCGCTGCAGAGTTATGGGTGGAAATCCACTAAAAATCTCCCTTTCCACAAAACCTGGTGACAGGGAAGCTGGACATTAGGGTTGGCTCAGAGAAGTACCGTGTAATGGAGAGGTCAGGAGGAAAAGCAATTGCAAGCCCCAAAGCAGCGCTGCTTGCAGCTAGCTCCGAAGGAGAACAGCGTGCAGCTGATTGCAGCTGAATTATTCTGGAATGATGCCGTTTTCAGACATTTATTCTGGAATAAAAGCAACTTCTTCCTGTTAAATGTAGCTCCCTGTATGCGAGCCGGGACGCGCGCTCTCCTGCCAGCTCGTCCTGCTGCCGACCTCCRCGTCCAGCCCCGTCGCTCGCGGTGGCCCGCGGGAGCTCGCGCACCCTGGCTCTCGCCACGGATGCTGCGCGGCTGTGCCGGCAGAGAGCCGCGCTCTGCCCTAACTCGGGCCAGGTGGGGCTTTCTAGACCGAAGCCCAAAGCAGAGGGGAAAAGCTAAGCAGAAGCCCCTGCCAAGCGAGTATCATTTGGGAAAGCGCTGCTAGGTCTGCAGGCAGGGCAGCCTGCGCCGAGATGAGCGTCCGCGGTAGAGGAAGCGTCTCGGGAGGTTTATCTCAAGGTGGAGAAGGCAGAAGGAGCTGTATGTGCCAGAAGAACAATTCCCTAGCTGGGCACAGGTTAAAGGAAGCCATCCAGCGCCCTGCTCCCACCTGAGCATCCGGAGGTGCCTGCGCCAGGAGCCGCTCCTGGTTTTAGCCAGGCAGTGRGAGCTCATCCTTACCCTCGCTTTCRGCTGGTTCTTCCCGCTGAATGTCGCCGGGGGGATTTCGGAGCCGATCCTCAGCCAGGCAGTCGCCTCCTGGTGCTGGTGCCTTGCCCGGCCCTTGAGTGAACGTCCAGGTGTGGCAGTCGGAGCAGAGACGCCGGAGTGCAGGGTGTGCTTCCTCTGCACGCTGCCACCGGCATCTTCCAGGAGCGGGGCACGCCGTGCTGCCCCGTGCTGCGCTTTTAATAATTCCTTTTAATTACGTGCTCTTCAGACGAAAGAGAAAAACGAAGCCTTCCAACAGATTTTATCAGCAGCTGATTTCCACAAATTGCTTCAGGAAAAAAAAAACCCGAAGGGGTTTGATGGAGGTGGAGGCTGAGATAGCCGGCCACGCCGAGGCTGCCGGGGTGCAGCCTTTTTAACCTCTCCTGCCGAGGCAGGTGCCGACACATCCTCGCCGCCCCGCGCAGCATGCTAACGCTATGGAGGCTGACGGAGCAAACGGTAACGAGCCACCGCCGGGAGACGGCTCAGGCGCGGCGCCGCGGCTGGCACCGCTCTCGGGAAGCTGGAAAGAAAAAAAAATATATCAAAATTAAAGAGCGAGGCGCTTTGTTTGCACACTTTGAGTAATCGGAGGGGTTGGTTCGAAAGGGTTTTTCCCACCTTCCGCGGCCGCCCTCCGTCCGCAGCCGAGGAGCGCTGCCGCAGTCCCCTCTTTTGCTCTTTAGGTCCACCAGTACTACAGCTGCCTCCCCGAAGACAAGGTGCCCTACGTGAACAGCCCCGGAGAAAAATCGCGCATTAAGCAGCTCCTGCACCAGCTGCCGCCGCACGACAATGAGGTCAGTAACGCCGGCGGGTTGGGCCGCGGGGCCGAGGGAGGGCTGCGCCTCCGTCCTGCCTGCCCTCCTCTCCGCTTTTCGGGGGGCTTGCACGTTGCCCACGCTGCTGTTTAAACGGTCGTATTTGCTACCTGTTTGGACTGTGTTCGGGGGTTGCTTGGGGGGGTTGTTTTTAAAGTTAAGTTGCAGCTTTCGTTTTTAAAATCATCTTGCTTTGCTTCTCGGGGGGAAAAAAAAAAAAAAAAAAACGGGGGTTGCTTGGGGGGGTTGTTTTTAAAGTTAAGTTGCAGCTTTCGTTTTTAAAATCATCTTGCTTTGCTTCTCGGGGGGAAAAAAAAAAAAAAAAAAACTTTCTCAGCCCTCGGAGGCCAAAGCTGTGTTAAAAGTGACTCGAGGTGCTGTTGAAATCAGCTAGAGCCCAATCGGGAGCGAGTTGCAAAAGCCCTTCCCGAGCGCTGCTTTCGCCTCGCCTTGGGATTGCAAGCGCGCGCGCAGAGGAGGTGTTTTCCCTCGAGTGTGGGCTAGGAGCTGCAGGAGCCTGAAAAGTCTGAGCTGGAGTCAAAACCAGCCAGAGCAAACAGAAGCGTTATTACRTCTTGCGAGAAAAGATGCGAGGCAGCAAAAAAAGGTCTGGCCTTTGCCGGCCTTTCCTTGCCGGTGCGAATGTTGGAGCCCACAAAATTTCCCTGCGTAAACAACAGGCGACTTTCATGCTCCTTYTTGAAGAGGCAGCTCTGGAAAATCCGTGCAGGTAACTCGTTTTTTATCTAGGTCAGGCTGCGGTGAGCTCGCCCGCGCGTGGCACGGTGCCACGGGAGCACAGCGCGGTGCCGTCGGCGCCCAGGGCAGCTCCCGGCGCCCGGGCAGGGGCTCCGYGCGCCCTCCGGGCCCCAACCTGCCGGCTGGTGCTGCAGCACCTCCCTGGCAGGCGGTGAAAAACCTGCAGCGTCTGACAGCTGAAAAGAGCAGGAAAAATACATGCGAAAGCTTTTAGTGCCGTCCTGGCTCTYGCAAGCTGGAGGGCACCATCCTGCGCTTTTTTCTGCAAATGGGCAGCAGATTTTTGCATGCCGTTTGCACTCGCTTTTGCCCCTTTGGAAGTTCAAGCTGGGTTTGTTACTCACGTCAGTAGTCCTGCTCGTTTCCACGAGCCTGGTCTCCAAATAGCGGAGGCAGGACTGGGCGCTGTTACTGAACGTGGCCTGCCTTGGCTCTTCAGTCATATTCTCAGCTGAAATCTGATCAGCCAAGGAGTAAATCTGCAAGATGAAAATATCTAGGGAAACCTCATAGTTTTTTAAGGTTTAGGGAATTTGCAACATTCATTGTTTATATCCTTTTTTGCATATTACCTTCCAACACAGAGATTCTGCCAACCCACAGTCTTTACCCTATGACAATAATCGGAAATCCCTCATTTGCACAGGAAAAAGGGGGCTGCACTCTAGAAATACTAAAAAAAATATATTGAAGCTGCTGACAAACTTCTGCTGGAGAATGGTGGAGAAAGCAGGAAAATTGTCGGTCTGATTGCTGGGTCTGGGTGATGCATGGATGCAGAGCTCCCAGCTTTCAAGACATCTGCAAGTTTTCCTCGAAACCCAGCACCCAGAGAGCAGTCTTCCTCCTTCCCTCCCCCGCTGTCTATCTGTACCTCTCCAAATTTTGACCAAACCCTGCAATGACTGAAGTCAACACAACTCCGTTTTCTGTAGCCTCACCTAAGCCGAGGACTTGGAGGAGTTCATTTGTGTAACCCACTGTGTTATTTGTTAGGAGGAGGATCCTAGGGCTGGTCGCGCAGTGAGTTTCAGTTGGTTTTTGATTGATGGATCCTTGAAGCGATTGAGCTAAGGATTGTAGATTCCTGCTGGAATTCCATCTATGGAGATGGCTCCACGTGTGAATTGAGTCTTGGTTTTCTTAGGGCCTTGCAAGAGGTTTGCAGAGCCTGTGGGGCTGCCGATCCCTGCTGGGGAATCGGTGACACTGATAATACTGAGTCTAATTTATGTTTTTTAGGTCCGCTATTGCAATTCCTTGGATGAGGAGGAGAAGAGGGAGCTCAAACTCTTCAGCAATCAAAGGAAGAGGGAAAATTTAGGGAGAGGCAATGTCCGGCCGTTCCCCGTAACCATGACCGGAGCCATTTGCGAGCAGGTGAGCAGCAGCCGTGGCCGTTTATCGCAGAGYGAGCATGGGCAGGTCCCCCCGAGGTCCCGGGCGAGCGGCGCCCACCCGCCGGCCGTGGGTCACCTGGGGAGGAGCACCCCACGGCATTCAATGACCGAAGCAGTCATCGTAGCCGAGTCCAAATCAACCCTTTGGCCCCCCATCCCATCCCATCCCATCTGCTGGCCTTCACGTGCAGAGGGGGGATATATGGCTGACATCCTCACCACACTCTGGGGCTCAGCAGAGATGAAGAGGCACCAGACAGGGGGTGTCCTTCTCCAAGCTGTGAATTAGCCAGGAGAAAACCAGCGCCTCGGCCTGGCGCTTTTGCACAAGCCAGCTCCATAAGGCATGGTCCACGGGCCCTCGTGGACGTGGTCCCTCCGGGCTCGCGTAAAACGCAGCGCTTGTTCTGACAGTGCGGGGGCCAGATCAACGGCGGGGACATGGCCGTCTTCGCCTCGCGAGCGGGGCACGGCGTCTGCTGGCACCCGCCTTGCTTCATCTGCAGCGTCTGCAACGAGCTGCTCGTCGACCTGATCTACTTCTACCAAGACGGGAAGATTTACTGCGGCAGGCACCACGCCGAGTGCCTCAAGCCCCGGTGCGCGGCGTGCGACGAGGTAAGAACAAGCCAACCCCCTGCTCGTCTTGTAGTCTGGAGTTTAAGCTCTGCCTGGCCTGCACAGCACCATGCAGACGCAGGTGCCTCCCAGTCCGGTGGGGTTAATTTAGTGTTTTTCTAAGATGTGAGGGGTTTTTGTTAAGCATCTGACTCATAAGGATGAAGGAAAGCACGAGGACAGGCAATGATTTGAGCCTGGGAGGCTGAACTTTGCCTCTGGTTATGAGCTTCATCAGAAGACCTCGCTCTTGGCGAGCTGGACAGAAGTGGAATATCCTGCTTCTGCCCACTCAAATTATCGTTAAAAATGCACATCCTCTGGCTCGCAGGGGTGACACAACAGGGTTCCCCTCGTTGACACAGGATACTTCCCCCGGGTTTGTCCCGTCTCGCGTAGTGCCCAGCACGGCGGCGTTGGGTGCGTTAGCACGGACCATCTCTGCACGGAGGCGTGTGGGGAGAGCATGGGAAATGCGATGCTTTGGCTTTGTCTAGGGTTCACACCAAGTTTTCCTTGGGTTTCAAGTTTGCATCTGGGGGGAGTTACTCTGGGATTTTTAGTTGAAATCTGCCTAGAGTTACTCGAAGATAGGTCCTGGTTTACACACAGGGAGCCCGGGAGATCTTTCCCTAAGAATTTCCTGTAACAACACACCCGTGCTATGTAATTTTAGCCCATTTGTATGTGGCGTTGTTTCCTTCTCATATATCTCCCAGAAGAAATTTTGGGTAGGATGTGTGTTGTATTTGTTACAAGTAGGTAGTGTTTGAGTATCCGCTGAGTTGAAATAGGCTTTAATAAAGGAGATTAAAGGGTTGCAGGAAGCCGAACAAATGGAATACAAAATGAATATAGAAAACCATACAAAGTTGACTCTGAGTGTTTCTCAAGTGTCAATCTCAGTTTAAAAGGCTGGCAGAGGAAATTGTTCTGGCTTTTAAACTTATGAAAACCATAGTGTGGAAAACCATATGTACTATAAAATACCAGGTCCCATCCATGCAAGCATATAATAGTAAAAATCCAAGGCTGTACGCACATCAAATCTAAAGAACATTGATGTATGTATCCAATTAAATTTGTAATGTTACCAGTAAAAAAAACAACTCCTAACCATTCAACTGGCTCTATTTCCTGGTGGTTTAGGCTGGGCAATTTTTCTTCATGTACTTTTTATCCTTGCAAATTCTCATACAAATCTTTCATTCGGCTTCTTTAACGCTCACTTCTTCCATTAAAAGATCCAGCGCTAACTGCAAGGAGGAGTAACCCAGAAGTGCGGAGAGGAGAGGTTGCTGGGTGAGGGGGGCCGGGGCAGAGCCGCGGGAGCGGAGCCGGGCCCCTGCTCGCTTTCCCACCCCGTCTCTGCTCGCCACGTGGGGACAGGAGACGGAGACAGCCAGCAAGCATCTGCTTCAGCCGTTTCAGGTGGCTGCTGCACTAGCCCGCTCTTGGCTGTTGCTCTGTGCCTCAGTTTCCCCACTGGTGTAGTGACTCTTGCCACCTTTCTAAAAGGAGATGGGGAAGAGCCGTGTACGCTGTCCTCTCTCCCTTCCTGAGAAGTGCCGTTTTTCACTGTTTTCCATCCTTTGCGCTCAGGTTCCCTGTCTCAGTGATGGGTAGACGTGTTTTAATAAATGGCTGTCCTGTTGTTTGAGAGTCCGCCAGATCAATAAGTTGTTTATAAGCGTGTTTATTACCGCGATCGATCCCTTCTACTGCTGTACTTCTGAGCACCCTTAGGACACGTTACGGGGAGGCGTTCATTAACGCTTTATAATCCGTTCGCTAATGCAGTCCTAAGGTACTTGCATTTTAATGCGAAGCTCCTCTGGGGACAGTTTCCTTGGGAAACGACCGGTGCAAATCTGCCTAAAGCCAAACCAAGCGAGATTCCCGGCGGGTCGGGTGCAAAATGCAGAGGTTCGCAGCCCGGCTGCGGGGCTGGAGCCAAGGGGCGCAGCGGGGACCAGCCCGCAGAAGCCAGGTGGGTCCGTGTCCACCTCCTGGCTCCCCTCGCCGACTGCAATTGCGCGCTGTGTTTCTTTTCTTCCCCTCCTCCAGATCATTTTTGCCGACGAATGCACCGAGGCCGAAGGGAGACACTGGCACATGAAGCACTTTTGCTGTTTTGAATGTGAAACGGTGCTGGGGGGCCAGCGGTACATCATGAAGGACGGCCGGCCGTACTGCTGCAGCTGCTTCGAGTCCCTGTACGCCGAGTACTGCGACACCTGCGCCCAGCACATCGGTACGGCGCCGCCGCGGGGACCAGAGCCGGGGGCGGGGGGCAGCCTGGGGACACCCAAGGGACATCCCAAARTCTCGGTGCGCACATACCCACCGGGGCTTGTCGCGCGCTTATGCCAGGTTTTGCACCACCCCGACTGAGCCCCGGTGGAGGGGAGCAGCGCAGAGCTGCAGGCACGGCCGGCCCGGTCCCACGGTGGGACATCTCCAGGGCCCGGTACCTGCTCCGCTCCTGGCATGTGAGGAGGAGGACTCGGGTGCTGCAGAGCCTCGCTCCTCTCTGGGAAGCTGCAGCGCTCCCTGCTTTTCCAGGGGTGAAAAGCAAGGGCAGATTTTATCCCTGTTTTGTGGCGGGAGAGGGATTTGTTGAAACAAGGAGGAATATCAGAGAGCAACCTCAGGAACTATTATAACTAGTGAAAGCTTTCTCAGTTCTGCATCTCCCTCTCTCTGCCTAATTTGTGTGCTTTTTTTTTTCTTTTAAATAGCATTTTCCTTTAAACAGCCTGGCTCTTTTAATTTCGGACTCTTACCAGCCAAGCTTGCTAAAGAATTGCATGGCTTAATGAGCTACTAGGTGGGAGAGATGTTTGTTCATTAGGAATCATTATTGTTTCTATTTGCCTTTTTTTTAATTAACCCACAGATAGATGTTCTCAGACAAACAGAAATAATGCATYGGAGCCGATCTACGGTTCCGGAACAAGGAGATTCAATGCTTTAAARTGTATTTTGTACGAGGGCCTAGCTGCTTTTTCCCGCTATGCACGGGTACGTTACACCGCGTTGTAAATGAGGCTCCTCTCGCAGTGGTTGAGGCGGGCTTTGAAGCGATCTTCCTGCGCTCCGCAACCTGTTTGCCGCTTTGCCGAGTGTTTAAATGCATTTGCAGGCCCAGGTGCACAGAGAGCCCTTTGGTCTGTCCGTCTGGGTGAGCTCCCGCGTTCACGCAGCGCTCGAGTAATTCGCAGGCTGAAGGGAGAGGGGAAAAAAAAAAGGGTTTTGCTCACGTGCAGCGGCCAGATGGCAAGGGAAAAGTCTCAGGGCTCCAGCAAAACGCTTGGAGGACATGTTCGCTTCGACCTGTCGCGCCTCCCTCCCCGAAGCTCGGCTGCTGCGCGGTGAAGAGCAGCTGCGCGGCTGCTCCCGCGCTCGCCCCTCTTGCCTCTGCCCCATCTGTTGCCTTGCCCGTCCTCCGCCGGGCTCGCGGGCACGGCCGGGTTGCCCCGACTGGCCGTTAGAGGACAAGAAACGATGAAGCCGGGTTACCCTGTGCTTGCAAGGAGCTGCGTGCAACCGCGGGGGCTCAGCTTGGGCGAGGCTGAGCCGGTGCCGTAGCTGGATGGGGGCTGCGCCTGTCGGCTTTGCGGGACGGAGACGCTGTCTTGCTGTACGGCTGCTCATTTCGCGCGAAGAGGGACTGCAGGCATTTCGCGCAAGGCACTGCACTGCAGACTGCGAGGAGTAGCCACTGAAGGTTGCTCTTAACAGCCGTATAAATTAGAGCTAAGCGTGCGCCTGCGACTTTTAAGAATGGGGTTGTACGCTAGGGTCACCGGGTGAGGAAAACGCGCTCCTTTTTCCCTGAGACGCCTGCAGGTGACCGAGCAGGGAGCTGATCGCATCCCGCCCACTGTCTTCTCCCTCTTTTCACTCCTTATATAAAAGCATTTCGCTCGTTATAAAGGGAAGAAAAAAAAACCCCAATCGTGCTAAAGCACATTTAGCTTGGAACGAAGCGGGCCCTTATCGGAGTGTTGGTTGCCAAATCCCCCGGCGGCACCGGTCGCCGTGGGCTGCACCGCATGTGCCAGCCTGCACTGCGCCCACGTGCCCGGCCCCGCGCAGCCCGTGCCTGCTGCACCAGCGCCCCGGGTAGCGGGGATGCGGGGCGCGCGGGCGGTTCGGCACCGGCTTTGGAGTACAGCGACGAGCTGGAGAGAATTCCCCGGTAAATACGGGGTAATCGGTGCTACTGCACCTACAGCCGCTCTGACCCGCGGCGATGACCCTGGGGTTTTGCTTGCCGGGGACAGAGTCACTTTGTCAGGCCCCCAATGACTTAATTCCTTCCCTTCGGCCCAGGAGGGGTCAAAACCCGGCTGGGAGGTGAGGGGACTCGCCCAGGTCCCGGGGGCGACCTCCTTCCCCTCTCCTTTGGGTGCACCCTCTCTGTTAAAATGGAGTTTGGACGGAAACTCGGTGGGGAACAGAGCAGCGAGGGACAGGGTATGCGATCCCCTTCTGCTACGCAGTTACGAAGGCAGCACAAATTCCCCTTCACGGTTTGCTTGGAGATTTTTTCTGTTTTTTTAAAACAGTCAGCATATTATTGCTTTGACTTCAAGACCTTTATGGAGAACTTCTTGCATTCCTCTGCTTTATGATCGGAAATATCCCCATTTAATATGAAATAGCCTTGAGGCTCAATTCTGCTGCCTTTTCCAACATTGAGTAACTCCGCAGCAAAAGCCTGGAACCTGCAAAGAATTAGAAATGGGCTTAGTTTCACTCGCTGGAGAAACCCCACCGAAGCCCTTTCGAAAGCGAGCCCGGGTATGTATCGCTCATATGGGACGGCTGCTCAACACGAGTGTTAAGTGCAGCGTTAAGTGATGGACACATAAAGTTTCAGGAAGGGAGCGCTTAACATCCAATATGTGGCTTAATCCTGACGCTTTCTGTGTGGTTTCCCCCCTCAAGGTATCGACCAAGGCCAGATGACGTACGACGGTCAACACTGGCACGCCACCGAGACCTGTTTCTGCTGCGCTCAGTGCAAGAAGTCCCTCCTGGGCCGGCCGTTCCTCCCCAAGCAAGGGCAGATATTCTGCTCCCGGGCGTGCAGCGTCGGCGACGACCCCAACGGCTCGGACTCGTCGGATTCGGCGTTTCAGAACGCGAGGGCGAAGGAATCCCGCCGCAGCGCCAAAATCGGCAAGAACAAAGGGAAGGCCGAGGAGAGCATGCTGAACCAGTGCGGCCAGCTGCAGGTGACCTCGAACCGCCTTTCCACCGACGTGGATCCGCTCTCGCTGCAGATGGACTTGCTGAGCCTCTCCAGTCAGACGCCCAGCCTCAACAGAGAGCACCTGTGGAGGAGCAGGGAGGAGCTCTATCACTACGGGAATAAAATGGAGCAGAGTCAGTCCCAAAGCCCTCTGCAGCTTCTCAGCCAATGCAATATAAGGACCTCGTATAACCCCAGCCAGGTGCCAGCCTCCCAGCCAGACTTATGGGCTAAACACTTCAGCAACCCAAAGAGAAGTTCCTCGCTGGCAATGAAGGGCCACAGCAGCAGCTTCATCCAGGACTGCAGAGACGACTACTATTCGGGAAGGCTTCGCTCGCAGGAGAGCTACAGCGATATGTCCAACCAGAGCTTCCCCGAGACCAGAGGAAGCATGAAAGTCCCAAAGTACGAAGAAGACGAAGAGGAAGGCGGGATGCCGACACAGCAGTGTCGGACCCGGCATCCCATCAACGCACTTAAGTTCACGGAGGACCTCACGCCCACGGAGCAGACCCCGCGGGGCTCCATGGAGTCCCTCGCGCTTTCCAACGCCACAGGTACGTCAGCCCGGAGCAGCGCGGGCGGCTGGGACGGGAAGCTTTCCCTGGCTCGGTGGGAGCGGACTGGCAGAGCCTGGGAGCAGGCACGGGAGCGCGTTCAGGTGATGATCAAAGGTTTGGGCTGCTCCTGGGGCCTGACAGCCTAATTGCCTTTGTAGCGCGCAAAAACAGCCTGCAGCCCCGCGGCGCAGAGCGAGGAGGAGTTTCCCGAGCCGAGCCGAGCGGGCTCACCGGCCGCCGTGCCAAAGGGAAACGCAGGGAGCCAGCGGTGGAAAGGGGAAAGCGTTTGCATGCGATCCGAGCCGGTGCGCTTGACGAGGCTGTGTGTACTCTGGGCCGGCGCCACGCTGGGTGTGCGCCCGCGTACCTCTGATACACGTGTCTTCCCATTAAGGCTAAACATAACCGAAACATTTCCTCCCTCCGCCAGGGATCTCCCAGGTTTCTCTTTAAACACAACAGGGTGAGGCTGATGGGTTGCTTTGCCTCCTGATTCGCTGGTGCTCCCTGCACGCTCGGAGGCTTAAATAAACATTTTCAGTAATACAGAAACCTCTGCTTGTTTCCCCGTTTAAAAAAAAAGAAGAAAGGACTCCTCCCTTGAGCTGCGCTAAGGCCTTTGCAAGCGCGGCCGCCCCGCGGAGGCTGAGCGCTCGGTGCCGCAGCGCTGCCTGCCGGGACCCCGGCGGTCGTGCGTGGCACCGCTGGCTCGCTGCGCTTGCTTGTTTACCCAACACAGCACTTTATAGGTGGTTGGCCTTTCCGCATAGTTCAAAACAAATGTTTCCAAGCTCTTTAATCCTCCCCTTTGTAAAGAGGGGGAAGAACCAAGGCCAACTGCTAAAGCAGAGACAGATTCCAGCGTTCAGCATCTAAAGAACTGCTGCAAGCAGCCACTGAGGGCTAAAACTATTTTTAAATACTTTGAAGTAGGCGCAGTTAACCCCTTTTGCATGTTACGCAGTTGTCAAGCATGTTACTAGTTAAGACAGATTCCTTCCCCTTTATACGCAGCTCTTGTTCTCGTCTTCTCATCCTGTTGTAGGGAAAAAAATCGGGCAAGACGCTTTTCCGGTCCGACCGTGCCCTTTTCCCATGAGTGCCTCCTAATGAAATATTCTGTAGCCATCTTTCTCCAAATGTGTTTTGTTTTCATTTTGTGGTTGCAGGAATGCATGTATGTGCATTAAAAGCGAATCCAGTGGGTATCTGGTCTGCAGACAGGCTTTGGGCTCAGTTCAGAGCCCCGCGCGACCGTGTTTTTCTTGAGCCTACAGTAGTTTACGTTTTCGGATGACTGCGCTAATCTGGCACAACTAACGTCTTTTGCTCCAGAGTCCCTAAGCAGAAAACTTCTTGGAAAAGAAAATCCCAAATCTGGTGTGTTCGCCAGAGATACTGGCTCGCTTTCTTCTCCCCTCCCCCAGCGCTTTCCCGCTTGAGCCAAGCATTGTATGGATTTGTGCATGCCCTGCGCCCTGCAAAATCGAGTCCGTCCTTCCCACTTTCATCCCGCAGCGAGCAGCCTGGAGGGTGCTCGAAGCCTGGAGCGTGTCCCACGCGTGTGCCCAGGCTGAGCTGGCGGGTCGGCGGCGTTGTCCCGGTGCCTCCCAGCCCTGCACCGGGGTTTGCAGCCATCTCCGTGGTCAGCCACAATTTCCCTAACCGGCAAAGGTGGGGGACGAGGAGCTAACGGGGTGGAGGGGGGGGTTGCTCAAGCAGCTTGGATATCTGCAGGAAAAGAAGAGACGTGACGTGGAGAGGGAGTCGGGAATCGTTCTCAGGAACGAGGTTCTCGGAAGCAAAGCCTCAAGTTTCAAAAGCAGCTCCTGTTGTTAAGACCCGTGTTGTGCAAACCCCGTCGGTACAAAGAGTCTTGAGCAACCGCGGGCTCGTGTGAGCAATGCATGAGCGTGGAGGTGATTGTTTCATACTTTGGAGATTAAGTGTAACAAGATATCAAGGACACAGGTCAAGAGACAAGAAACTTAGCAACTCGTATTCGGGCGAAAACTCATTCTGCCTTGCATTTTAGAAGCCCCTTTCTAAAACGCTGGGAGGGAGATCTGTCCAAGGCACCCGGCTTCCATATGTACTTAAAACACAAATTTCCCTGCAGACGGTGTCAGTGTTAATGACTCTGTTCTTTCCTGCTTTTTGGAGAAGTTGCTCAGCATGATGAGGCTTGTAATGAATTTAAGCAGTACCTCTGAAGAGTGAGGTGATAACATTTTTATTAATGCCTGAGATCTAGTAATTTTTCCTGCTTTGGAAGCCGGCTCCGCTCAAGCTCCGGGGCTGGGCACTGCGATAATAACAGGCAGCTCCTCCAGCGGAGAGCGTCGCGGACAAAGGGAGGGAATCATTATCCCGTTTAATAGGCAGCATTTGAGGACAGAGGGATTTGCTGACCTGCCCACGAGCATTTTTTTTTTGGAGCTCAGGCGCAAAGCAGCTGTTCAGCTGCAGCCCTAGCTGCCGTGTGCATTCGGCGGCGGGGGTCTCCCCTCTCCGGCGCCGGGACGCGGGGTGCAGCACCCCGCCACTCCGCTCCGCGGCGTTCCCTGCTCCCGCGACGGCCGAGCCTGGCCGTCGGAGGCGCTCAGCCGGGGCCCCCTGCAACGCAAGCTCCGTAGTAAATACTTTGCAAATGAAAACCAGGCTTGCTCCAGAGAGCTCTTTTCCACATGCCGGGCTCCCATAAGTTGCACTCGGGAAGCACGCAGGGTCCTCCAGCGAATTCGTTTGGTGACTTCCACCCAGCAAGGAGCTCCAGGCTTTCGGTCACGCCAAGAAAACAAGTCCCTTTGAGTTACTAACTCCGCGCGGTTGCTCCGCCTCCTGAAATGAAATAATTAACACTGAATCCGTCTGATATTTTTATGGCATCGCTGAAAACGTTCTGTTTTTACAGGGAGCTGAAGGGCAAACAATCCCCGACCTGCAGAGCACATGTTACAAGCTGACTGATTCCTTCCTGGCAGCGGGTTTCGCTGTGATGTTTCTATCACAGCTCAACCACTAATTAGCTGGAGATGTCAGTGAGAGCAGAGGACAGCCGAGCGGTGGCTGTCGTCCCTGTCCCCTGCACAGAAGGCTGCCTCCTGCGACCACGCGTTGTCCCGATAGTATTTTTAATACGTTCAGCAGCGTTGAGACCCTCCGGGCGCGTGCGCGGGGGGCATCGCGGTGCAGCGGGTTGCCCGTCTCCGGGAGCTCGGCCTGGGAAGTGCCCCGAGACGGAGGCGCTCCCTGGTGCGCTCGGCGGTGTCCGCGTCCGCACCTCCCCTCCGTCCGCAGGGGCCGGTGGCCTCCGGGAGGGCTGCGCTCGGGCCGAGTCGGCCGCCCGCTTTGGAGCGCGCGCGGCGACGTCCGAACCGGGCGTCCGTCCTCGAGTTACCTTAGGTCTGCGCTTAAGTGCGTCGGGGGACCCCGGGGACCCCAAGGCTCCTGCGCCCCTTCGCCGGCAAGGTGGCTTGTCCTCCTGGAGCGGACGCCAGCAGGGCCGGGCGGGCGGCGCGTGCGAGCCGGGGCGGTTGGGATCGCTGCTCTCCCACAAGAATTAAGTGACGTCCTAGGGAGCGTCTTCCTAACGAGGCTCCGCTTAATCGCTTTAAAGCGAGCTCCTCGCGAGAGACGTGTGGCAGCACGTTGAGCCTGTGTTCGTGGGCGCTCGCCCCGATGCGCTCGGCCGCGACCTGCTGTCGCACCGTGGCTGTTCGTGCATTAGCGGGGACCCCAGTTAGGCACCGGAATTTAAGCCGTAACCCTCCTCTTGCTTTGTTTCCAGGTTTAAGTTAAACGGCAGCGTCTCCGTCCCCCCCGGCTGTGCTTGTGTAATCCCCGCGGACGTGATGGATGCGAACGCCGCCCGTGGCAAAGGGGGAGAGGCTGCTGCCCGTCGGTCTCAGCTCTCCTTTCCCTTGGCGCTTGTGTTTGGCAGTCGCGTCTGCGGCGCTCGGGCGAGCCGGCCGGGGTCGAAGCGCGCGGACGGGCTCGGGGCGCTGCGGGACGAGGAGCCCTCGGGCGCTGAGGGCGCGCTGGCTCGCGGGCGGCCGCGTTGGGAGCGTCCCTGGGAAGCCCGGCCCTCGGGGCTGCTTCGGGATGCTCAGCTGAGACCTGGAAACGTTTCCCGGCTCTGCTTCCAAGAGAGCTACTTCTCGCTGTATTTTATCTTGTATGCTTGATTTCCTTTGGCTGCTTTTGATTTTTTTTCTTTGTTTTTTCAATGGCATTAGCAACAGTACAAAGCAGCGGTACTGCAGCAGTGTCTGCACCCTAGCTCCCTTCATTAAGCAATCAGGACGRGCCCATCCAGGGATTTTTTTCTCATGGGAAGGAGTGTGATCCTGCCAGAGGTTAATCATTTCCCAGAGGATACTCAATCTGGTACAGACYGACCCCAAGGTCTGTGGTGTTCCCAGAGCGGTGCTAGTCCACRGGGTGCTTGCATCGGCCTCTGAAAAGGCTATGGAAGCGCGGTATGTGCCTAGCAGCCGAATTAGAAATCAGAAGCTGATCTCTGCTGATTCCAAGCAGCCATTTCCACAACATGCCAGCTGGTCTAATAGCCCACTTAAGAAAGTACCTGCAGGCTCAATTTTATTCTCCCGTAGCAGTCTGTTTGTGYGCTGCTTGCAGAGAGCAGGAGTGTTTTGGAGGGAAGGTCACATTGAATGGTGGCACTGGCATATGCCGAAGGAGAGATAGACTTTAAGTATTCCTTGAGAAAATGAGTCTGGTCAAGGATAACAGCAGAGCTTCATGCCCCCCCTCTCATCTGTTTTAGGTATAAATCCAGGAAAAAAAAGCTGTTAAACTGGTGCAGTTACAGTGGGGAATGTAATTTCGCATGTATGGCACAAGTTTTTCTTATCATCCTTATCGTAAGATGCCCAAAGGCCCCAACTAGCTTGTTTTGCCAGGACTAAACAACTGTGATATATCCAGAAAAGAGGGAGAGATGTATGAATGCACATGTATCATCTCTGATCCTTGCAAGACTGATTTGCAAAAAGGGACCTGACTGCTTAGTTTGTCTCYRTTCCSCTTTTCTTCCTCAATGTTAGGAGAGGTTGGAAGCTGTAAAACAACAACAACCAAAAAACCCCMAAAAAACTGTTTWTCTTTGTTTTTGTAGTACAGATGAAGGACCTGGACGTATTTTCCAGATGTGTTCAATGGCTCAGCCTCTCCCTGCATTGAGAGTTTGGGGGCAGCTCCTAAAAATCCCACTTCCGGGCCCARATTCTTCCTCCCCGCTAAGACGGAGGGTGGTACGGAGGCGCCAGGGGCAAGCTGTCTGAGCCAGGGAGCAGGTCCCCAGCCTCGTGTCCTCAGCGGTGAGTGGATGGTCTACAGCTTGCAGGCACCACCACGACCTGACAGTGCTTCTCTCTCTTGCCTGGACTGGAGAGGGAGGCTGCCCTAGACACGTCCGTTGAGGTGGGAGAGTCCCAAAATAACCTTTTTTCTCTTATTCTGTCCTTTTCCCTAAGGTGCTAGGCTTGCTGGCACTGGGAGACAGAAGCCACCATCCAAGAGGGATCATAAAATGAGGTCATTGCACCACTTGGTATTATGTGCAGATAGGCCTTTAGCGCCATTTGGCTGGTTTTGACTTTTCCTAACAAAAAGGAGACTCCCGGCTCTCCGGCATGCTCCCAACACCCCCCTTTCCCCCAGGCACGGGCAGTAATATTGCTTTGGAGCCATTCGGCAGGACGGCTGGTGGGGTTCGTTGCAATGTAGAGACCCCGGCATACCGTCCCTGCACCCAAGGCGGGCAGTTTCAAAACCCAACCTGTGAAGACAGAGGTTCTCCTTCCACCATGGCTGGGCACCGTGGGAGCGCTGGGGCTGCAGACAGGCATAAAACCCCCACTGGTAGCGCACCGGCAGTGGAGGAACTTGGCCTGAGCRTGCCCCCATATTGCAGCGAACGGAGGCTGCCCGGGGCAGAAGGAAAGGGGGATTGCAAGGGGATTGCAGGGGGGCTGCAAGGGGATTGCCAAGTTTCACTCTAACTGCTTGCCCGGGCGGCACTGGGATAGGGACTTGCTTTCGGAGAGCCAGACAGAAGGATTGGCTGGGCGTGAAGTGCACCCCGAAATCCTTGGGATCTGCAGGAGGCGGCCACACACTGGGATGTGTTGGGACTGCCATCCGCTTGGCAGGCACGACGGCTCTGCCCGCGCTACCAGACTGCCTGCCTTCGCCTCTGCGCCGCGTCCGCTTCCAGCGCTTTGCAGTTATAGAACCGCTCTGCTTCGCTGCTGCAGCTCCCGAGGTCAGGCAGGAGGGAGACGACGCCGAGCCGTAAACAAATCACGGGCACGGCAGTTTCGCCTAAGTTCCCTTTAAATTCTCAGGGCCGGGCTGCAAACATATCCCGTGTCACGGGGAGAGATGGGGCCCCGGCGCGGCAGGGCTGGAAGCGAGAGATGCCGGACCGCTGGGCTGGGACGGGAGCCGCTGCCGCTCTGCCGTCGTTCGCTGAGTGTTTTAACAGCTCCTCGTCCGTGCAGCCTGCAGCCCCGGCTTAGCAGAGCGCGCGCTGAAGCCGGTGAGAGTCAAGCAGGTGCGCCTGCTTTGTCGCGGCGGGGTTTCAGCGGCGGTACGTCCAAGGAATAGCAGCAGGTTGCGTGTTCGGCTGTTATTTTGCGTGGGGATGCGCTGCTGTAAGACGGGCGGAGGGCTGCGGTGGGACTGCGGGAGGATCCCACCGCACATCCTTCGCGAGGCACCGGCCTCGGTGCAGGAGGCGACATGCCTTCCCCGCTCGTTTAAGGGCTAACGCGCCCCCACGGACGGCTCGCAAGGATGAGGGGGAAAGGGCCGGAGAGCTGTGCAGTAAAAGCCGGCTCGCACCGTGGGCTGCAGCAAGCCTCCGGCTCCCCCGGACGGTCTTTTGGAGCAGATTCTTGGATTTCCTTATTAGAAAAATAGCCGCCGCGTGGCAGGGTCTCCCTCGCACTCCCTTTTGTCCAGGTTGGTGCTCAATCAGATCGTTAACTGTGCTCCCCCGTGAAACACTTTGTTAAGAGGCAGCTACAGCGGCCGTAAATAAATATGGGTAATTCAAGAAGATGGGGCCTCAATTCGGTCTTTAAATTTGGCTTTAAAATGCGAGGTGACYGAAGGGAAGGTCCGTTTCCCAGCGTTAATGGCTGCGGAGGATGGCAGACCCGAAACCGCCCCGCTTTTGCCCCTGGAACCTGTCGCCTTGGCGTGGGGTGTGACGAGCGGCCGGGTGCTCAGCGGGGCACCCGCGGCTCCACCTCCGCTTCGGTCCTTTCCTCCCTGAAACCTGCCCCTTGGGGCTAAGCCTTGCTTTCTCCGCAGGTCCTCTTTTCTTGGTGTCTGAACGTTTTTGCTGCTGTTCTCGGGGCTTTTCCCATCTTTCTGCTGCCCTTCCCTTGCGGCTGCGGTTGGCCAGGCGACGGATCGGCAGAGCTGCGCCAAAGCCGTGCTGGCTGCAAGAGGCCAGGCACTGCGCATAGTACCGCTGCAAGCCGGGATGGCGGTTTGCATGCGCTGAAGTGGTCCGTGCTCAGCAGTTTCYTCCAGCATCGCATTTAGCAGACTTCTGACTGTCTTTATTTCCATCCCCTGGGCTCCTCGCAGTCTTTCCCAACACGCAGGCCGATGCTCGACCGACCTGTTCTGAAAATCCTCCCATGCGGAGCCTCTCCAGGCGATCTTTGCGGTGATTATATAGGGAGATACTCTTCTCTGAGCTGAATTTTCCTTGCRGTAATTCGGTGGACATGGAGAATAATGCGTTCCCCTCCTCTCTGCAAGCATTCTTCTGTATTTGAAAGCTGTTATTATATCCCCTTCAGCCTTCGCTTTGCTAGACTAAACAACCCCTGTTCTTTCAAACTTTCCTCCTAGGTCATGTTTTCTAGATCACATTTTTTAGACAAATTGTTATTGCTGTCCCCTGAACTCTCTCCAGACAGGCGGGAGCGCTCTTGGCACGGTCCCGCTGCTCCTTGCCGAGGCTTTACGGCTCCACGGGGAGCGGAAGGAGTTATTTCCCGTGCTCCGAAAGACCAACCTGGCCCTCGGCAGGGAGAAGGCATCTCCTGCTCTTGGTGCATCCTTGCAGCTCCCTCGGGAGGTCTTAGCCCCCCTCGCCCCAGCGTGAACGTGAAGTTAAGGCTGGGAGCACCTTTACTCGGCATGGGYTGGAAGTCACATCCTCGACCTGGAGCCTGGTGCTCTGTGACCACAAAGGCTACGCAGAGCTCTGAGTATCTGCAGTGATGCTGTGCAAAGAAATCTTGGCTTGCAAATGGGTGAAAGGCATCCCTATTACAGATAAAAACAAATTTGGGCATCTCCAGACTAAGTCAGTTTTGTGAGACAGAAGCGAAGGGAACTTTTTCTTTCCGCTGAGGTTCACCTCATTCCCTCCTGTGGTGCAAGCGCTCCTTTGACTTTGCTTCAAACAGAGTGGGAAAATTCAACCGTGGCAAGCGGCGTGAAATGCGGGACACTTCTTAAATGGATTTAGTTTAGACTTGGCCAAGCTCATCTCAGAAGTGAAACGTCTCTGATGCTTCCCCCTCTTCCTCCTGGCCTCCGTGTGGGCGGCAGCGGGGCTAAGCTTTCTCCCAAGGGGGGTTCGGGGGAGACAGCAGGGTCAGAGCCGCAGCAGCCGGGGGCCAGGGGTGGCCCTCGGTGGCGTTTCCGATGGCCCCGGCCACGTGATTTTCTGGGTGAGTTGCTGCTGGAGCGCTTGAGGTGTGCGCGTGGAGCCTGCCAAGCGTGCTTGGAAAGACACCTTTCTTTGGCCCTCTGCAAGGGAAAAGTCTCCCRCTCTGTTAGATGCAGAAATTAAGGTATCTGGCTGATCTCGGGCTTGCTTCGTTGTACTCTGCCGAGGGTGCGCGCTATTGCGCCCTTAGGTCCGTTCGCTGGTGACCCTGGTATAGGTGCTCAGTGCTGGATTCGGGTTACAATCAACGTTTTCCCGGCGATTCCAGATCTTAAAAATGCGTGTGCTTAATTATCATCAGGCCATCTGGATGAACAGCCAAAATGTCCCCCGGACCTAATAATCGCTGATTAAACCTTGCAGTGTGAGCTGTCCCTCGTTCGAAATGGTTTCCCTGCGCGCTGGCCAGCGCTTTGAGGAGGAGAAGCAAAAGCGCCTGCTGTACGCGGTGCAGGGCGCTGGCAAGGGGACCGGGGACCCAGGGCTCTTGCAAAAACCCAACATGCGAAGCGCTGGGTCTGCCTTCCCCATCTGCAGCTGCAAGTGAATCTGTGGAGTTGCCCACACCAAAATTGCAAAAAAGGCCAGGAAATGGAGATCAGCCCTCATATCACTTAAACAGTTCCCAGTCAAAGCATGGAAGCTGTGTTGGAGGGTAGCAGAGAGCAGAGTTATTCCTGGCCACCCGTGTCCCCGAGGCGCCCAGCACACAAGGCTGCTCCTCCCAGCATGTCCCCGAAGAGCACCCGTGGTGGCAAGGCAAGGGCCATCATCGCAGCTCCCCTGTACCTCGGGACTCTCGCCGGCCCGGCACGGCTGCTCCAGATGTCCCCGAGAGCTCGTTTCCCTTAGCTGTCGTCTGACAGATCCGATTAAGGCCCCATTCAGCCGTCGGCAGCCGGGATGCAAATTCAGACGGGCTCCACCGGGAATCCCGCCGTTATCCCGTGAAGGAGTCGCCTCTCGCTCCCTGGGGGACGTTCAGCTCCTCCGTGRCGACACGGAAGAGGCCGGGGAGGGAGGGGGAGCGACCAAGGTGGGAAACGGCGCAGGCGGGATCGAAACGCAGGAGAMAGCAGCTCCGGCAGGGAGGAGGCGTTTGCCAGGATAATCCTCGCTCGCGTGGCAGCGGCGGCGGCGGGGGGAAAGCGGGCAGGTGGCTGTGAGTCCCRCGGCGCAGGACTACCGCCAAGCAGACGTGCCGGCAGGGAGGCTCAGGTGGCGGCAGGGCTGGTTTAACGCTCTTCCCACCGAAACCAGAGGTTGGGGTGGCTTCAGGAAGCCACGCGGCGGCCTTGGGAAGTGCGTCCTTTCCAAAACAAAATGTGGCTTTTTCCTTTCCTAACCCGGCCTCTCGCTTTTCCTCCTAGGGCATTCGGGGGTTGCCTTCGCTTAACTTTCCTCTGCGGTCATAAAATCGAGAAACATCTTGATTAAAGCAGAAAAGCAAACAAGCAGAGATTCTCACTTTATAACGTGGCTCCGGCAGCTGGGACTTGGGGAATAAAGCCAAACAGTGCAAGGGCTGGGATAAAATATTGACAGCGGGTTGTACTGAAGTGCCAGAGCCCTCGCTGGTGCCACGGAGCAAAGGATGAGGCTGGGATGGGCACTTCTGAAAGACCTTTTTGACCATTTTTGCAGTATCAGTTGATCATTTTAAGGCCAAGTCCAAAGAAACACTGAACCAGACTGTAAGCAGGGTTGATAACGGCAGGCCTTGTTCTCGTTAATGTTTGGCAGGCGACAGCTAATGCCAAAGGAGCTGAGCTCTTGATGAAATGTAAGCAGCTTTTGTTAAGGGAAAAAGCAGTTTATTCTTGAATTGTGGACTGGGTTGTTGGTTTTTTTAATTAATTTACAAAGTCGTAAATTCTCGGCGATTGCATAAGGGGTGTGCGTCATGTTGAAAACCGTGCTGATGGTGCAGGGCGCTCAGGATTTGGTCTGCGCAGGGCGAGTGTCGAAGAACGGCGAGGAGAAGAGTGCCAAAGCAAACACTCTGCGTTTCGTTTGGGCTGGAATGTATTTCCTTTGAAAGAGCTTGCGAAATGTGCTGTCCTGAGCTTGTAATGCAAGCGCTCACTGCTGCCAGTCGTCAAGCCTACATGGAGATAGCCAGAAAATAGCCAGAAAACCCCCAGAAAGCCGGCCGGGGCCTGGGGAGAGGTGGGGAGAGCGGAGCGTCTCGCTCGTGGGAGGGTGCTGAGCTGCCTCCTCGCTTCTCCGCTGTCTGGTTGAAGGCTTTCCGGGCCGGAGGCTGATGGAAAGCACCTTGCAGGAGCTCAGGGCTTGCCGAGCGCGCGGGGGAGCCCCAGCGGGCTGCTTTCCCAGGCGGGGAAGTTCATCGGGGCTACATGGAAAGCTGGAGCTGTCTCTCCTGGCTCCTCTCCAAGTCCGACTCCCTGGATATCTGCAGTGAGCTGCTCGCGACCTGACCCTCCAGCTCTTTTTCTTCCTACAGGGAACTCCAGTGGGTGGTCTCTGGCTTTGCTTGGTTTTTTGCTCCTTCTGAACCTCAAGCAGTGAGACACACGGTGCCTGGGGACAGGCGCCTTCCCCTGGCCGGGAGGAGCCGTGGGAGGGCAGCTCGGTGGTGGTGCTGGACTAGCCCGTGTCCGTGCACGCCTGCCTTCTCCTGGCCAAGCTTAGGGCTGCGTTCAGATGGGCCTGTCACGTGTGTCACCCTGGGACCTGTGGCTCTGCAGCGTGGRGACGAGTCTGAATTAGTTGGTGGCCCTGTTTTCAGCTTTGTTCTTTATTAACTCCTTCAGAGCATGTCATCCTTGTGCAAGGTGTGGGCGCCGGATCATGGCACCCTAGTTATTTCAGCGTGCGGGAGACCTCAGGTTACCTCCGACGCATGAATTTGTCGCTGGGTATCACTAGTTATTCCTGTCAAGTCGCAGACAGCATAGACATATGGAGAAGGAAGTCATGAAAAGCATCTAACGTTCCTTGGAGTCCAACTCAAAACACCTTAAATTGGTGCGATTTCCCCAAAGGGGGAACCAGCTGCTTTCTTTAAAAAAAAATAAAAAATCAGCCTCTTGGGTGGCTCTTTAGGAGGGCATCTGAAAGACCAAGGTTTTTTTTAAAGCAGAAGTGCGCAGTCTCAGGCCAAAACGAGCTCTTCTTGCTGCGTCTCTGCCGACAGAAAACTCTCCTCCTTAACTCTCTTTCCTTTCCTCCTTTCCCCTTTCCCTGCGAAGGCCTCTCTGCAGACGGCGGAGCCAAGCGCCAGGAGCATCTCTCCAGGTTCTCGATGCCGGACCTGAGCAAAGACTCTGGCATGAACATCTCGGAGAAGATGAGCAACATGGGGACCCTGAATTCCTCCGTGCAGTTTCGAAGCGCCGAATCCGTCCGTAGCCTCTTGTCCGTGCAGCAGTACCAGGACATGGAGCCCAACCTGCACAACCTCGCCAGCCCCATCGGGTACCGAGAGCGGCCGTCGCACGGGCGGATGCACCAGAGCTTCGACTACGGCAGCGGGGTGCCCGGCAGCAAACTGGCCGCGCAGGACGGCGCCAGGCACACCCCCATGAGCGAGCGCACGCGCCGACGAACTAACCTGCGGGACGACGACCGGCATTACCGCCCGCACAGGCCTCGGCGGTCTCGCCGCTCCCGTTCGGATAACGCCCTCCACCTCGCCAGCGAGCAGTGCTGCCGGCTGAAGGAGCGGCCGTCCCTGCGAGCCAGGGAAGACTACGACCAGTTCATGCCCCAGAGGAGCTGCAGAGAGGCCAGGGAGCACGGTCCCCGCAGGGACGTCTACGGCCAGTGTCCGCGGACCGTGTCGGATCTCGCCTTGCAGAACCACCTGGGCGAGCGGTGGGGGCCCTACTTCGCCGAGTACGACTGGTGTTCGACCTGCTCCTCCTCCTCCGAGTCCGACAACGAAGGCTATTTCCTCGGGGAGCCGATTCCGCAACCCGCCCGGCTCCGGTACGTGACCAGCGAAGAGCTGCTGCACAAGTACGGCTCCTACAGCGTGCCCAAGTCCTCCACCTTGGGCGGCAGAGGACAGTTACACAGCCGGAAGAGGCAAAAGAGCAAAAACTGTATCATATCCTAATGGCATCCTTGCCGGGCACCTTCAGAGAATGTAAATTTACTCACAATTGCACTGTTTTAGATCATGTAAGCGCTTTTGTTGTAACAAAAAGACCTGAAGATTAGGGCTTTGTAAGAAGGTTGTAGACTGGCTTCTATAAATAGTCATAATCGTGGGCACGGTGAATATATTTTGCACATCTTACTTTGAGGAAAAAAAAAAAAAGTTCACTTTAGCCTGTAATATTTACCTAGTAGTTTTTCCTCTTTCTCCCAAATACTGCCACCCTTTAAAGTTTCGTTGGTCCATATGTTTTAGTTACCACTGTTTCCTATAACCATCAGTTCGCTAGTAGCTTTTGCTTTTCACCACGCTTTTGTTTTTCATTACCCATTTTGGTAAGTAATTTGTCTCTCAGACAGTGTGGGAGCCTAAGTTATTTCCATGATTGTTGTAAATGCAATGTAAATGAGAGTTTGGAGAAAATATTTTTGTATTTTGTAATATCAGAGGAATTTCTATATCTTAGGAGTCACTGGGAAAATGCATGCACATTCATAACTGTTTTCAGCCAGAGCTAAACAAATGGTACTTTGGAATCCCCTTTTCATTTCATCATCAGATTTCTTAAGTATATCAGTGAATTTTTGAGTTGTTATTTGTTTGAGGTTTTTTTAACTCTTTTTTTTTTTTAAGTTTGTTTTGTTTCCTGGTAAATGAAGAGAACATTTTCTGATTCATTAAATCTTGAAGAGGCCTCGGTGGCATTTTGAAGTCTGCTCACACCTGTGATTTTCAGGTACCGCTCTATCAGTCAAATACAGGAATCCTGACAGTTGCAAAAGTGACTTTTTTTTGTTAAACAGAAAAGACCAGAACTACCAAATGTCTGCAAAGTTGTAAATGACCAAAGCTGGAGAAGGAATTTTACATCTCTGTAGAGAATGCTGAAGTTACTAAACGTTGAACTATTATTTGGAGTAAATAAAAGTGTAATGGTGCAATTGTGTGATGTCAGCATGACGTTGTTTTGAATATAGACTTGTCTTATGGTGCTCTAGTTTCCTGGGTTATGTTAACTGCTGTTCATTACCAAGTGGAAGTTTCAATATTGCCTACTACCTAACGCGTTAAGAGAACGACTGCAAACTACTCCCAGCGGGCCTGGTCCTGCCCTGGCGAGGCGCCCTCGCCYCTCCGAGGCCGCTTCCCGCCGGGCGCTCGTTCCCAGGGCGGGATCAGGCCCCGATCCTGGAGCTAGAACAAACCGATGGAAGCATCGACACGGTCGAGTGTCATATAAATAGGGCTCAACTGTATTGTRTTATGGTGGATGTGAGTTTTTCTCTGTATGCTTTCAAACCATTGAGGTACTGGCGTGGAGCGGCGTCCCGGCGCCTCGCCCGGCCGGCCGGCTGGCGGAGGAGGAGGCYGGCGTCGCGCGGGATTGCGAACGAGCGCGGCTTCTCGCGGCCGTTCCCAGCCTCTGCTGCTGTGTTTTGGCACCCGGCTCCCCCCCGTTGCCGTCGGCAGAGCAGGAGCGTTGGCAAAGCGGCTCTCGGCCCCCGCGGATGCGGCGGGGCGCCGCGGCGGGGAGGGTTACGGAAACCTCCGCTTTGAGCCGCGCTGCTCCCGGGAGACGTGGCCCCGCTGCGCGGCACTCGTCCCGAAAGCTTTAGGAGCATCTCGGGCTGCCGGAGCGGCTCCRGAGAGCCGGCCCGCCAGCCCCGGCCCCGTGGCGGAGGGGCTGGATGCGGCCCGCCGCGGGGCTGGCGCTGGCCCGGGCGCCCCGGCCGAGAGCGTGGGAGCAAAGCGTTGCCTCCTCAAAGCGGCAGGTGCCGGAGACCTTTGACGATGGAAGTCTCCACACCACAGACTATTGCTAGGAATTTTTTTGTTGTTTGTAAAGGACAATGTGATAATTATTATTCCTTTAAAAAGAAAAAAAAAACAACACTTAAGTATATTTAAAAAAATGTTTTTTCCAGTTGGAATAAATGGAAATATTCATCCAAAGGGAAGAGTCTCGTGTGTATGTTTTTCTTTTTAAGGCGTGTTTGTTAGTTGCAAAGTGGAATAACTTCTTTTATTTACATTTATATATATTATAACTAAAGCCTAGGAACGAGCTCGGTCCCATCCCTGGCGTCACTGCGGTGGGCAAGGAAGCCCAGCGGAGGAGCGGTCCTCGGCGGCGGATCGGCCCGCTGCGCACAGCGCGCCTTCCCGACCGGTGCTGGGCTAGTGTGACCCTGATTGATTGATTTTGCAGTGTTAAAAAAGCCAAATCGTCACCAGGCGCTATTCAGTCTAGCTCAGCTGACACCCCTAGCAGGACTCCGGTTTACCCTGAATGAGACTTCAACCTGTAATTTATAAATAACAGCCTTTTTCTTACCAAGATCGCGGATCTGTAGATGTTTTCCAAAACAGGCCTGGTAAGTAGGGTAGGGGTATTGCTTCCAGTGACAAGTATGACACTAACTACGGGTTCTTAGATAACTGGCTTTTAATATGTGCAATTTAATTCATTGTCGCTGATTAAAGCACAATGAACGTTGTCTGTCACCAGATCGGAGGGCCTCGCGCGGCTGAGCCTCCCGAGGCCTTAACGCCCGAGCCGCGCAGCCGAGGGCGAAGAGCGAACCCCCAGCGCTGCTCCGCGCGGCTGCTTGGTGCCGCGCCGAAAAGCCGACGTTTGGCTGTTTTCCAAGGTGCGGAGGCTCGCTGGCCATCGGAGGTGGTGACTGCTACACCTTTTCCCCTGCAGTTGCTTAACGGCGCTCAGGTCCTGCATGGTGCCATAAGGTGACCGACGTTTTTAGTTCTTTGTAACACGAAGCGTAGGACGCACAGGGGACACGGGACATGAAAAGGGGATGTCACGTGCTGTTTCTTGGCTGGGTCTTGAAAAAAATGGCTAAAAACCTGGACACTTAGCACGCGTGCATGGAGAGAAGGGTAATTTAATTACCGCTGTGTGGGCGTTTTCCCCCGTGCGATGACGGGTACCAAGGCGGCTCCCCGAGGCGGCGGTGGTGCAGGGTCTCCCCACACCGGCGTCTGCCGCCGGAGAGGCCATCTCGGTGCTCTCTGCAGGCGGCTGGCGGTTAAACCAGCTTTAATATTTCCCCCGGGAGCAGARCAGACAAAGCGGTGAGATGAGAATAGCCCAGGTGATGCTCCCCTCCACTACGTCCTTCGCCCACACAACGCAGAGGTCTCGCATCACGTTTTAGAAGGACGGTGTCGGGAAACTACCAGGTCGGTAGGAATTTCAGCAATAAGAGTGCAAACCCAGGTTTCAAACCTTTTTTTTCTTTTTTTTTCTTTTTTCTTTTTGCATATGGCCTCCAGAAGTCCTCTATATGCTTCAGTGCATGAGGAAAGAATACGATCTTTTTTTTTGTTTGTTTGTTAGCCTACTCAGGCTGTGATTAAGCATTTCTGACAAACCCACTGAGCTTGAGGGATGGAGCTACAAGCCTGTAAAATGCGGCTCCGTAGCCATCTGGCCCTGCTGGTTTGCCTTTCTGCRCACGCGGTGTGCAGGGTCGCTGGCGCCTGGCGGGAGCAGGAGGGCACTCAGGCGTTTTCTTTAACGTCTCGGAGAAATTCGTAACTTTGCTAAATGAAAAAAAAAATCRGATCAGGTGCATTACTTGCTGCCACAATTTTCTTCCATACAAGACGTGCGCGGCATCTCACTGGGGCTGGCGCCTTCCCTGGGGCTGCTTTAGGTGAAGGCAGCCGGGGCGGCATGGCGAGGCTCAGCCGGCACGCACAGATGATCCAAGAGTTTCTGCTGGCTCTGTTAAAAAATAATAAAAAAAAAATCTATAAATAAAAGACACAAAACATGATGGAAGAGGACAGACTACACGCCTGTGGGTGACAAGGCTGGGTTTTTCAGGGTTTCTTTTTCTCCGAAGGCGAAGCTGTGGGATGCTGCATGCTAGCTGCAGTATGGCACTGAGCAAGCGGTTTCCTCCATCCCTCTGAAAATGATAAATGATGCAACGAAACCTGCCAGAGCCCTTGGGATCGCGTCTCGCCTCCAGCGCCGGCGGCCGGGCTGGGTCGGGGAGTCTGGCTCTGATGCTCAGGCCACGCTCGGGCATCCAGCGCACGGAGACCCATTTTTCAGGAGGCCAAAAGCCACGCGACCTCGAACCCACCCGGACAAATCGTGCCCTGTGCACGGCTTTGGGAAGGGTCCCGCAAGCTGCTGATGTGAACAGGAGCTGAACGCACTCGGGAGCTTTGAAAGCCGAGCTGCGCACGAAGGTGCCTGCACGCGGATCAAAGGGAGGGGAGGTTTGCCGCAGCGCTCAGTGCAGCTTTAATTAATGAGAGCAGCTAGATGAAGGCTGAGGAAGCTGGAAAAAATCCTGCCAGATGCCAGTTACTTCAGTATAGCTCTGTAAACGCAGCCCTAGCCAGCGCAGCCTGAGCTTTCCCCTTGCACCATTAACACAAGCCGCGGAGCTGGTCCTAGCTAGCYGAAGGGCTGGTGCTGCCTGCGCTTGGCGCCTGCTCCGTTCTATTTACTCCTCTGTATTTGCCCCTTATTCTTCCAGTGTCTCCCAGGCTTGTCCTGCGCACCGCCTCCTCCCTCCAAGCCCCCAGGCCGCGGCAAAGGGGACCCCGTCTCCCTCGCACCCCCCCCCCCCCCCSCTTTCCCCGGCTCGTTCAGCAGACGTGCAAACCGCAGCCCGACGTGTTTGCACAGCGCCGAGCGCGGCCAGCAGCCTGCAGCAGCGCTGGGGCCGGCAGCTAATCACCACTGCTGGGCTAGGAGTCGCCACTCTGTCCGATAAACTTTGCTTCTTTTAGGGTTTAAAAAAAACAACAGCCCTGTTCCTCGCTTTTGCGCACAGTTAAACAGTTAAGCTATTCTTGAAATCTAGGCTGCCCTCGTTCTCCCGGAGATTATCTGCCACAGATATCTGTCCTCCGCTACGGGGAGAGTCTCATTAGCCAAGAGCAATTTCAGAAGACTTTTTTATTTTAAAGATTAAATTTTTTTTTTTTTTGGGGGGGGGGGGAGAGATCCCATTTGCCTTTACCACCTGACAGCATGGTAAAGAATAGACCTTATGCAATGTATCTTCAACCTAGATCCTTACAACTATTTAAGGCTTCGGCTCCTGTGTGGTTACAAGGGAATCGTGGCCAAGGCTGCGCAGGGCTGTGAGCAAGGACCTGGAGAGCTGCGTCCCGTTTCCAGCCTCATCCTGCAGCGGTGCCTTTGCAAACTGCACCTTATAACAACATTTTCCCGTAAGGACTGTACGGAGGGCCCTAATGCAGCCACCGGAGTGGGAGCAGGTTTTATTTCTCCGTTTTGCAGCAGTTCTTCCTCGGGCCAGAGCCAGAGACCCCAGCCCGCCCCGGCCACGCGTGTGAGCTCACCAGCCCGCATACTGCCGCTACCCATTTTCCGAGTTACAGCCGCATGGTTTGATCATCTCTCTTTGCTCTTCTGAGTGCCAGATCTTAGCTTTTCATTCCTTTTAAACTGGCTTCAAACAAGCACTAGCGAGACAAAGTCTGGCAGCTTTGCTACTGCGGGTTTCCCTGTACGGGTGTTTTTGCTTTGGAGAGGCTCGCTAGCACCTGCCCGAGGATCCTTTAGGAAAGGCCTTCCCATTTTCCACACCTATATTTCTATCTTACACAAAGAAAAAGAATTTAAAAAAGGGAAATTCCTTTATTAGCAGGCAGGTAGTGGCAGATGCCGACGTTTGGCTKGCTGAGCATCAAGCCCTAGAGCACCCTACCTCGAGCCGAGGATGCAGGGCTGCATCTCTGCGCAGCACAGAAACACGCAAGGTTGGTTTGTCGGAGGCTGCTGCTTCCGTCCCGTGCCACGGGGCTGGGAGCCGAGCCGCGTGCCGGCCCTCGGGGCTTCGGCTCCTCCTGCCCGCCGGGCACCGCGGCCGCCCTGTGCCGCCCATCCGCCTCCCCACCTTTCTGCTCCTTCGCTCGGCACTGACGGACCAGCACATTACCAGCCTCCCCGGCCCTGGCAAAAGCCACGGTCGCTCGCCAGCACCTTCTCGGGACAGTTTTTCCCTGTCGTAAAAGCAAATATTTATGTCTGCCGCTCTCTTAGAGGATCTGGATAGGGTCAGCTTTTTAAGCAAGGCTTAGCCGAAAGAACTGATTTATTAAAATGGATAAACAAAGCCCTGTGAAGCAAGTTAGTTCAGTCTAAATAAAGTATTAAACGCTGAAGAGTGCACATCAGCTTACAGCATATACACACACACATACACTATATATATATATATATATATATATATATACACACACACACACACACACACACACACACACACACACATCATTCATGCGCTCAGATACGCAGTCAGTTGGACTGTGAGCCTGCGTCAGCCCTGCTGGCACCGAGCTGGGCTATGTGTATATTAGGCTGCGCCTATTAGCGCATGCACTGATTTTTAACAGATTCTAGTCCAACGAGCGGCTCAGGCCGGCCCAGCCCCATCAGAGCAGCACCCGTGGGTGCCGGCCCATGCCCTCAGCACCCCCACAGTGGGGGACGCAGCCCTGCCCCTGCGCTCGTGCCTCAGTTTCCCCTTCCCCAAAGCGCACTTGCAGTGCTGCCGTAGCAGCGAGGGGCGAGACGCTGCCCWAGCGATCCTGCCCCCTCGCTGGCGGCCCCTTGCACGGCGCCTGGGCCAGCGCATCCCCGGCCGTGTGGATTTAACACGCTCGCTTCGGGTCAGAGCCCCTTTTTCCTCTTTTCGGAGCGTGCACGATCGGGCCCTGGCTGCCGCCGCAGCTCGTTGCCCTCCCGCCTAAGCGCCGTTTAAGCTCTTTACAGCTCTAAAGAACTCAGTTCATCTGTTCGCAGGATTTTTTTTATTCTTTTCTGTAAGTCAGCCTTTAATTGTCAATTATTTGCTCACGAGTACTCTTTTACGGTTGACGCTGGAGCAGAGTCAAGCAGTTTTTATTTTGGTACTTGGTTTAATTAGCTTTTTTTGGAGCAGAGAGGCAGGGAAGCGCACTATTCTTGCTGCTCATCACATATTCATTATTTACATTTTTCAGTATCCCGAGTAACTCGGCGCAGAAAACAAATAAACGCAGACTGAGACGCACGCAGAACATCTGGAGGCGCCCTAATTGCTCGTGCTCGCCGGTGAGGCACGAGCGCGCCGCGGCGCCGCAGAGCTCAGGTGCGGGGCCGGCTGCGGGAATGCCCGGCTCCATCCTCCTCCTCGCTCCCGGCCGGCCTGCTGGCGAGGGCGGGGATGCCTGTGTATTTTTGTAAAATACCCAAACGTGATAACCTCCGCTTTAACTTCGGCTGGGGCTCACCAGCTGGCGGCACACGGCCGGACTTCCCGGCTTTGGCCTTTTCCGTTCTTGCACAATTTTTTTCCCTTTTCTCTCCGAAAGCGCCGAGCTGTGGAGAAGCCATCTGAGGYGCATGTGTGCCGGTGCCGGGGAGCGCCCGGGCGGCCTACCTTCAAATCCAGGTGCCTCCAAATCCCTGCCCCCCCAGCCCCGCATCCCATCCCGTCCCAGCCCTATGGGGTCGATGTGGGCGAAGCGGGGAAGTTTCGGGTTCCCGTTCGGCAGCGGCGGCAGCCTTGGCGCTTTTGGCGCACAACAGTAAATACGGCTGGTCGAGGCGGCTCTGCTGAATAATTTCCGCGACGACTCTCCAAAATAGCACCCCCTCCCAACCCCCCCCCTCCTCCGCCAGGCGCCGTGCCAGGGGAGCAGTTCATGAAGATTTAAGAAGTTTGCAGACCCTCGTAACAGCGGCGTTTCGAGGCCGCGTGAGCTCTCTGTGTCTCACTGCCGGCAGCAGCAGCGGGGCAGCTGAGGCCGCGGCTGCTCACTGCACAGGTGGGTGCTTGGTAGGAGGCGATGCTGAGTGGATTGGCTGGTGTGGGGACCCCCGTGCCCCTGCCAGCCACCAGTGCTGCCACCGGGAGAGCCAGGGAGGGAGGGGTGAGAGAGGAAACAACCATGGGAAGGACGGAGGAGGGAAGGGAGGGAGAGAGAAAGAGAAAGAGAAAGAGAAAGAGAGAAAGGGAGAAAGAGAGAGAGAGAGAGAAAACAAAAGAGAGAATGAGAGAGAAAGAGAAAGAGAAAAAGAAAGAAAGGGAGAGAGAAAGAAAGAAAGAGGAAGGAAAAGGAGGGAAAGGAAGGAAGGAAAGAGAGAAAGAAGGAAAGAGAGAGAAAAAAGGGGAAGGACAAGCAGGGAAAAGGAAGGAAGGAAACAAAAGAAAGAAGAAAAAAGAAGGAAGAAGGGAAGGAGGGGAGGAAGGAGGGAAAGAAAAGAAAGGAAGGAAGGAAGAAAAGGAAAAAGGAAAGAAGAGGAGAGAAGAGAAAAAAGACAAGAAGGAGAGGAAAAAGGGAAAAGGAAAGGAAGAAGAAGAAAAGAAGAAGGAAAGGAAGCAAGAGGCAGAAGGGCAGGGCAGGGGCAGGGGGCCGGGGAAGCAGCCAGACCCGGGCTGCCACGGGGGCCTCTGCGCCCAGCCGCCCTCCCGCAAGGCTTCGCCGGGCGGAAAAGCCCCCTGTGCCCCGCGGTGCCCGGCACGCGTGTGGCATCAGAGGGACCTGGAAGGAAACCGGGATGAAGAATGAAACAAATTCAGGAACAGGCAAAAATAACAGAAAACTAAATAGGAGGCTGAGATCAAACGTGCGGGGACCTGGTGCACGCCAAAGGGCTTGGGCAGGGGGTGTTCTCCAGGTGGTAGGTCCTCCCTCCGGGGCTTCACCAGGCCTGTCGTCCCTGTGCACAGGGACTCCCAGGAGGGCTGAGGTTTTGTTCCTGGTAAAAATAAAGAGGCTTGTTGCCCATAGAAACAATTTTCCCTTGGTGTGACTGGGACATGTCTTTTGGTAAGATAATCAGAGCAACCTTTGTGTGACCAAGCTGGCTGGAAGTGGAAAACACTCATTAGCAAGCCCAAATCTGCTCGCGTGAAGCAATCTCCATCAGCAGCAGGATCCCTTCTTCCTAATGAAAATAATTTTTTAACAGCACGCTGAAGAGCTTGCAATGTTTCCACGGGTCACAGCGAGGGGAGTTTGTTGTTCTGCTATTGCCGGAGAAAGCAAAAAGCTCCACCAGGAAGTCCCTTGCTAGCTGATTTTCTAAGGGACAAAGTATTTAAAGACTGAGTGGCCTTAGCAGAACAAACGATGGAAAATGTGCCTTCAGCTTTGACTCCTGCTCTGCTCCCAGCCCAGGACTAGGGCAGACTGGGCGTACTGGGATGTACTGGCACTGCTTTGAGAGCTCCCCTCGGCATTTCTAGCCAACTCCCTGCATGTCTGCATTAAAGCTCCCCTCCCTGGGAATAGCCAAGGACATATGAACACCCCGGCAATGGACCATTTTTTTCCCTGTCTCTCTCCCCTAACTAGAAACAAGCACGGATGCAGAAATGGGGAAAGTCTCCAGGGGATCCAGAGCTGCTGATCTGTGCAGCTTTAGGATCCACGGGGCTGTAGGATCTGGTGCAGCTGAAGGAAGCAGAAAGACTTTTCATTAACTTCTATTGCCAAAGGAACCACATACCTGCCCTGAAACAGTTACTGCAAGTTTCCCACTTCTAGTGCCTGCAGCTCTTTACATCTTCATAGYCCATCACTCACTGCAAAAGGCAAGGAAAGCAGACACTGCGCCGGAACGGGCACCTACCTCCAGCACTAAATGAATTTTCAAGGAGCAAGCACGAGGCTCTCTTGTGCATACGTGCACGCACATCCGCACACTGGGTTCTGCATCGCCACCGCCATCATTCATATGAAGAACGGTGAGGAAATAACACATTTTAATAACAGCATGAATACATCCCTCGAGCTCTGAATGATAAGGCAGTAATCAAATTTCACCAATGCGAAGCAAGATCCCACAACGCTCTGCTGAAGATAAGCCCGTCCCCAGGACCGGGTGATGCCCCCCTTCCCGCAGCGCCCGTGTTATGCTTGAAGAGTGATTTCTCCAACATCCACTACATTAAACTATGGTCAGAATATCCAGATCTAAATCAGCTCCTGATGCGCTTTCATCTAACAGTCCCGATAACCACATTGGCTTCATTTTCATACTGCATTATTTATTCAGCGTGCCTGGGGAAAGGAAGAGCCGCGTGAACAGTGGGAGCAGATCGCATCCCCACAAAGTAATACTTTGCTCTCCCTGATGCTTTACCAGCTTTTGCAGCGAAGGACCGAGCAAACTCATTGCCAGCCAGCAGCASCATGTTGCCCGACAGCCTCCAAAGCCCCCTGCCTGCCTGCAGAGCAGGGCTGCAGAGTACGGGCGGCGAAGCGGATTCGTGTCGGGAAAGCTGGGGCTGGCGGCCGAACCGAGGCGCAGCCCGGGCACCGCGCTTCTCTTAACAGGAGAGTCTCTTCGCCCGGGTCTCCCCGCGAATCACTGCAAAACGCTGCACGCGAGGTGCCTCCTCGCCGCTCGCCCGGACCGCGYGGCTCGGCGGCTGCAGCAGAAGCGGGGCTCAAGTGAGCAGTGACGCGTCGCTGAAATTACCTGGGACAGCTAAAGACACGCGGCTCCTTCGGCATCGCTGCTCGCTCCCTCGCACTCCTTATCCTTCCTCCTAGAGCACCGTATGATGCGGGGGGACAGACATTTTCTTAATGCAACCTTACGCCCGATTCTTAATTTACTGCCTCAAATTTTGGGTCTCTATTTCAGGCTTTCGGCGGCCTGAATTTGGCTGCAACCTGCAACCCTTCGGACAGGGAGGCTTAACGCTAGGCTTGATCCTTTTGTGCTTGCAAACAGCATTTGCACGAGCTAATTTGAATGTTGAGGCGGGCAAGCACTTAAGCAGGAACACGAATGTTCAGTGTGAGGTGCGCGAATACGGCTGTGGCTCTTCAGATGGGCCCATGCCATTCACTCAAGCAGGCAAGCGGCTGAGGATGAACTTACTGATGCAATAACGACACAATATTTCTGTAGCGCATAATCTGGTCCACCTAAATTAAGCACATGAAGTGGGTAGATGATAGAAAGTACTGTTGGACATGTGGTGGTGGTGACTGCAAAGTCCAGTCTGAGAAAGTGGGAAGAAAGCTCAACTGTTCCTTTTYACTTCATCTACAGTTTCAAGGTCAGCCATCCAGCCCTGTATATCAGGAGGAAAATGCTAACGCTTCTCCAGCTGTTCTTAGACAACTGCAATGTGCCGTTTAATTCCAAGGCCATTTGGTCCCTGTCTCAGACTTTCGACTGAAATCATACTGATTTTCAAAGAGGCTTAGGCCAGAAGAGTAAAGAGCATTTCAAGTTCTTGCAAAAATACAAGGAGATACAAGCTCCTGAGAGATTTTTTCTCCTACTTCAGCCCACATCTCCAGTCCCATAATTAGGTCTCCTGTCATTTCAGCTGATGCTCTGTCCCATTTATCCGCAGTTCTTCTGACCCTGTTTCCGTACCGCCCTCGAAAGAAAGGTGTTCCTGACCTTCAGTCAGGTGACTGAAATCTGGAGGAACTGCACCAACTTTGTATTTCGAATGAGACCATCGTGGTCTCCGAACAAGGACCTGCAGAGCTGATACGCCTCCCGCAAAACTGCCCCTGCGAGSAGATGACTATCCCCATCACTGAGCAGCACCAGGTGGAAAAAGTCGGATTTTTTCTGGCACGTACAAAATACAGACAGCGGCTGAGCACGCGCTGCAGCCCTCGACGGGGGAAGCTGCACAGGCGGCAGAGTGCAGAGGACACGTAGCTGTCCTGCATTTTAAATGAGAGCCAGAATTTATTAAGAGTGCAAACCCTTCCTGCCTGCGAAAYGGCACATGCTTGCAGACCGCTACGGTGCGGGGAAGCCGCGGCCCCGAATGCCGAACCTAAGACTAGATGAGCTGTGTGTCAACTGTGTCACCTTCTCTACCTGGTAGATGGCTGAGCGACGCTCTGCGCCCGGCGGCCGCACGCGGGAGAGCGCAGAAGCGGTTAACCCGGCTCCTGAGCAGCCTGGGCATCGCCATGGCAACTCGAACGGATGCAACACTTGTAATCACTTGTAAGTAACTGCAGCTTTCCAGAACGCGCTCCCAAGTAGTGCCTGCAATCAAGTTCTGTCCTGGTCATCTCCAAAGGGGCGGCGGGGTAGCACGTAAGGAATTAGTAAGCTTCAAATGCTGCAATTGTTGGCGCGTTTCCTGTGGATCAAAATCAGGCTGTTCCTTAAAAAGCACAATATTCCTCATAGCTCTCCGTTTTCGTTCTGCTAGTTCTAGTCTCAGAAACCAGGCCCACAGACCCTGAACCAAGAAGGGAGACCCGACMTCCCTAACCTGGCACGCGTTTCAGCTGCGGCACACCGAAGGAAGAAGCATCTGAAAACCTGCTAAAGAGCTTCTGGAGCAAAAAACTAAAACAAAACAGCTTTCTTAGCAAACGTATCCGAGACCCGATCTCARCTTCTAGGTCAGAGGTTCAGCCCTGCACACAATGCCGAAAARCTGCCTGCTTAACCAGCTCAAAACCCTAACCTTGGCCTTCCTGGCTGTCTTTTGTGGGTGGGTGATCACACTGCCGCAATCCCAGAGGGATGCTGTCTTTCCAGGTTGTACCATCCAGCTACAGGARAAGTCGCTTTTTCATGCACAACCTGCTGGGCGGCTTTCCCAGGCTCGCAGTGTGGGGCTGCCTGGCGGCGGGAGGGAGCTCCGAGCTCCGGGATACCAGCAAGAGCAAATTACATCGGTTTTAGGGTTAACGTGTTTGCATTCGTATTCCAGGCCTTGCTTTCACATCTATAACTCATTTTCCAACATCTTCAAGCAAATTTCACACTGTTGGAAAAATGTCAAGGGTTTAATCTGATATGTGTGATATTTACTGATGCCACTAGGGAGAGAGATGATCATATCTTCTGCTTCCCATCATGTTTCTTGGAAGAGTGCAAAGGTATCAGGAGAAAGCACCGTTTCTAGCTATACTTTGAACATGCAAATGAACATAAATCAAACTATCTGATGAGCACAGACAAATAACGTTGCATATAAGAGACCCAACAAAGAGTTTATGAGCTCTGAAGCTTATCTATTTTTTTCCAGGTATATTGGATGGTTTTATGGCATGTGGCTCTACCCACAAACCCTGCCATAGCTGTATTTTAATKGCATCGTAGAGCAGGACCTGAAGACTAGGACCAGACTCCTATAATCCTTACACTTGGCATCAGCTGGATTACAAATGCAACTAAGGACAGCAGAAAACAAGACAGATGGATACAAGCTGTAATGCATCAATACTGGAATTTTCTCAGGATGAACTTATTCCCTGGACTATCAGCAGGAAAAGATTCCTCCGAATCTGCAAGAAATCAGGAGATAAGTGACCTTGAAAGCAGCAGCCTTGAAAAACCCACCTGAGTGTAGCACTGCTAAAATCCCACCACCGCTGGCCCCACCGCTCCGCCTGAGCCTTGTGTCCGCTGAGTGCACGGCACTTGCACGTATATAAAAACGCTCTTTCTTTGACTTTAAACCCAGCATTTAAAATGAAGTGGCTGCAAGACTGCAAAGAAACGAGCCGCACAGCTCTGGCTGCAGGGGTGAGACGTTTCCCGCGCGCAGGCGGCGCCGAGAGGAGCGCCCGGGGGACTTCGCTGTGCGGGGGAACGCTGAAGCATCCCTTCATTTGCAGAGCAGGAGGGGAGCGGGGAAGGACGGATTTGCAAAGTCCATCTCTCTATCATCGGGAAAACAAACACTGTATTTTAAAGCTCAGTATGAGAAGAGAAAAAAAATGACGCTATTCCTATTTTGGTGCTAATCTGCAAACCTGGGGGCAAACGGCGTGCCGGCACGCAGGCGGAGGGCAGGGATGTGCATCGGCGCCGGCGGCGGGGAGGGCTCGCTGCTGGGCTGGGGACGGGGCATTTCCCGCGTGCTCCCGCCTGGCAGAGGTCAATGCTCACGTCACCGCGGCCACCTAAATAGGAGCTTCCTCGGGCCTGTGTATTAAATTCAGCTATTATCAGTGCATGACATTCTGCTGATACCCAGATATCAATCAGTATTATTGACAGGGGGAAATTTTGCACTGAGCCTATAACCGTGATTTAATTTTGCCCAGACAAAAATAATTAAGTAATTAAATAAATAAACCTTTCAGTGCTGGAGTAGGAGCATGCTGCATGAAAGCAATATTCTTCGGGATTCATTTTGGAAAGACGTCCAGATCTCAGAAACAGGACTTGAAGTGTTTGTGGCGAGGAATATGCTTAATTAGATTCACGTCTGAGAAGTCCCCAGCTGTACTGTAGGCAAACAGAAATATCGGAGATTTCTTCCAGCTCTGTGGAGACACAGAGATTGGCTCCTCTCCCTGTCRCCCCAGTGAGAGATCCGCACGTATGATTATAACCTGGTGCTGGGTCTTAGACGATCCAGGATGCCACACAGCCTCTTTGCACAGAGCAAATATCCCAGCATTTTGCTCCATGATTACTTCCACCCTGTTCACTTCAGCATCCAAAAAAGTCTTCACTATCTTTTCATGTGAAAGGCTTTCTGGAAGTTGGACATGACACRCATTCATTATGAAAAGAAAATACCTCATGTGTTTAGGACGGGAAAAAAAAAGCACCCTGGCTTTCAAGAAGGCTTTGTGAGCTTATTAAAAACAAGAGCGCTCGCTATGCACAGCCTTCTGCCAAAMGAAATATTCCCCTCTCTCGTCGCAGGCTTGCATGCTGCTCTGTGCAGTCAAGGCATCCCTTCCCAGTTCCCAGCACATTTTTAAGGCTGCTCTAACAGGGCACAAGAGCTCAGCTACCTCTCACTGACCCGGCCTGGCCAAGCTTGGTCCCACTGCTCCCCCATCCTCTGGTCTGCCGCTGCCTCCTTTCCTTAAAGCTCTGCTGCCTGTAGCTCGTGAGATGCAGGTCGCCCAGAAAGCCGCTCTCACAGTTGGATTTTCGCTTCCTGGGCAGGTTTCTTTCTTGCCCTGTCTCCAGGGGTTTAACCACCGTTGCCCCTCACAGACAGCTGTGGCCACAGCTGGAGCGGGGAGAAGATCTGTGCGCGTGTGGCACCCTGGCCAGGACAAGCGGCGGGACGAAGGTTAGCAGCAGGCGAAGGGCTACCGCTCCCCTCCCGCTGCCTGACTTGCTCGGAGCAGGGAGCCTCCAGGTCTCAGCGAGAAACGCCCGATAAATAACATAGCCCCAAACCGCAGAGCGGCCGGGCTGCACCTGCCTGTGAGCAACGTATATTGTAAGGATCGGCCTGTGGGTCCTATGGCACCGCCTGAGCAAACAGAAGCATCTGCATCCCTAAAATACAAGGACTCAGCTATAACCCCCGGTTCAGCCCGTCTGCTCCAGTAAAGCCAGCCCTGATGTGCTGCCTTCTGCTTGCATTTYGGCATTTTCCTCAGCTCTTCCTCTGCCCCCGTGGCCATTGCAGCGACGACTACTGCCAAAGCGCACGCTGGTGACCTCCGGGGACAACGGAACAAACCGAGGGCTCCAGTCAGAAAGTTATTTAAAACAGCTTATTTCAGAAAAAGAAGTCTGGGGAAGCAACAGCTCGCCCAGAGAGAGAAGCGAACTTTTCTAGCTAGCTGAAAAGAACTGCCCACAACGGCGATGCATCCAGCAAGGCTGCAAACCTCCRCGTTTCGCCAGGCTGAGGCTGAGATGACTAAGAGCAACTGCAAGGAGGAATAAATGCTTGAGCAGCTTTGGAGAGCCGCTCTCCGCACAAAGCAGCAACATTCAGTGCTATTCAGCGACTACTTGCAGAGGGATCTCCGGGTACCTGGCACGGCAGGAGCCGGCGAGTCAATGGGCTGGTAGGTGGCAGCGGGTGGGCGGGTGGCCTGGCAATTCGGAGTGATTCAGTAGTCACAGTCTTTACCTAAGAGCAGAGAAGGCTCCTTTTGCTCCTTTTTGGCACTACTTAGCAAATCACGTTCTCCAGGCAGGTTATTTGAAAGGTTCTCCCTTTCCCCTAACCCTTCATTTTCGTTTATCTCACGAGCAATTAAGAAAGTTTCAGAAGATGACCACTTTGGACGATGAAGCTTTTTTCCTCTGATCTGGTACGTTTGTTCCTTAATACATTGCTTCAAATACTGTGGCAGTCTGGATGTTTTGTGTTTCAGCAATGGCCTGGTAATTTTAATTAGCTTTATCATCACAGTTGCAGTTCAAAATCTGCTCTGAATGTTTTCCTTTGAATTTAGTTAAAAGGCCCTACGTGAGCCGACAATCATTTTGACTGTAGTTTGCGAGAGAGACTCAAAGTTTAGAACTTACGGGAAAGGTCCGTTTTACTGCAGGGCCAAGTATCCCCTGTCTCGGAGCTCACTGGCGTTGCGAGGGGCTGTTGAGAGCCAGAGCAAACATTTCGCTGGGCTTCCATTTTCRTGCAGTATGTTTTAGATTACACTTAAGTGGATTCAAGAGAGGAAGCCGAGGTGGGGGAGAGAATGAAGTGAGTAGGTAGGAATAAAAGGAACCAGCGTATGGAAAAGTGGAAGAAAATTGTCAGCTAGAGGAAAAAACAACACAAGCACAGAAAGGGTGAGGAGGTTTTGCACGCTGGCAGGATGCAGAGCAGGTCACACAGAAAGCTAGGAGTTATTTGTGCTAGACCAGAAGGACAGCGTATCAAAGGCTTGCCACCGGGCACTTGTAGGAACGGCTGTGAGTCACTAGAGGTGGGATGAAGAGAATGGGAAAAAGGGAACGAGGGAGAAGGAAATTCCAGAAAGATGTTAAAAATGGTAAAAGATGTTTAAATATTCAATACGCTCTTCAAAATACTTGTCTTTTTATTTTGCACAGCTCTGCAATAAGAGAGCAGCGGTCAAAGCTTAGGAGAAAGGCGCCCGCAGGAGCGGAGTCTGGAGCCGGGTTTGGTGCCTCTTTCCACCCCCATTTTTTGTTGTAACAGGTACGAAACCTGGCTCCCCCGCATTGCTGCGAATTCGTACGCGGGCACTACGACACAGCCTGGGTTGCCTTGGCCCGGGCGAAGCCAATCCTCCCTGCGAGTCCTTCCGCGGGGGACGTGGCCTTGCTCGGCAGCCGGAGCGCAGTGCTCCTTTCAGGGGTGCAGCGCCTCTGCCCCCAAACCATCCCCGCGGCAATACGCCCAACGCAACGTATGTTATTGCAGCCTGCTGCACGCACCCGCGTAGGGCTGGCGGGAGACACGGGGGGCGCGAACACCAGCATGGGCTTGAGCGTGCGCTTACGGCAAGAGCCCGAGCGGCGCCGGAGAACAGCAACCAAGGACAGCGTTGCCGCTGACTCCGGGGATAATTGTCATGGAAACTACAAGTAAAGTAGCACAAAACACCAGAGAAAGTAGGTATGGAAAAGGCAGCTGAAAATAGCTGTCACAGGAATGTTTCTTTGCAAAGGGTCTAGACATTAAAAGCCAATTGCATATATAGTTCGGTATTTTTAGATGTTCTTCGAAATCACATTTTAGAGGGCAGAATGGGGCAAAACAGAAAATGATGGCTACAGTGAGAACTCCAGGGGGGAAAATGCTCTGAAAGGAAAAGAAAGCAAGTGAAACTGCTGGAATCTTTATGTATCTGTAGGTGTGTGTGCATGTGTGTATGTGTATGTATATCTGTATGTCCATATATGTACGTGTATGCATGTGAACCAACACACACACACGTATACACACATGTATACACTACTGAAAAAAATAATTAGAAAGAGATGTAAGAGAAAATGCTTATTGCATCAAACTGAAGATGACAGGGTTTCTCAGAGTTTAACTTAACTGAAGCCCAAGGCCTTGACCGAGGAAGCTGTTTGATCAGGCAGGCTGCTGGCTACACGGCATCTGACCACAGCTCTAACTGGAAAATAATAGACATTCGGGGCTAGATCCAAACCATGCAACAGCAGAAGGGCTTGCTGCCAAGGATGGGAAATACGCAGGGAAGGACACGCAACGGGGCTCAGCGTGCCTCCAGGGAGCCCCGATGCGCTGGGAGCGGGGGCACCGCCGCCAGCTGACCGAGGGGCATGTTGCAGTTAACAGCGAGCTTTCGACGGCCACAAACCAGAGCACTTTTGTCTCTGCTCAAGAGAGCAGCAAACTCTGCCTTACAAAGCGCCTTTTCTTTGCTCTGAGGATTACTGCCCTGTGCCAGAAGGATCCTGCGGCAAAAATCCCACCTGCCTCAACGGTTTATTCCTTCTGCCCCGACCGCCAAAATTGCCSGTGGGCTAATGCACTGGTGGAAACGCTATGGGGTGACAGCCCAGAACGCAAAGCAGCAGGTACAGCCTCGTGGAGGGCTCCCAGCCTGAGGGGGACAGCCCTGGAAACAACAGYGCGGGATTCAGCGCAGAGGAGAACGGAGAAAAATGGAGGAAAACGCAAATGCCGCGGAGGTAACATACTGCGCTTCATACTGGGACAATGTTTAGGGGCAATTTATGCATTTGGAGAGGAAAGAATTGAATTGTAGCGTGGAAAAACGTTAACTGGAAGGTGTAAGAAGCAGCACAGTATGTCTTACATCACTACGTATATCACTGCTGAACAGCCGCCAGGCTAATCCACTTGCATTTTTTATGCCAAATTGGAATAAACAACGAATAAAAGGGAATAATCCTGGGAGGGAGAAGGCTGTCCACGAGCCAGCGGCTGCCAAACCGGCCGTCTCGGTGGGCGTGATGGAAAGAGACTGACTCAAAGGAGGGTGGCTGAGGAGCGCTCCGGGTTCGCACCAGCTCCACGTGAATCGCACAGAGGATTTTCGAAGTCGGTCTCATTCGCGCCATGTGAAATAGAGCATCCAACGTGACGACAGAAGTTCAAGCTCTGCACCGAAAGGAGGCGGCAGCGAGACCCATCTATTCGTTTATCAGGCGAGAGGGTGAGCGGCCGCTGCTCCGTGCGAAGAACGCATGGGGAAAAGAAAGGTACGGAGAGCAAGGGGTGCGGAGGGGAAAGTCGGCGGAGAGAGGAAAAATAACAACACCTAACAGGCCATTCTAATCAGTCGCTACGCGGGAGCTAAACGCAGCCCCAAATTGCAGAGCACTGCGCCATGGAAACGGGTGGATAACCACCACGCGCAGAAAAGGCGGAATTCTGCAGCCGAGCAAGGGCTCGCGGGGCACTGAGCAGGTAATTATGAAATATCATCCGGGCAGAGGTTTCTTTGCTTCAGAGCAGTTAAAACATAGAAAGACACCAAAAGGAACTGATTACACATTTTTTACACAGTGATGTCAGAATGCAGCTGAGTTAGATTAAATACACAACCACAAGTCACTGACCTTGCTACAATACCACCAACAATATTAGCATTTCATAGAGGGCGAAGCCTTGCTTTCCTTTCTTAAGTCCCTTCTCTCTGACCTTGAAGATTTCCTAGCTGRTCTCGAGACATGATGCCCATCATCTGGGGAGTTTTCTTCACCTTTGCAGCCTGGAGGCTCTTTCTTTCCAAGGAAAGCAGGATTAGTCTTCCAAACTAGAAGTTTTGGGTCAGTTACAGCTTCTTCTAAGAGAAAAGAAGAGCATGGGTTAAACCAAAGACAAACCATCCTCAGGAACTGGGGCCCTGCAGGGCTGGAGCTTCCAGCCCCAGCAGCAGGTGGGAGGGATCGATGCCCCCGCAGCGGGGCACAATCCTGCCCAAGGAAAACGGAGAAACTGGAAAGCGCCTGTTTGCTGAAGTCTTGCTGCTTAAAACTAGATTAAGCCAACTGGCTGAGTCTTTCCTTGGAAAACACAGATTTCTGTGTTCATTTACTCGTCACAATGCAGAGATAAATAAAGATATGGGAGGTACTTGGGCATCTGAGCTGCCAGTAACCCAAACCCGCTCAGTCAGACATCTCGGTTTAACGGTAAAGCAGAATTTCCACGGAKCTGGGGAACACACTCAGACGTTGCGCGCAACCACGCGCTCTCAGTTCCAGAGGGTTGGAATTTTCTGAACATTTATTAAGAAAAAAACATTAAAAACCCTAAAGTAATTATCCAGCTATTTTCACCCAAACTGAAGTTTCTCATGCCGGTAACCTACCTATTTGTGGAAGAGCAACACTTAGGGTGACCAGTGATGGGGCAATGCATCACAGCGCTGAGCGTCACGCTGATATAGCTCACTGTGAGTGCACATCCCAGAATTACCCTCATTCTGGGATTTATTCCATAGSACATGCAGGACAAGGAAGCAAGAGGAACATATACAGCTAATTTGATACCCAAATCAACAGGTGTTTGGTAGATGCGCTCCAGGTACACAGTCTCCAGCAATGACCTGGGATAAATTTCCTTATGGTTTAGGRAAGCATCTTGCCCTGTGAATCTAGCAGCATGTTCAGGCTGCATCCACTCCACCATTGCATTTATTTTAAAAGACAACATGATTTTAAAATATCACAGTGGTGTTTTCATCAAACACCGCTTCCCTTGATCATTGCACGTTGGCCTGATCTGCTAAAAGATCTGACCAGACCTTATGCAACGCTTCTCTGCCGAGTGCTTTTCTTTGCACAGCGTGAGAACGACTTGTCCTTACAAAGAGTGAAAAAAAAGATGAGGCCGTGTGTTTGGAAAGAAGCTGCGCAAAATACCTGGCAAAATATATCAATATTTGTAATTGCAGYAGCAGCTGCTGTTCTGTGAGCAGCCACAAACGATGGCCGGTTTCCCGCGGACCTGGCACCTCCTCTCCCCATCGCCATCACCGCCACCTCCCAGCTCTTCCTCCCTACGCTCCTCATCGCCACCCGCAATATTTCCATTTTCTCCGCACACCCTCCGACGGCCACGCAGCAAATCTAGCTCCTGCCCGTGTTCCCCGAGCGCTGGCCAGGCAAAGGGCGTAAGCACGGGGCGCTGGGGCCAGGACACCTGCGCGGGGCGGCGGGACGGCACGGGGGGACCAGGACTGCCGATCCTTCTCCAGGCTGATCTGCCCTACCTGATCTTAACTTTAAGGAATGCCACATTGCTGAGGACTCTTTATGTCTCACAGGTTTGCTTCAGGTTGACCACGGGGTACAAAACGCATTAGAGGACAGAAACACAGGGTGACGGGCAGAGAGTACAACCATCAGACTCTTTCCTTAGAAATCCACACTCTAAAAAAAGCATCAGAGTACCAAAGTCAGTAACACACCACAGAAAAAGGCCCATAAGACTGAGCTAAATGGGAGGAAAACTGAGTAACCCCAAGAGAACGGAAATACAGGAAGATCTCAAAATCCTTGTTCTCCATTGCAAATTATCTCAGTAAAAAGGCCTAACTATAACACCAACCATTCAACAACCTAAGGATATAAATTAGCCTTCTGCTACCAGCACATGTAAAACCCAATGAATTCCAAACAGATGGTTTATTTAAAGATCACATTATACGTAGTATAATCAATATCCAGATTACAGCAGGGCCGCTGCAAGGAAAAAGATATAATTGTAGACATGTGAAAACCCTCCAGTTTGGACAGAGACTGGGCAAGAGTAATCAGCACTTCTTAAAGTCTTAGAAATTCAGTGAAAGAGCTGAAGTGTGTGTAATTACCAGGGAGAGTCATTGCAGCAAAGCAGATAAAGTTAATTATACAGTAAAGGAGCATTTCCAGTTGATATGGTAGTAATCACAGTCAACAGAGAAGTGCCCAACAGAAGGAACYGCATACAATAAAAGCGATCATTTGGTGAAAGTATACAGCACAAATTACCTAAAAAACAAAGGCAGATATAGACACACAGCTGGAGAGGACAGGTCTTAATAAAGATTTGTGGATTTCTGCATGCAGCAGGGTATCTTAAGAAGCAACCGACCTTCACCTATGGACCGTATCCCACGAAATTCTCATGTCGGTCTGGAGGAGGTACGGATATTTGTGCTTCRCTTGGGGAAGCAAGGGCCAGATCCAGCACCAGGCAAAGTCCGGGAAAATATTCACCTTGTTTCTCAAGAGAATTGCTCAGTTACATCCTAGGTACTTCTGTGGTATAGGAAAAAATGTGCCAGTACAAAACGGAAAGTCTAGAGTACCAATTTTCTGAAGGTCAATCTGCATTTAGGAGAAAAGGAGCAGCAAACAGACCTCATTTTGAAATTCAAACTCCCAGTCTACCATTTCGTACCGCTCCGTTTAGCGACRTCTCTATCCACCTGATGGCATTGAAAGCCGAGGGTCCTGCAATACAGCCGCTGAAATGAAAGGTTGTCTTTCAGGTTCAAGCACAAGTCAGGCATTTGCATTTGTGTATATTTAGGTATCTTTACAAACATCCTTTTTTTTGGCAACAGGACAAACACGGTGCAGAGTTTCCGTGCAGCTGAATCATGAGAAGGTTTCCCAAGTCTGCTCAGCAGCTGCCCCGTGCTCCGGGGAGGAAGGCTCAGACGGGACCCAACCTCCTCTCGGCTCCGGGATGGATGTGCCRCGCAATTTTGGCAGCTCGCTCACATTTCTGTTTCAGCCCTGATCTCTCCCACCCCTGAGCCCAAGCCATTTCATCCTGGAACTTGCTCTTCCCGCATGTTTACGCAGCACCAAATAAAGTGGTTCTCACCTATCAAAAAGGAGGGTTTCCCCCCACGACCTCTGAAGCAGCTGCACTAAACGAACGCAGCCCCGCRCAGCAGCCTGCAGCCGCCCGCTCGGAGGGGACCGAGCGAAGGAAGATGCTCCTCAGCCATCTTATCGCTACCTGCCATTTTGATTTCTCATGGCCATTACGTACTAATAGCTTTTCAGATCGCTAATTAATGATACTGTTTAGCTGAGCCTTCCCAGGATAATAAACACCTCTAAAATGGCTGTTTGCTAGAACATGCTGATTAATGGACTTTAATGCTGTAAGAGCCTTAATTTGGGGATTACGTGAAGTGTTGTCCTTCAAAGCATCCTGACACACTAACAGGGAAGGATTGGCTGATATGAAAATATCCAGATAAATAAATGAAACACACCAGTTAAAGTGAAACAGATACCTGGATGATGAAATAAAATTAGCAGGAAGGAGAAGGAGAAGGTGACGAGACAGCTGCAGAAAGGTCTTGAGAGAGACTTTGAGTGCAGAGATCACGGGCGTCGTCTATCTGTCCCTGGACTTACCAGCGCCCTGGGCTTGCCCAACGCCGGCCGCCGGAGCGGCGCTGGTGGAGGACTTGGCCCTGTGCCTCTCATTCCTCACTAATACAGATGGCAATTTTTGTGCACCACACTTCCAGAGACTATAGCCATATATATGTCAAGGATAATTACTTACGAAACAAGATGATAAACTTCTAGGTGCTTATTTGGAAGAAATCGATGCCTAACGCCCTATAGGTTTATGCAGAGTCATATATTAATTAGACAGTGCAGATCTAGGGCTGATCTTAGTATTGCAGTCAACGTGTAGAGTAGTGAAGGATGAGCAATGAAGTCAAACGTGACTCCTGTACCACCTGTTCCAGAATTAAGTTAAAACAGCCTTGAAACAAGTGCATTGGCCTTCAACTGCCCAAGCATCACAGCATGGCTTCCAACAAGGTAAGGAAGCACGGCTGGTATTGCTGAGAGGAACCAGATGTTGAGCAAGCGAGGGGGGACACCTCAGCCTCAGCGTTCGTGGGGATGTTCAGCGCTCGCAGCTCCCGCCTAACGCTGCGTTGGCTCCTTTCTGCCTCTTACTAGCTGAAGACAGCGAGGGAGGCACTGAAACGTGCAACGAGCCTGAACACATTGCTACCAACACGACTTTGACCCAACTCCCTTGGCATGCAGAAGCCCTGGGTGATCTGCCCCACAGGACAAAGCTTTTTGGCCCTGTCCGGGACACCACGGGGTACCACTAATGCAGCCTGCCAGAGCCGTTCGCCATCGCAGGAGCAGAGGGAGCAGTCCCGTGCGCGGGGCGGTGGGATTTCTGCTGCTCACAGAGACCTCGGGGGCCCCGAGCACGGACCTGACCTGCTGGCGGCGGGTGCTCAGGGTGCCAGGATGGTCCCTGTCTCCAAAGGCCAGGACGCCCAGGTAACACCACCAGACCTCCGTGGTGAGCAGAGCATCTCCACGACCCGCTGCTGGCAAGTGCCACGGACCAGGAGGTCTCAGGACCACACAGGTCCGTATTAGCGCCCTGCCCCTTTCTTACTCCTCCCTTGGAGACCCACCGGTCACCACCGCCGAGCACGGTGCTCCAGGGCCAGCACAAATTAAACGCCAGGGATAATTACTTAATCCTCGCCTCTGCTTCCCGCAGGCGAAACGGGAGGGGGGGCTGCAGCCGCCGCAAGCAGCAGACGGCTGGGCCGTTCCGCTCCGCACGCCGGGGAGAAGAAAAACAAGAAGCCCAGCAGCTAGGAGCGAGAAGACGAGCGGAGTTATTCCTCCGAAACACTGTCACCTGGCGGCTGCTGGCGGGCGGCGGGCGCACGCCGCAGCGCTGCCGGAACGGCTCGCTCCGGGCCGAAAGCCGGCCCGTTGGCGTTGGGCCTTCCTCTGCCCGGGCGGACGGAGCGTCCCGCTCCCGCGCCCGCCGCAGACGGACGGCAGGGACGGCAGGGACGGCAGGGACGCCCGGCGTCATCCCCCCGCGGCCACGGGAGCCGCGATGCCCGTGTCGTTCCCCTGCAAGCGCTGAAGTCGCTGCCGTCCGTCACCGGCCTCGTATCGGCACTTCCGCGTCTTGCTGGGAAGGAAGCTGCCATCCGGGGTCCGTTTTGCGGAAAGGAGAGACCGCGTTTATTCACTGGGATCCTTTTAAATGCGGTAAGGCCGCACGAGAACCGCATTCGCCGCACGAGCCCYTACTTCTTCATATAAAAGACTTGAGATGCAAATATTCTGATTTCTCTCACATTTAGCAGCGAGCATCACGTGCACGGAGCTGGGCTCCCTTACTCCCATTCATTGCTTAAATATACACAAATATGCAAAGCGTGGGCAAATATTTACAGACAAGAAATGCTGTTTTTATTTATTAACTAGTGTTTCACACAGTTACAAAACAAAACACAACACTGTAGTAATAACGAAGCCCAGGAAAATTAGGAATCGACTTCCTTACTCTCTTTTCACTCCTAACAACTTACTTTGGGGCCAACTAAAAAGTGGCAAGTGCAGAAACGGTAGAACGAAATTCTCTTTTACATGGCACATAACGAAACTGTGGCACCTACTGCCACAGTGTCGTGTGGACGCCAAAAATTCAGCACCGCTAACAGGGAGCRGATACTTGTATGGACAGAGCTGGAATAGGTAGGAATGACGTGAATGCTGGAAGAGAGGCAGACCTCAAGCTGTGGCTGCAAACCGATCTTTATTAGGGATTARCAAGAGAGCTAATGTGGCAGCCGCGTTATCTGCTTACTGCGGAGTTGCGCATAGTTTCCACCTTCCACCAAATGCTGGAGAGATGCAATAACCGGCGACGGGATCCGATTCGACGCAGCAATTTTTGCGACCTAATCCCAGCTCCGCCGCTCACACGAGGAACGCTCCCTCGTGTGTGCCTGAGCGTACGAAACATCAGCCTTACTTATCAGGAAAAAAACCAACTGTCCTTTTTCTTCCTAAACAAGGCATGCTGAGAATAAACAGCATACCACAGCACCAGAGCAGATTACCCAAGAAATATATCTGGGGACGCGATTCAAAAGGAAAATATGCAAGAGGCCTAAAAGAGTCTGTCGCAGAAAACGTAATTAATAGGTTTCTGAGCAAACACAAAGGCCAACAGACAAATAATATAAACACTGCTGCAAAAGATCTACGCGCAGTGCTGYGCAGAGCATCAAAGCCCTCCCTTATCACACGACCAATAAAAAGGGGTTGCAACTCCAAAAAGAGACAGAAGACAAAAAAAAGTCTGCTCTTAGAGAGCCAAAGGACCTGCCCAGCTTAACACACAGATTYGCCTTTGTGTTATTCTAAAACACGGCACAACTGCAAGCCAGTGATTTAAATGAAAAATGAAAAAATCAGAAGMGCATAACAAATATTAGCACTTATCAGAGATGCAGCAGACAGCAGTTCCTTCCGGCAAACTTATAAATAATTCATGCCCGATATAAGGGAACCAATCTCAGGACAACACCGTGAGGGAMCAGCGGAGGAAGCAGTTTCTCCCACGACCTAGAAGAAAAATCCGACTCCCAAATACAGGAGTGGAAGAGTGCCGCGTTTAAGACCTGATTCCAGCAAAAGACACCACTTAAGCATACTAAGCATCCAGAGGACGTGGCAAAGGGAGCCTGGAGCTGCGCGGTGGCGGGTGCCAGGACACCCCTGGCCAAGCCCAGGCACACGAAATCCCAGATAAAAAACATGCAAAATACGTTTTTATCTTACTACGCTCAAAGACAAACATCCAAAAGAAAACAAAGGCTGATGGTTGGTTTTTTTGACATGGAAAAAAAAAAAARAAGCTTTGGTTTGGGATAGCATGCYGGACTGRCTCTTAACATCTCYRCAGAYGGGAATTAATGCRGACACGYGCTATTGCCATGTCCCTGTGCCCCGYCTGTAAAATTCAGCCTGAAAACAAACAATTTGCAATTTGTTTCCACTACCTCATGTTAAAAGCAAAGCACCAAACATCCGAAAACTTGGTAAAAGAACTTTAGCAAAGCAAACTGAAGCCGGCAACAGGGTGGACTGCTCGGATCGCTACTACGCGACACGGGAAGCCAGCGAGCGCCCGGACCGGCTGCGGCAATGCAGGGCCGGCAGCCAGCGGAGCCGTGCCACGGTCCCTTCCTCCTTACAGCTGATATATCGCCATACCCCACCRCTATATTGGAGCATTTAAACTATTTGCACTTTTTTTTGCACCAGGAGAGAGAAGCGATTGTGGCGAGGGAACCTGTTCCCGAGAAATTAGGCGGCTTCCCCTTTTCTGCCTTTCTGCTCTCCTCCTCTGGCTCCACCGCGGCCGCGCTCTCACCCAGCGCAGCGGCTCCGAAGCCACCCGGCCCCTCTGCGACGACGGCCCAAAAACCGAACAGCAACAGCGCGGCTCCGTCCCGCCGCTGCCCCGAGCGCTCCCCTGCCTAGCGCATCGCCCCACGTTATCGGAGCAGTCTGGCGGCCCGCGCAGGAACGGCAAGCGCCCGTGCACGCTCCTGGGAGAAAAGCAGCAGCACCACGCTGCACCCAGGACTTCAACAGCGATGGACTAAGCGTGCTATATAAATGCAAAATATTGGAGCTAGTGGAAATTTTTTTGCATTTCAAATGGCTAACGGGGGAAGAGATGGTTTGTGACTCCGGGCAYATGCAAATATCTACAGGCAAAGTTTGCTTAAGGTGGCACATGCGTTTCTGAGCGGCGGAAGCGGTGGGTTTTAGGAGATGCTGCTGAGTGTCAATGGGATAAATCCATGCTTTTCATAGCCTGGGCAAATGTACAGCGTCTGGGGGTCCGGCCACATGTGTCTGTGGTTTGTGAGGCCTCTCCGGCACAGGTACATAGATGTTTGCAAGGACCCTACGTGCCTTGAGAGCTGCGTCTGTGCCTGCATCTATCCTGGGAAATCCCCTTCTTTCCAGTGGGCCGCGGGGAGTTTTGAGAGCGGGTTTCTCTCTCTTGGTCTGTGTTTCCCCCTCCAGGGATTGCTGTGACTGGGCAGCATCTGCCAGCTGCCTCCGATGTATCAGAGCAGAGCCCTTATACCCTATGGGTGCACAGCCCCTATGGCCTGCACTGTGGGCACTATACCGGCCACGTGCACAGCCCCTGTAGCTTGTATGCACATGCATCCCCTACAGCCTGTGCATGCGCAGCACCTACAGCTTGCACTGGGTGCATGCAGCCCCTATAGCCCACATCGTGGGCATAACATCTATATCCTGTGCATGCACAGCCCCTGTAGCCTGTGTGCACGTGTACCTATAGCTTGTGCATGCACGGCTCCTACAGCTTGCACCGTGCACATGCAGCCCCTATGGCCTGCACTGTGTGTCTGCAGCCCCTATATCCTGTGTGCACAACCCCTACAGCCTGCACTGCATGCATGCAGCCCCTATAGTCTGCAGCTTTCACATGCACAGCCCTGACACCCCGTGCATGCACAGACCTGCACCCCGCACGTGAACACCCTGCACTTGGTGCACGCGCACCCTGCACCTGCACACCCCACACTTCGTGCGTGCACATCCCGCACTTGGTGCACGTGCAACCCGCACCTGCACACCCCACACCTCGTGCGTGCACACCCTGCACACACACCCTGCACCTGCACACCCCACACCTCGTGCGTGCACATCCCGCACTCGGTGCACGTGCAACCCGCACCTGCACACCCCACAC